>NC_056739.1:1085887960-1086217960 GCF_019279795.1 Protopterus annectens | reverse complement strand
AGAATGTAATTAAGATCCCAGGCTGGTATTGGTTGTTTCCTTGGAGGTCTTATATTCTTAGCCCCTCTGAGGAACTGTCTTAACAGTGGGTGAGAGAATAAGGGTGGATCAGTGTTGTATTCTGCAGAAATGGCTGAGGCATGAATTTTGATGGAGGAAAATGAAAGTCCACTGTTCAACAGCTCAGCTAGATACTGTAATATCGGAGGCAAATTCAGTTTTGTAGGATCCTGGCCTTTTTTCTCATTCCAAGCGCAAAAATGTTTCCATTTTGCGGAGTAAGCCTTTCTAGTAGATGGCCTTCTGGCCTCCAAAATGACATCCTGCACTTCTTTGGAGAGTAGGGTCTGTTGTGGTGTTAAGGAATTTTCCATGCAGCCAGACTGAGTGTTTTCAGCTGACTGTGAAAAGTTTTGTAATTGTGCTGAGTCAGTAGAAGAGGCATTAGAGGTAGGGTCCAGGGGGGAGTATGTGTTAGGCTCCTCAGGAGTGGGTACCAGTGTTGTCTTGGCCAGTCTGGAGCAATCAGTATCATCTTCGGTCTGTCTGCTCTTGCTTTCAAGAGCACCTTGGGCAGAAGAGGCAGAGGTGGGAATGCGTAAACTGTCCGTGCTGCCCAACTGAAAGAAAGGGCGTCCACTCTCCAGGCCTTTGGATGGAAGGTCCTTGAGCAGAACTTTGTCAATTGATGATTCCTGTGGAAGGCAGAGAGATCTATGTCTGGCCTTCCCCACGCTTGGATTATCTTTGTAAACACTTGAGGATGCAACTTCCATTCGTGTGGGTCTGTCATATTTCTGCTTAGATTGTCTGCCAGCGTGTTTTCCAATCCTGGCAGGTACTGTGCTTGAAGTTCGATTTGCCATTCCAGAGCCAAGTTCCCAAGTGACATGGCTAGCGTGCACAGGGGGTATGAATGTGTTCCTCCTTGTTTGTTTATGTACCACATTACTGTGGTGTTGTCTGTTCTTATCAATAATTGCCCTGGATGCAGGAGGTCCTTGAAAGCTGTAATTGCATTTATCACTGCTAGCATTTCCTTTTGATTAATGTGGAGGTGCTTTTTCTTTTGGGACCATTTGCCCTGAATGCACCTGTCTTGTCATGTGTGCCCCCCAGGCATAGTCTGAGGCGTCTGTTGTGATGACTTGATTTGCTTGAGGCTTGCAGAATGGTAGACCTGTGTTTGTTTGGCATGCTTGGGCCCACCATAGAAATTCCTTTTGCAAACATGGGATTATTGGTATTATTGTTTCCAAACTGTGGCTGTGTTGAGACCATAGGTTTTTTAGGTACCATTGAAGTTTCCTCATATGCAACTTTGCACATGAGATTAGAAGAATGCAAGATGCCATGAAGCCCCGAGCCTGCAGGATTTTCCTTGCAGTTAGCCTGGTACAATTTGCTAGTATTTTGAAGTACTGAGTTAGTTGCCCCTGATTTCTGGCGTAAGATAGGCCATCTGGGTGTTTGTGTCCAAGTTGGCACCCAGGAAAGTTATTTTCTGAGATGGTGTTAGCCTGGATTTCTCTTTGTTGACTGTGTATCCCAGAGAATTCAATAACTGTGTTACATAAGCCAGATGTTCCAGAAGTATGTGTTTGCTGTCCGCTTGGATCAGGCAATCGTCCAAATAAGGGTAAATTTGTATCCCTTGAAGTCTGCAGTAGGCAATTACTGATGCCAGGCATTTCGTGAATACTCTGGGCGCAGTAGATAAGCCAAAGGGCAATGCAGAGAACTGATAGTGGATTGAACCTGCAAGAAATCTGAGGTATCTTCTGCAGCTTTGTCTGATTGGAACATGCAGGTATGCCTCCTTGAGGTCCAATGTTACCAGCCATGACTCCTTGCTCAGCATGGGAAGAAGCTGCTGTAAGGTGAGCATCTTGAATTTTGGTACGAGTAGAAATGTGTTTAGGATGGATAAGTCCAAAATGGGTCTCCAGTCGGTTCCTTTCCTTGGTACCAGGAATAGTCTGGAATAAAAACCTTGACCTTGTTCGTGAGTAGGTACCTCTTGAATAGCTTTCATGTCCATGAGCTTTGAAGTTTGTATTTGAGCCTCTGCCCTTTGATTGTGTGGCAGGTTCGGCATGCCTCTCATTTTTGGAAGAGTGTGAAAATGAAATCTGTAGCCTCTGTTTATAATGTCCAGGATCCATTTGTCTGTTGTGATAATATGCCAATTTTTTGTAAATAATGCCAGCTTTCCTCCCAAGGAAGCTGCCAGCTGAGACTTGCTTGGCATGAAAAGGGGAAAGTCATTGGGTTTGTTTCCTGTATTGTTGTGCACTGTCTTCGCCACCTCTTGGTGCTGGAGTTTGCCATTGTCTGCCTCTATATGATCCTTGAGATTGTCCTCTGCCCCTTGTGCGCCTGTATCTACCTCTTTGGGGCTTGTCCGTGGCTGGAAAGGACCAGTTTTTTGAAGGCCAATTTCTGCTAAAACGTGGTGGTTGAACCTGTAGAAAGGCTTTGACAGATTGCATAGATTTAGCTTTTTCTTCCATTTTCCGTAGTATCTCCTCAGCATTAGTACCAAATAATACCTCCTTTTGTAAAGGAGCATCTAGTAGTTTAGCTTCAACATGATCAGGCAAGGTTTGTTCCCTAAGCCAGGCATGTCTATGAATGACTGATCCTGTAACAGCAGCTCTACTTGAGGCCTCTAGAGCATCATAGCCACATTGTAAGGTGTGTTTATCCACTTGTTCTGCACTATGCATCATATCCTGCAACTCCTTCAAGTCTGGTTGTTCAGGTTGTGACATTTTATTCCTTAACTGTGATAACAGAAACTGCTGATATTTAAACATATGGAACTGACAATTTAAGGCCCTCATGGCTAGGGTGGCTGAGGTATATACCTTTTTTCCCCACCTTTCTAAGGATCTAGACTCTCTTTCGGAAGGTAGTGGATTCTTAGCAGTAGAGGCCTTCATTCCCTTGGGACCTTGAGAAATGGTTTCAGGGTCAGCATTATGGCTTTTGTAAAGAAATTGGTGAGAGTTAGGAACTCTGTAGTACCTATCAGGCTTGACTGGGGCAGGAGGCAGGGAATCCGGATTAAGGCAAGCCTCCGAGTAAACATCATCAAGTATGTCCAAGACAGGAGGTATCGCCAGAGGTCTGTGCTGAGGTAGCAAAAGAAATTCCCTAAGTCTTTTCTTGGAATCAGAAAAGTCTTGGCCTTCCCAATGGAAGTGTTCCCTCAAGGTATGCAAGGTTTCCCAAAAGAAAAATCCTCTGGGGGAGATACAGAAGGAATGGACTGCTCTGCATCAGAATCTTCAAAAGGGGAGTACGAGTGTTCCTCTTCATCAGAATGTTCTGAAATAATGGAGCCCTGGTCAGAAGAGGGAGAATCTTCCTCCACTCTGGGTCTCTTGTCCGGAGGGGGTTGGGAACTCCTGATAAGAGTAATTAAATCCTCAGCCATTTTAAGCATCTGCTTTTTAGGCATGGGGCCTGGAGATGGTCCCTGTGCAACAGGCCTCTTGGCATGCATGGCTGATTTGGACTTAGTAAAGGCCTTTATGGAAAAGGAAGATGAGGGTCTAAAGACACCATGGGCGGAAGTGGACCTGTCCACATTAGGAGGCTCAACACTCACAGTGGCTTCGGTAGCTGTAGTCTGGGTATGGGCCGAGGCACCTGCGGTCTCGGGTACAGAAGACACCGCCAGAGAAGTGTTGTCGGTAGTCAGGGGCTGCGTAGGCGCCTCGCTGAGAACCGGACCACGTGTAGCCGGTTTTGGCGTGGTGTCGGTGGAGACCGCGGACCTCGCGTGTCGGTCTTTGTCCTTGCATTTTTTGGACAAAACGGTAGTCGGAGTCTCCGACGACATTTTATAATCAAAAGCGTTACCAAAAAAGTGCTGGGCAAACTCCGCCCGACGCTTAATAGTGCATTTATTGAAAGTAGCGCAAAAGCGACAGCCCGAGACGTCGTGGTCTGGGCCTAAACAAGGTATACAGAGGGAATGGAAATCCTTATGCGGTATTTGCTTCCCACAAGAAATACAATTGTTAACTTTGTCTGACATCGGTCTGAGGCAAGAAAAGTTTCCCCAACGGGGTACTTAGCTTTAAAGAAGACTTCGGTTTCCAAATTTTCGTAATTTCAGGAGGTGGCCGACTGGCACTTGCGAACTGCTTCTGCTTCGGGCACCGCGCAGCAAAAAAGACTGAAGTAAATGGCGTCGGCTGTGTCTTGTATACCCCTGTCGCACTGACGTCAGGAAAGAAAGCGACGACAACCGACGCCGGACCTAGACTTTGGAATTCGGCCGACCGAGGACCCGCCTGACGGCAGGAGAACCCATCTGTTATGACTGCAGCTGTATGCACGATGAACATCTAATCACTAGCAGCCTGCACCAATGGTGGGGAAACAGGAAGCCTTGATGACAGATGTGACCAGAGTTTCACTAGTGGCTCAGGTGCTTGATGGCACTTGAAGATGGACATGCCCATCCTAAGAAGGAGTGTGTGTTCCCAAGGGAACATGAGCACTGGTCAGGTTTCCAAGGTGGAGACTATGGAAATGATCACACAGAACCTGCTACTGATGTCAGCCCTTTGCAGATAAGGGCTGTACTGCAGTGAAATGCTTCGCACACCCAACCTACAGGCTGTTGGTGGATAGGCACAGCTGGTATGGTTTACTAAGAATACCCGAAACCACCCTGACAGCTGCCTTAATGACAACCCCTCCCACTCAACCTTCACCCACTGATGGGGAAACAAAAGGGCTCAATGGCCAGGACAGGGATGATAATCAGCAGACAGTGGGGACAGAAAGTCTTTAAAAAATGATCAGTGCCCCAATGAGTAGCACTGCAACATCAAAATGCTTGGTTATCTGGATGAGTTGGTTATGGATCTTCCTGTATGGACTCTGCAAGTCCACCCTGTTTCTGTGTGGATTTTATCAAGTGTTCTGGTTTCTGCTAACATTTAAAAGACAAAGCTTAGGTGAAATGACACTCCTCCAATTTGCTAAAATGCAAGTATGCTGTGTCTATATGAATGAATGAAAGACGGGGGAGTCTATCTGCATGTATGAATGTGCATATTGTGGTATTAACAGGCCTGGCTCAAAGGCAGTGTCAGTAAATAAGTTTGTCTGAAAAAAATATCAGAATTTATATGTGATTACGGACATTAGAAAGGGTAGATAACTCAACTCTCACTTATTCTGGAGAGCAGTTTAAAAAAGTTAATAAATATATATAATCCATAAATAAACCAGAAAAAGCATCACAGAGCATCTAGTCTAACAGCAGCTTTATGAAACCTGGTAGCTACCACACTACCAAGTGTATTAGGGGATTCTGACACAGGTTTAGTAGGATGACCCTACCCTCGAACTCTACCCTGGCTCTTGTCTTAAAAGTAGTACTCCTCATTTATGTCCAAGGTTGGCAGAGTTTATGTCGGGCTAGAGACAGTGTCATCATTACTGCTTTTCTGACTTTCTTCACAATCAGACCTCAGACAACTGCACAAAACGTTCACTACAACGTGTCTAGATGCAGTGTACTATCTAACAAGTTGGAATGCATTACTACAATCATTACTTGTTTCACTTTCCTCACAATCATCAGACTGGTAACCAGGTGACATCTGGCAGTAGCAAGCGGAGATGCGTTACTGCTGCCATTCGTCTCTTTACCTTTGCCCCAATCTGACATCAAAGGATTACACAGAAAGTGGTGGGGTACTTGAAATATATGATGACAGACATTTGTTCTTTTACTTTCACCCCAATCCAACACTAGAGAGATGCACAGAAAGTTTTTTTCTTTTATTTGGGGGGGGGGGGGGGGTAAAGATAAGCACTCTTTCCTCATATGATTTACGTATCCTTGTGAGCATCTGTTGTGCCAAGTTTATCTGAAAAATAAATCTGTCAGCTTTGCATACAACTTAGACAACCAATAATTATCACCTTAGGCTAAATGTAATAGCTATTATAAATTCTCTTATGTAACTAATGCCGGTATGACATTTACTATCATGTGTGTGCATTTCTAAACATGCAAATCATGAAAAGAAAATGATGAGCGAGTACCACACAGTCTACTACAATGTACCACGTAACTACTGGTACTCAGTTTTGGTCACATGTAGCCTCTCATTCCAAAATAGTTATCTAAAATGGTAAAAGGCACTTTACATACGGGTCCTGAAAGTTAGTGACTTTTTCGACAAAAGGCAATAAAGAAAATGTACTTTGCTGTTGCACAGCACTATAGTTCAAAGTTAAGTTTGTAGTTCTTATGCCAATTACATTTACTTCAAATAAGTTTTGCAGTTCTTTCACAATTAGTGTATTATCCATTACAAGGCAAAAAAAGAAAAGTTGTGCTGATTTCTGATCCTTGCAGACTGTAAAAAGTGAGAAAAATTTCAAAAAAAGCAAAAATGTATATATGTATGTGTGTGTGTGTGTGTGTGTGTGTGTGTGTGTGTGTGTGTGTGTGTGTATATATATATACAAAAATAAATATAGCGACAGCACATCTGAGACCAATACTTTTTCTAACACAGACTACGTGCGCCCATCAATGTCTTAGCTCCCCCTCTGAGTCCATCTTTATCAGTTACTGCTTCAGAAAAAATATTAAATATAAAATTAACACCTTTTCTCTATATTAAATAGAAAATTAACACCTTTTCTCTATCAGAAAACAGCAGTGAAAGCCTCCAGAGTGGGTCTTCTCCATGGGAAGTGCACAGGCTTTCTGTGAACAAATATTATTTTCACTCCCACTGAGTAATGAATAGGATAAGGCCAACAGGGTGTGGGGGAGTTAATTAAACACGTTCCCCACATGCAGAACTGTATCACAAGTATGGACCGAAATTTATGCTCCAGATTAGAGCACAGGATATCGCCAAGCAATTAACACTATTGCTGCTTCCAAATGGAGTGTACCTGTCAATACTTTATTGGTTCTTTAGAGATGATTACTTCTTGTTCAAGTTAATAAGATGAAGTGACTTTTTTTCTTTTTAAATAAAGTCAGTTTGCAGAAATGTTGTACTAGTCGTATGTGATGTTTACTACTGATGCAGACGTGCTCCCTAGGACATGCAAGAGACATGGTAAAATGCAGAACTGCAGCAAGACATCAGTTTAACTGATTGTGATAAGATTCTGCGGTCAGCTACATCAACTCAAAAATATAGCTAATGGTTGGTTCTACGCATGTACGTTACTATGGAGATCCTGAGCTCAAGCACATACATTTTCTTTTTATCCCCCCTTTCCCTATATTATTTCAGCCTGTGTGCCTGCTGACCATTAAGCCTCCTCAGTGCATCCTTGAGGCAATTCATTCTGTTGTACAGGATATCCAACTACAACAGCTGACAGTAGGCGCAATCATTCACACAACCAAGGAGGTAGCTTGTGCCTTAGCCAGTATGCTGGGAAGTAAGGCTTTATAATTAAGGCCCTATCTAAGTGAGGACCACATTGCTACACTGTGCTTCTTCTACACCCTCTGCTTGTTTGTGCATGCAGTGTGGTCTATTATCACCAGCCTGGGTTTGCCAAGCCACATCCCCAGATCTGGCCATTTCAGTGTCATGCAAGGCCTCACATACATCGTGGTGAATGGCTGACCAGGAACAGAACTCCCACTAAGGATGAGTGAGAGCTGCCACCATCTGCTCAATCCCACCTTCCTCCACCCAACTGTTATAGCTCCAGAAACACATTTTCAACTTGGGTTGTCTGTGCTGTAGTCATGATTTAATCTTTTTCTCAACAGAGATGGACTCTTGCATATTTTCAACATTCATTTCAGCCCAATAAGGAAAAAACTGTTATACAACAATTTTACTTGAATGAGTATGCTAATGTACTTGAACAGTTGAGAACTTTAAAATTACTCTCACTGGGACTGCCTGTTATGTTGTAAAAAAAATTTTTACACTGTTTATTGCTTCTGATACCTCACAGACAGACTACCTGCCTGGTTATTACAAGTCTCAAAAGATAACTTGGACGGACAACTATTAATCCAAATAAAAAGGAAATATATGGTTAACAAACAGGATTACGGCTATCAAGGCTGCTCCCTGCTGTCAGGGTTTGATTCTCTCAGTCTCTGTATGCCTGTTGTACAACTCCCAAGTCACTTAACCAGATGATACTCTGGGACAACCAGGAAAGACTAGCATCATTACTGCTCTCTATGACCACATGCCTGACAGCTACCTATGAACATCTCTCTTAAATTAACATATGCACGGCCTGTTTCAAAGTTTCAGAGATCAGTCATTCTCCTACCATTAAATATAATGATAGCTACAATCCAAACAATGTAAATCCAAGTATACAAGAATGGACTTGATAAATTATGGGGAAAGGCTTTAAAAAAAGGAATAAAATTAGTGAGGAAGAAGAGGGTGCAAAGAAGGAAGAAAGGACACTGTCATACAGTACTTGGTGTAAAGGATAAATTGAAGCCTGTCCTACAGAGGTAAAAATAAAAGAAATGGATGATAGGGTTTGTAATTTCTAAGGCAGTAGGTGCAGACAGAACCATACATGAAACACATTGGCAACCAGAGTCCCATACTGACTGAGAATGTGTCCCTGCTTGACTGAAAAAACAATAGTATAAAAACAGCAAATACACACAAACAAATTAGTCCAAGTCAGCTAGGGCAGTTCTTGTAAGAGACATTTTAAGATTATTACTAGTCATATCAACTGGAGGGGTAAATGTTACAGCAACGGAAACAAGTACGTTTCCCAATGTTCTATATACAGCTCAACTCAACCGGCAAGTGATTACTTGAAATTTATAAACCAAAGAAATCTGTAGGGCACACATTTGGAAAAAAAACTGAGCATGTGAATTTGATTTAAAAAAAGGGATTTCAGGATGGATATTCCACAGAATATCAGGGACTAAGGAAAAGATAAGTACTTGTACTAATTGCTAGAGGAGCTCCAATCATGACAGAAGAGGAAAAAAAAAGTTAATGGCTAATTTGTAGTAGTAAGAGGCTACTGGCAAGGGAAGAGGGTTATGCAAGTATGTACTTATATTCTACCTAAAACTGTTATTATATGGCTTAAAACATTGGGGGGAGAAATAATCAGCTTTCAGGAGGAAATATTACTTACAGGTGGGGACTGGAATTTGATTTGAAACAATGAGGATATATCTGGGGGACCTACAAGGGAAAATATAACAAAAGAGGGTAGACTTCTGAAGAAATTTAGGAAAATATCTGGTATGAAAGATGTGAACTTAGTAATAGGAACTCAGAGAATTTACCCCAAGGTACAGTAAATTGTCTACACTAGACAAATGATATTTCACAGCGTGTATTTAATTGAGAAGTTGTGACGCATACCTAATAACTTTCAGATCATGCGCCAATAACTACCAAGATAAAAATTCAGGCTGCTGAAATAAAAATGAGACACTGGCCCTCTTCCTACCTACCTGTTGAAGAGGAATTTAAAGGAAAACTCCACCCTATAACTAAAAAGAAAGATGTTTTTTTCACTCTGTTTCCTGACCTATTTTAACACCTCAAAATCACTGTTAGTGCTTTATTTGTAATTTTAGCCTGTTTTCCACAACATGGCTACCAATGGGGCTTGATGTATTTTGTTCTCCCTCAGCACTTTCTCTTTTCCATAAAAGTATGACTCATGCCAGACATAGGAGGCAACTGTAAATTCTCATGCCATTGACATATAATGGGAATTTATGTGAGTTACTTTTCTTTACCATCTGCAAAAGGACTGCTTCTTTTCTGTCACTAATCACCCTCATTTATGTCTGGCTCAGACCTTGTTTTACACTACACTTAGAAGTTATTCAGCAACAGCCAGAAAAGTAGCTAAATTGCAGGCCTTTGTTCAGGGATTTCTTTTGTAGTTCAAGAGGAATTGACAGTCCCCTCCCACACACTACTGCAGAGGTGTTAAAACTGTCACTGCACTGAGACCCTTGCAGAATCAATTCCTCAGACTACAAAAGAAAACCCTGGACAAAGGCCTGCAATTTACTTTTCTGGCTGTAGCTGGATAACTTCTAAGTACAGTGTAAAACAAGGTCTGAGCCAAACATAAATGAGGGTGACTAGAGACAGAAAAGGAGCAGTCCTTTTATAGAAGGTAAAGAAGATAACAGTGACTCACATAAATCCATTATATGTTAATAGCATGGGAATTCACAGTCACGTCCTTATGTCTGGCATGAATCATACAAAGCATTATGAAAAAGAGAAAGGATTGGGGGAGAAGAAGATCACGTTGATACATCAAGCCCCAGTGGTAGCCATGCTGTGGAAAACAGACTAAAATTCCATATAAAGCACTTGAGTGATTCTGATGTGTTAAATTAGGTCAGGAAACAAAGACAGAGTGAAAAAAAAAACAGATTTTTTTAGTTTTAGGGTGGAGTTCTCCTTTAAGGAACGAGTATTCAAAATTATCTGGGAGTTATTAGGGAAGATAGAAACTACACCAGACGTTATTGCTAGTGACTGGGATAAAATGAAGTGGACTTTAAAAATAGGGTATAAATTAAAGAAAAAGGGATCTTGGTTAAGAATAAGAATTATTTAGAGGGGCTGACAAAGGTTAAAGTATTGCAAAATAAGGGGTGTCTAACAGAGGATGAGGAGCAACTGCAGAGTGCTAAAGAGAAAATACAGGAGTTTAGAAAGATTGCTGTTGATCAACTTTTTTTTGATAACTCCAAAGCACAAAAATGTTTGGCACAGCAAACTGGGCAACAGAAAGAAAAGGTTGTTGCCAAATATAGGGAGCCTATAACAAATAAGAAAAATAATCAGACATCCTCTAAGGTACTAAGAGTATTTTAGAAATTTTATGAACATTTTTATCAAGCAGTGAAGTGGGGAAATCAAGAAAAAGTACAAATGGAAATATTTACGGAAAGTATATTTTATTGTGATATTGAGCTATTCCGATTTGTATTCTGTGGAGGTTTTCTCCCTGAGCTTTTAGCAAAGGAGAGGAAGTACAGGTTCATACAGTCTGTGGTGAGCTGCTATGATAAACATGCATTTGATGAACATCCTAAAGGCAGGCAACTGACTGCCCATTACCCAGAAATGACAAATCTTGATGTGGAAGCAAGCCTTCTAATGGTCCAAACGGCATGTCCAACCATCTCTGGGATGACTTGGGGGACAAATACATTTACAGAGCTGACATCTAGAACAGTCCAGAGGTCCTTTATCTTTCTGGGAAGGAAGAACTAAAAAATGGTGTAAGGATGACATCTGAGGATGACATCTGATTGCCAAGAATGAATGGGCAATCTTTAGTTTAATTTCCCTCACACTTGTGCCCATGGAGATTTTCCACCAGGGCTGCGCATGCATGGAAGATTGTTTACATCCTGCCTCCTCTGAGAGATAGAAGCCAATGAGTTATGACTGATGCTTGCTGGAAATCAGTAGGGGGGGGGGGCTGGCTTCTGGGCAACTCTTGGCTCCCAGCTCCCTCTTATCAAAACTGTAACGCTTGCTGAAATTACAACAAGTACAGTTCCTTTGCAATCTAGGAAAGAAAAACTCTGGGCAGTAAAATGCAACTCTCACAGCCACCAGGTCTGACTGCTTTAATTCATGCCTTTTAGGTGTACATTTAACTTCAGGATCAACTGGGATAGGACCCCAAAAAGGAAAGTCTGAAAATGCTGCCTTCCTGTCCTCAGTTAAATGGGTAAGTACAGGAAGGATTGTTTTGCTTATGACAAAGACAAACCCTGCCACCCAAGCACCGCCCCCTTCAGTGATACTTTTGGCCAGGTTGTTATAGTCTTTTAAGAAGCTCTCAGGCAGCTATTCTGAAGTACACATCGGATCATCTAACATATCCCAATGAAAATACAGCAAGCTCATTAAATAATTCAACATCTGCAATGTCAGAGAAGTATAAGAAAACATGTTTCCAAATTTTTTTCAAGGTTTGGGATTCCCTATCTGCATGATGCATGCTTGGTCTATTTAAGAGAAGAGTCCTATGCATAGCTGTCACTAAATTAATTATATCTGGTTTGAGGATGTACTCAAAGTGTGAACCACTCCTCCAGAGGCTGAAAAAAATCTGTCACATTTCCTTCAGGATGGGCCACTGGATTTGGATTACTAAGGCTATGTTAATGCCATTTTAAATATGTTACCTTGGTAAGACCACCCAGAAAAAAACTACTGTGAGAAGCAACAGAGTTCCTGCAAACTCTCAAACTCTGTATCTTACACAGTACATTCTGCATCTCAGAAAGAGGCTCTACATTGGCAGACTCCATGACCTGTTTGTGGATTGAGGGCAAGGACAAAAAATCCTCAAAAGAGACAGTGAATAATGTGTAAAAGCAGCAGCAGGGTAGAACGATCACCTAAAAAAGGTAAGGACTGTAGTGGGCACAGGTTGGCTTAAGACAGTTCCTCCACAGCATAAAGGCAATCAAAAGGTGTACTAGAAATGACATGGGGGGGGGGTCAGCTAATGCCCACACGACAGATGTCTGAAAAACAGGTGTTGGAGCCAAAATCTGGAAGGCAGATGGTATAAGACCAACAACCTGGTAATCCAAACTTGGAAGGCATGGTGGAGTAAGCATGTGTTCTGCAAACATCCACCACCACTTAAGGCATGTCTGAAAGACCGATATCAGAAAAACAGATGCCACTAAGACACTGGCAGGACTAACATTCATATAGTCAAGGTGTACTGAAGTTGGTAAGGACATGAATAAAAAAAACAGTCTTGAAAGGTTTGTATATTAATTGTGTAGCTGACATTCACACAGATAACTCTTTGCTCTGCCCACCATCTCATTTGAAGTGTTTTTTCTTTAAGGTTAATATTTCCTCAAGGATATTTTCAGGGTGAGCTTGAAGATAAGTGACTTCTTCACTGCCACCTGTACCAAAGCAGGTGAATGGATTTCAGCAGATCAGACCCTTATTTCATTCAAGTCAGATGAGAACTCTGGGGATGATTTTCTACTTTTTGTTAGGAAAGATATTGTAGATGCACAAGGTTTAACATGCATTCACAGCAGGGGGGGGGGTGAGGTCAAGGACTCTAAGACCTGCTGTAACATTCTTTGGCAACATGCTTGTTATCATAAACAGAAAAGGAGGAGGCAGGCATTGGTGAAATAGATGAATCACACATCGAGACTACTGGATGCAGCCTGGAGGCTCCACCTACTTAGATTTATTTTGCCAAAAGGAAAAAATACTTTCTTCAAGATCTGAAGAAAACACAACAGTTATCATGAAAAAGTTGGTTCTGAAAGCATTAAAAACACGATAGCTACCTGTGGGTTCTAGGGAACCAGAGCTGTAGCTGGCTTATTTGGCACCCGCTGCTCCCCCAACCATACATCAGGTTGAGGAGCAAAATTAAGAATGTAGGAGGAGCACCTTTAGAGCTACGCAGTTATTCAGACACAATACACGTAATTATACATCAAACTGGAAAAGGGGGTCAAGAAAGAAGGTCCTTAACGAGAACGACCACCATCATATAGAAAAAATGAAGCCATAAAACAGAAAAACGATTCCATGAACAATTCAACATGGGAATGGAGAAAGGAGATTTTGGCAATAGGAATGACTGCAAGTAGGAGTACAAAACATAGGCAAGAGGGGGCCAGAATTTACTGCCAAAAACTAGAAACCATAGTACTGGAGGCAAATAACTGGACAGGGAAAGGTGACAACGTGGGATGAGGCCGAGTAGACATTTGGGCTGCAGGTTAGTGACTGTCTCCACTAACTGGAATTAATAATACTATTGTAGAGGCAAATAAAAAGTGATACACGAGTGCCAAAATAAAAAACAGTTTTGGTAGAGTTTACAGCTAAGTTGAGAAAGGAATACTGCTCGATAACCATAAGAATTAATCAAAGGAGGTTAGAAAATATTGTAAATTGCCTTCAGCCTCTTCCCAAGGGAACAATGGGAGGACATCTACACGTATCCCAAGAATTCAACAAAGTCCAGAAGGTTTAGGATTTTTGCTTGGAAGTGTCTGCAAAAGTATTTTTATACCCCAAGCTAAGTTCTGGGAATTTTTCCTCAAGTGGACAGCAAATTGTGGAGCTGTGATGGGAAACAGACATATTGGAAACAAATCCAATACAAAATTTAATGACAAAAGGTGGCACTTTTGTACAGCTGATCAGTTATAGGCCTACTGGCAGTTTTACTTTCACACTACAAAATCCAAACGAAATGTATCCAGAAGCAGCTTCCTGCACACAAGCAATAACAATTTATTACCTCGCATTCCACTTGGCTTCAAACCTTGCCACAGAACTAAGCTTGCCCTAAACTCAGTTCGTTGATCACACGTACAAACACCTAAATCAAGGAAACAATGTTGCTGTAATATTCCTAGCTCTCCAAAACCTTAAAAACTGAATCTCATGAAATATTACTAAGACGAAGCATTACCTAAGCAAAGAAATTATTGTTTTGTTCACCATTTATAATCATCCAGGGAACACATATCTGTTAAATGGCAGAATATTGCATTCATCCACCTTCTAGTCTCAGTAGCGGAGTACCTCCAAGCTCCATATTAGGGCCTTCAGTCCAACAGACATCAATGAAATGCACAAAGTTGTACCAAAGTCAGCTTTAGTACAATATGCAGATACAACCTTAAACTGCAATTGCCAGTGCCATACAACTTCTCAGAAATACACAGCGCGCTTTTACTTCATTAGAATAGCATCTAATAAATTGTCATCTACAATTAAACAAGTTACAATATTCAAATAAACTAAGCAAGTGCTCCAGAAAATAAACTACACTAAATACAACAAACATGGCCCAAATAAACCGAAAGGACCAACCACAATACCAGTAGACTGCCAAGCACCCAGTATTACTGCTGCACAGGTTAAAACAGCACTGTCCAAGGCCACGAATACAGCTTCTATGGGACCTGGCAGTATCCCTGGCTGTGTTCTACATGAACTACAGAGTGAACTGGCACCTCACCTGTGTGCCCTGTTCAGTCACAGCCTCACCTCAGGCTTTGTCCCTACCAAACGGCGCACTGCTACAGTTACTCTTCTCCACAAAGGAGGTGCGACTACAGACCCCAGGAACTATCGCCCCATTAGCCTGACTAGTCTGATATGCAAAGTTATGGAACGCTTCATCATGGACCTAATAAACAAGGATATAGGGAATCTCCAAACTCTGGATCCTACACAGTTTGGTTTTGTGAAGGGTAGCCTCAAGCTTCAAGGGAAGCCTGCTCAACTTGGTCAACTTCTTTGAGTCAGTCACCAGAGCTGTGAATGAAGGCAAGGTGGTTCATACAGCCTACCTTGATCTGGCCAAGGCCTTTGATACCATTCCCCACTCAGAAATCTTAGAAAAACTTACTAAGCTAGGCATCAACCCCTATATCACTAGGTGGGTTGCAAACTGGCTCACAGATAGAACACAGAGTGTGAAATTAGACGACTCCAAGTCAGACTGCCGACCAGTCATGAGTGCAGTCACACAGGGTTCGGTCCTGGGTCCTCTCCTGTTTGGTATCTACTTCTCTGAAGTCAAGGCCAACATGAAGGGACTCTGGCTGACAAAGTTCACAGATGTTTGCAAGTTGGGAACTATTATTAACTCCCCAAGTGATGTTGACATCCTACAGAAAGGCCTCAATGAGACCAACGACTGGTGTCAGAACCATGGCCTTAAGCTCAATGCCAGTAAATGTGTCTTCATTCCTTTGGGAAAAACCCAGTTTCCTTGAATTACCACATTGATGGTAGTCCACTGAACACAGAAGGCGTTATAAGAGATCTGGGAACATAGGTTGACAGCAACCTCTTTTGAGCACCACTTTGCTGTAAAAGGACTGTACAAATTCTAATTTCATGAACTTATTATATCCTGACATAGGAATGGGGTACATTCCCGTCATGGTATTAGAAACCCAAAAGACTTGAAGAAATTAAACAGAGATCATGCATTTTTTAATGTTAGCCAATGTCCACAATTTGTGCATCACGGGACTACCTTACTAAGTTCAAGAAAGTGCTATGAACAACTGAAGTGAATGTTTTTCCACAGAGTTAGTTGTTGGATGAGTTGTATCCCTCCACACCACATGCTTCAGAGACCTCAGCCTCATTACCACAATCAACAGAACATGCTGGAGGGACAGGTTCCTCACCCAGATACTGCCCATGCTCTAGAATAGACTTCCCATACAAGTCAAGCAGAGCACCTCACTGTCCCTCTTCAAGAGAAATCTTGATTAGTGGATGGGTAATAGAAAGTTCACCCCGGTGATCACTCCAGTAGCTCTACTTGACAAAGGCACTGGGAACTAATGTCGGATGGCATGATGCCAGGGCACTTCTATGGGCTAGGCTTGTAAAGGCTCCAGGGCCATTAGCCTAGTACACACCTATGAACCAGGGCCATTAGCCTAATACACACCTATGAACACTACATAAAGTTGTAAATACATCTCTGGACACTGAAGTGCTGCTTTTTCATTGATTTAACTATAAAGTTAAGTACAGCATACACCAACAAGCAGCTGTAATTTACCCACCTCCTCCTCACTCAAGTGACAGCTTTCAGTCACTCGTGACAGGACAAAGTTGACAACTTTCATCCCATGCAAATTTGTAGGACAGGAAGAATCTGGAATTTTGTTTAAAGGACTACAGCTTTAGACATTTAACCCTTGACTTTTGACCATTTTTGTATTGAATATATTGTAAATAAAACAAAAAAGACTTTTACAAGTGTAAAGTAAGTAGGAATTAGAGTTACTCAGTTGAACAGAAGCACAGACTTTGTTTTCACAGACCATCTGAAGTGTCAGTGACTCAGTACCATCCTTGCAATTAAATGATGAAAAAACTAAATGCCATTTATAATGGTTAGGACACATCATATCACAAAAACCTGAACCCCATTCTGGGAGTAAAACAGACAAAAACAAAAGCACATTTGTACAGCAGTCCCAAAAATGGCCACTTTGGGGTACAACAAATTAAAACATACTAAAACAAAGTGATTTGGATACACTAACAATGCACATATCAAAATATGATGGAAAAATATAGACATTTTTAATTTTAGGATGGAAGTTTAAATTGACCTTATAGAGGTTTGCAGTTTTAGGATAGGAGTTAAACTTGGCCTTATTTCGGAGCTATTTGTTTGAACCAAGCTGAACTGAGGTGGGCTACCAGCCACAACTCTGAGATGAGATTCCAGATGACTAGAGGTTTCTGAACTTCCCAAAAACCACAAGTTACAGTTTCTTTTTCTTTTTTTTTTTTTTTTTGCTTGATTATACTTCTTACTGAACTTCTGTGGTCTGCTTATTTAATTCTGTATTTTAATACTGTAAACTAAATTGCACTATTTGCATTGTGCCTATTAAATCACATTTTGTTGTGGTTTCCACTGTTTGCAAAGCATTTTTGCTATTTTCACTGACTGCAAAGTAACTGCTGCTACTTCTCACTGTTGGCTAAGCACCTGTTCTGTTTTCCCACCAAGCAGTGTTTGAAGTAACTTGTTAAAACAGCAGATAAACAGCAAGGAGAGTAAATGTTAATAACAGCAAACAAACATTTTTTGGTGCATCACTGCTATTTTTCCTGCTGTTTAAATCATTTTTAGTGCTCCCTGCTTAAATTAGTGTAGCTAGCTGGGTCTGTTTTAGTGGCTGTTGTACTCAGAGCACATTTTCCAAGCCATCTTTGATTAGAAGGGGGTCTTCCTTCACTCTTGTGACAGAAGTATACTGATTGGAACTTATCTGGTGAAGGGTGACTGGTGTAGGGTCGGGTGTAAGCACCCTCACTGGTTCTTTTGAACTTTATTTTATTTTTTGTTACGTTTTTAGCTTCTGGTATTTAAGCCTTGAATTTGAGTGGGTTTCTGCTTATTTGCACCTCCCACTTCTGCACAATTGTGCACCACATCTGGACAGATAATTTCAACAATGTTTCCCTTAGATACAGCTGTAGTACATTAGTATAGTCCTCATCTTTAGTACAGTTCCATTCCACATTGTATTGCTAGTGAGCTGTGACCTATTAAAACAACCTCGTCAGAAATACCCATCTACAGAGCACCTCCTAGATCAGTCCTGAAAGCATCCCCTTTGTGATAACAGATCTTCAAACCTAGCATTATGGACAGTTGGACTACCCTTATTTCTCCTGTCAGTCTTGTTGAGTTGGGTCTCCTGAGGCAGTGCAGCAACTGCCTCATGTACACCAACAACCCTCTACTAATAGCTCACTGTATTACAGACTGCAAGAGATGCATCTACACCAAGAATCATGAATCCCTGCTCTCTAGCACTCGAAAGAGTAATGCTGAAGATGTTGCCAATTTACCCACCACTACTCATACACACAGTATGCATCCAACACATAAATCAACATACGGAGAGGTTCTCTCAAAAAACTTACTGAAAAGCCAGAGACCTCCAAAACACACATCTGCTACAAATAACACAGTTCTCACAGCACCCATGGCACATAGCAACACCAGTGTCTCACCCAGCAAGCAAGCACGGTCTAACACTCAAAACCAAATGTTCTTGGTACTGGAGACTCCATAGTGAGACACATGGATGTCCCACTCACCAGGTTAGATAAGGAGAAAGTCACAGTCAGTTGCTTGTCCGGTGCCAGGATTTGTCAGATCATGCCTGCACTTAGGTCTCTCGGCAACAATTACCACTATGACTCTGTCATAGCTCATGCTGGAGTGAACGACCCCAGATGTACTTTACTGGTCTATATGAAGAGAGACATGATTGAGCTCTCTGAGGACGTGCCCCAGGCAGGTATGTCCCTAGCCCTGAGCAGCATATTACCCTCACCTAGAATGACGCCACAAGTATAAACTAATGATCGATTTCACTAATTTGCTTAGTTTTTGGTGTCATTCCAAGGGGATCCAGTTTCTGTCAGCCTGGGATGACATGGTCAACAAACCTTGCTGCTTTGTCAGAGACAGCTTGCACCTGGCACCACTAGGCTTTCGTCTGCTGGCAAAGGCTCCTATCACCCTCATAATGCATGTTTTAGGCAAGATCTCAAAACAAAATTGCAGATGTGAAAATTGACAATCATAACAAAATAAGGGTTATTGTGAAAAATGCTAAGAGCTTAAACCAAAAACTGCACACCCTGGAAGCACACCTATCACTGGAAGATGTAAATGTCTGTGCAGTCACAGAAACCTGGTTCAAGGCCTCAGAGAGTACTTTGGCCTTGCAAGGCTACAATGCCTTCCACAGCTTCAGACCACAAAATGAATGTGTGAGCGCCAAATAAAGCATTTTTTCCATCTATCAACAGCAGCCGCCCCGGTTTTCCCATTTTTCCACATGGGGTCGGGAAATCGTGTTAACTGTCGCCATCTCTCTAGATTCAATGCCACATTCCTGCCTTCTTCGACACTCTTGCCTGACTGTCGCAGATCTTTTTTCACACAATCCATTCACCTCTTTGTTGGACATTTGTTTCCTATTACCTTCTTCCTGTCGGTCCCAAATCATCTTCAACAGATTGTCTTCTGCTTTTCTGCACGTGTCCAAATCACCTTAATCTGTTCTCTTTGATCTTTTCGGCAATTGGAGCTACTTTGGCTTCTGCTCTTATGTCTTCATTTCTTTGTCTGTCCCACACTGTGCATCCTATCACCTTTCTCAGCCACCATTGCCATCACCTGTAGTTTCTTCATTTGCTCTGCCTTTACTGCCCAGGTTTCTGTATCACACAGTAGTACTGGTCACATCACTGTCTTGTACACCTTACTTTTCAGCTTCTATGGCATTCTTGCCTGCCTCTTACCCACTCTACTTTATAGTTCCCAAATTCTCACCAGCCTCACAAGTTAGAAACTTATAACATGATTGCCAGATTTTCTGTCCAAATTTCGTACAAGTCCCATCACTGTCTCTCACTAAAATAACTAAATTGGCTAGAATTACCTAACCTGCTTCGGTATAATCAGTTTCAGATTACTTATTCCATTCTCGACAAACCCTCTTTCTGTCCAACTATCTCATCTCTAATCTCTCATTACCTACCCACTAGATTACTCCGCAGTTCTGAGCTAGGCCTACTAAAAATCTACAAACCAAGGACCAAAATGGGTCACCTAGTCTATAGATTTAACCCTTCCAAACCCTGGAATAGCCTACCACTAGATATAAGATCCCTTGAACATCCCAATCAATTCAAAACCGCTACAAAAAATACCTTCATGACTTGCTAATGTAATTATCCTCCGTAAACACTCCCCTATAACCTTCTACTTCTCTCTTCCTTCCCTTCAATAAACAAACTTACTACTTTATCTTCTCCTCTTGTTATATCACTGTACAAATATAACTAGTAAAATATTTCAGCTACGTAACTACTGCATTATTACGTACATAATATGTAATTATGAATGTATCCTCTGATGAATGTATTTCTATGCATTTCACTTGCCACAGTTTAATGCATAACACTGTAATGCAATAATGTGTGATACTGATGAATGTAATGCGTGGCACTGTAATGCAGTAATCTGTAGTACTAATGAATGTATTTCTATATGTATTCAATATGTAAAACTTCTATTTTCTGTTGGAGCTTTTCTCCTCGGGTCTCCACTGAAAATGGGCATTTGTAGCCCAGCCAGACAAACCCGGTCAACAAATATAAAATAATAAAATAAATAAATTCTTCTGTCATAGATTACACCTGATACACTATGCCAGTTGGCTGCAGCCCCTCTGATTCTAGCTTTGACCTCTTCAGTCAGACTTCCCTTCTCCTCAACCACTCCCTCCCAGACATGTGAAGTTATTTACCTGTTCCATTATCTTCCTTTCTATCTCAATTCTCAGCTTATTCTGATTTCCCCCATTTGCTGCCATTAACTGTGGTCAGTTTCATCCCATGTGCCTTCAATTTTGCATTCCATTGCTCTATACTTTGATGGAGTTCTTGCTCAGAGTCTGCCTGCAATGCTACATCATCTGCATAGAGCAGCTTTGTTGATCCGTCTCTTCCAACCAGTTTGCTAATGTAGTCCATCACCAGTATGGGCAGCAGTGGGCTCAGAGCGGAACCCTGGTGTACATCCACTCCCACTGGGATCCCCTCAGTGAGGCTGAACACTGCTCGTACTTGAGTCATTGGGTCCTTGTACATAGCCTGCACTAATTCTACCAATGTTTCTTGGACTTCAAACCACCGCAGTACTGCCCAGATCAGCTTTCTTGGGACTTTGTCATATGTTTTCTCAGAGTCTAGGAATGCCCAGGTGGACTCTTTCTCATCTCTAGCTTCTTCTCAACTATCTATCACACTGCAAACATCGGGCCAGTTGCACTGCGTCCTGATCTGAATCCGAACTGCTCATCTCCCATCTTACATTCTACTACTCTCTGCATCAGTTTACCAATAACTCTAGCTATAACTTTCATGCAATGTGATAGGAGTTTGATTCCTCTGCATTGCCCACAGTTGTGTATGTCCACTTTGTTCTTGTACACTAGCACGAGTATGCTTATTCTCCAGTCATCTAGGATATTCTTTTCTGTCCACACTGCTATAAGTACCCTCAGTTGCCATTTCTCCCCTATCTCACTCAGCATTTGTCCCGATATGTGCATTCAAGTCAACACTAACTCATGTTGTCCTGCTTTATCTAGTAGGTCCTGCAACTGCTGTCTGAATGCACTCTTTTCCTCACTATCACAACCCTGCTGTGGGGCATATCCTGAGATTATGAATACTGCCCTATCATTACACTTGAGTATGACTGCCATGAGTCTGTCACTAATTCTGATAATATCCCTCACTGCCTTCTGAAGCCTCTCTCTTACCACAATTCCCACACCATTTCTAGCCTGTCCCCCTCCTGAGTAGTAGACTCTGGACATCAATCGAAGTAGCTCTGCTGCAGTGCCCTTCCATCTCTTCTCTTGGATACATAGGATGTCCAGCCTCCTCTGTATCATCATGTCATTCACTTCCAAGCTGCATCCAGTGAGTGAACCCACATTAAGTGCAGCAATTCGTAGCTCATGTTTGGCAGGGTGATTGGTTTTACGTCCAACTTTCACTCAACATAGCTATCACAGGTAACCCAGGCTGGGCAACTTGACACCAGCCCTGGGTCAATAAGCTACTGGCCAGCTGCTGAGCTTTATGGCGGGTGCACACTGGCCAACAGGGGCACATACACCCCTCCCACCATTAGCATGGGTCCCCTGGCATAGGTTGGAGTAGGCCAGGTCCTCAACCCATTTACCACCGGTAACTACACATGGCCGTTTGGCATTAGTCAACATGACCAAATCACCTAGAGCCATATTTTACATTGCTGAGTGGCTAGCCTTACAATGGCATAGTCTTTGATCCGTGTTCTCCTGTCTTGAGGATACTGCGCACCACAGTAAATGCCCCAAAGTGGTTGGTCTGCACAACTCTTCCCCCTACAGGGCACCATATAGAGTCTGTGCTGCTGCCCACAGCTCCATTCATTGGTGAGCTTGAGACGGAAACACGCAGCATGTTTTTCGGAGGTGGGAGGAACCCCACAAAGACACAGGGAGAACAAGTGAACTCCAAACAGGTATTGATCGGAGATAAGTATCGAACCTTGTGTATGGGAGGCAAAGACCTTAACCATTATGCCAACTGGTCTCTCTTTTTATCTACAATACATATATAGTTTCCATCTACATTAAGACATAAATTCACCTCCCAACTAGTTAGACAAGACAACTCCATGGAGTTACTCCAACTTCAGATTACTGTGGGTATGACCCCCGCTCAATTCATAGCTAGTTATAGATCCCCCTTCATGGATCATGATGCGCATGAGACTTACTTGGCCAAATTGGAGTCAATCCAAATATTGCAAAACACTCTGATCATGGAGGATTTAAATTATCCCATCATCAACTGGGAAACCTACTCTAGCCCTAACACACTAGCACAAATGTTCCTTGACTTTAACTCAAATGCCCTGGAACAAATTGCTCAAACCCCAAGAAGAGGAACAAACATACTAGATCTGGTCCTCACTAACATGATAAACATATGTACCACAGCAACTGTCGAACCTTCATTAGTTAACCTGGTCCACAAATCAGTCGCCTTCAAACTGGCACAACCACCAGAACTCACAAAGGCTGAAGTCAGACCAAAAAACTTCAAGGCAAACTATACCCTCCAAGGTGAAGGCATAAATGAATTTGAGGCCCCATCACTAGATGGGAGTGTGAACTACACTAAAACTTGCACTAAAGCCCTGTACAGTCACTTGTGTAAGTGTATAGACTCAGCTGTTCTAGAGAGAATCAAAGCCAGAGAGGCAAGTAAAAACAAGCCACCCTGGTGGACACATTCAGCATCAACAAACTTTATAACAAAACGCAAAAAAGTTGCTGTCTAGGAAAACTATGGAAAAGCATCCTCCTAAGCCTCAACAGACAAATAAGATAACAGGTCAAATCCTTTAAGGGTAACTGAGAAAAACGTAGCAATCACAGCCAAGGATAACCTTAAGGCCTTTTCTAGCTACGCATGCAGCCTAAAAGGTAGGACCCAAACATGTGCTGAACTAGTGACTAATGGTATCTCTCACACTGATCCCACAGAGACAGCAAACTTGCTGGTGGGAAGAGTTGGAGAAAAATTCACTCCCTTATCCCCTCCAAACTTATCACAAAGCTTGCCCCCAACTCCCCCCTTACATATTTGAGGAGCATGTCATTAAAGCCTTGTCTAAGGCAAAAAACACAGCCTCTACAGGATCAGATGGCATCCCAAGCTGCATTATAAACAAACTAAAAAAATGAACTACTATCATCATTAAGTACCCTACTCAATCAAAGCCTAACCACAGGCTTTGTTCCTGCAGAATGGAGAACAGTAACAGTTATTCCCCTCCACAATGGTGGTTTAGCAACAGACAGGGAATTACAGACCCATAAGTCTGACCAGTCTCATCTGTAAGGCCATGGAATGTATCATCATGGACTTCATAAATAAAGACATAGGTGACCTCCAAACCCTGGATCCGACCCAATTCGGCTTCCTCAAGAGCAGATCCTGCCTGTTCAACCTGGTGGATTTCTCTAAAAATGTGACCAGGGCCACTGACGAGGGCAAATCTGTGCACACAGCATACCTCAACCTGGCCAAGGCCTATAAACCCAATCACACACACTGGCATTACTGATAAACTTAGACTGAATGCAAACTCCTCTGTTGTAAAATGGGTTGCCAACTGGCTCACAAACCAGCCACACACTATTAATTGTGTGATTCCACATCGACCAGCAGACCTATCACCAGCGGGGTGCCACAAGGGTCAGTGCTGGGCCCCTTGCTGTTTGGTACATACTTCACAGAAGTTCAGGTCAAAACTAAGGGGCTGAGGATGACAAAGTTTGTGGACGACTGCAAGCTAAGTGCAATTATCGAATCCCCAGATGAAGTTAGTATAATTCAGGAGGGTCTTACACAGAGACCAACGGTCACAAACTAAATGCAAATAAATGCATCACCATTCCCTTTGGCAACAATAATGTCCCTTCACACTATCAAATTAGCAATACCCTATGTACCTACAAAGTGGTGAGGGATCTGGGATCACAAAGTAGACTAAGACCCTAACTTTGACCACCACTTGTCTACTGTAGTAAGGAAAGCCTTCTACATAGCACACTTGATTAGCAAAGGTTTCGCCTCTAGAGCAAAGGGGGTTATAACCCCTCTATACTTGTCACTAAACAGGCCCATAATTGAGTACAATGCCCCTTTTGGCATGTCACACACACAGCACCTGCAGCAATTGGAGAGACCTCAGAGGTTCTAACAAAGAAAATCAAGGGACTGCAGCATGTGACTTACATACTGACAAAGTCTCTGTCACTATACTCAGTATCGTAAATACGTCTTAAGGGAGACTTATGCCTGGCTTACAGAGTAATCTCTGACCCAAACAGAATGCATCTGCTGCACATCTTAAATCAAATGGGACTAGAGCTATCCATTCCAGGGACCTAAATATGGCCTGCGACTTGAATAGGATATGCTGAAGGGAAAGATTAGTCTCCCACTGACTGTCGGAATAGGCCGCCAATTCATGTGAAGCAGAGCACCTCTATGACACTGTTCAAATGGAACCTAGATGAGTGGGTGGGGCACCATAAATTCATACTGGGGATGGTGCCCACAACCCTCCTGGACATAGGCAGTTATTACTAAATACAATCCTGGGTAGTGACCAGTGCGTGTACAGTATTACACTGGGATGAAACAGCTAAGCTTGAAATTACCTCTGGGTCGACAGCCTAGAAACCTCCTGTGATTTGTAAAATTCCACCTAGATGTTTCATACTCAGAAACCCTCCAGTATCGCCCAACTGCCCTTATTTGTCCTGACATAGACCAACCAGGCACTACCTTATTTCCCTCTGGAAATCTCACATAGTTTCAGAAAGGAACTTGAGCAGCTTGATGCAGACTGACAGAAGTATTAGATACCGGACAACAGTGATTCTCTGTCACTGCTGACTACCACCCACTTTAACATCCTGAGACTGTATCTTGCTGAGGCCAGTAAAGTGTTAAATGTCTTTCAAACACCTGCTAGAAAAATCTTTGAACTGGGATTAGCTGATAAGCTGCACTGCAAGACTACATCAACAAACTGGTCAGAATTTCCACTTCTGTCCACTGAAATGCATGCCAATTTCATGTAACAAAATTAAACACAGTATCAAACCTGAAGGAAGCAGTCATTTAAGCAAATTTTTGTACTTGCCATAACAATATATCAGTGTTGTCGGATTTTCATTCAATTAAACACATGGGTCATAGTATCCAAACAGATCAGACCTAGGCACCAACTCTGAAGCTTCTCGGTTCCTGGGCTCTGACTCCACCCCTACCCATATTTCTCTGTCCTCCACCTTAATACCACAGATGGAGTCTGCCCTCATTTAGCACAAATTTCCTAGACATGGGTACATATGACAATAGCAGTACAAAAAATAAACAAAGGTAGAGAAGACAACAGAGACAGACTGTTCACAGACAGGGAACCGAGTGGTAATCACCCAATCACCCCGTAATCATGTGTCACTATAGGAAAGGGGGAAGGAGGTTGAATGAGATGAAAATCAGATGACATGGATCTATTGTTATATTAAGTACACAGCTTTTGTATCCAGTCTTGTCTATTTTCGTCCAATTCAACACATGGGACAGATTCCTAAGTTGTACACTTGGGTGGTACCAAGAAAGGACATTCCAGAGGATGGTGGAGCCAAAAGAAGAATGTGATCTGGACTGTACATCTGGTGTATAAAGATGCACAAAAGTTTGGATTCTGGACAATGTTGCTGTGGCACAAATATCAATAGGAAGTCTTCTGGAGAATTCTCTTGAAATAGAAACTGCTCTAGTGGAATGAGCTTTAGGTTAGATGGTACAGCCAATTGCTTTTTGTTATAGACAAATGAAATGCAGTATGTCAGCCATCTAGAAATGTTAACCTCAGTGATAGCTTTTCCAAATTTCTGTTTTGAAAGGGCAATAAACAACTGATCTGATTTTCTAAATTGCTTTGTCCTACGAAGATAAAATCTGAGTTGGCGATGAATATCTAACAAAACATTTATTCGCCATTATTTGAGTACCTGGAGTACCTGGGAAAAAATACCAGTAGATATGGACGGATTTAAGTTTGTTTCGGATGTCACCTTGGAAAGGAAGGATGCATTAGTTCTAAGAGATCTGTCCTTGTGAAAAACTAGATAAGGAGGTTTACAGGAATATGCTTGTAATTCCAAAATTCATCTAGGTGATGAAACTGGTACCAGGAAGATTCTTTTTCATGTCAGAAGCTTTACATCTACCTTGGCTGCAGGTTCAAAGGGTGGTTCCATTATAGCCTGTAGCATAACAGTAATATCCCATGGAGAAACTTGATTCCTGTTGGGAGGACATAAAAGAAAGGTTCCTTTCAAAAAGGCTTTACACATATTAAGGGAAGCAATTGAAGGCTTTTTGTGGTCTATGTGGAAGGTAGAGATAGCAGCCATTTGAACTTTGATGGTGGAATAACTGGAACCTTTGTCAAAGAGTTCAAACAAAAAAATCTAAAATGGATGGATGGAATCGGGGCTGAGAAAGGGTCCAAACCTACTGACACTGCCCAAATAGAAAACCTCTTTCATTTGCTATGGTATACCTACTACTGTTGTGGGATGCCTGGCATTTCTGGCTATGGTCAAAACTGGAGAAACCATGCAGTTAGTTTCATGGATTTCTGGCCTGGAGGAGTCTTTATGAGTGAGAGAAAACATCCTGATAATGACCCAACATCCACGGGAGATGTACTAGTACAGCCAAAGGAAGTAGAACCATGTTTGTCGGGGTCAGAAAGGAGGAATGAGGATCACCCTGGCCTTGCACTGTCTGGCTTTCTGGATGAATTTGTTTATTAGAGAAAAGGATGGAAAAAATATAGGAGACCCAGGGGACAACTGTGGACAAGAGCATCACTCGGTGATTAACCTTGTGGCGGGATCAGGGCGAAGTAACTGCTATATTTGTTGTTGAGAGGGCAGGCAAAAAGGTTGCAGCAAGGTTGGCTCCAGTGATGAAACATCAATGTCGCCAATGTTGGGTTGAGGGACCACTTGTGAGGCATCAGGATACTCCTGCTCAATCTGTCTGCTAATATATTAGATAATCCCGGGATGGGTGTTGCCATCAAAAAGTGGTATGAAGACATCAGCCACTGCCAGACCCTCATGGACTCTCAACAAAGTGAATAGGAATAGATTCCTTCCTGTTTATTTATCACACCACTATCGCACTGTGTGTATGGATATCACACCCTTGGGAGGAGATCCTGAAAGGCCTGCAGCGCTAGAAGGAACGCCTTCATCTCCAAGACGTTGATGTGTTGACCGGCTTCTAAAGGCGGCCATGCACCTTAGACCATCCTCCCTTTGAAGTGCCCCCTCCAAAGAAAGGAGGTGTCCTTGGTTACTACTGTTACCGGTAGAATACATGTGAAATAGGCAACCTTTTATCACAGATGACTATGTAATCCATCAGGAAATGTGTTGTTTGCAGATCTCAGCGAGTCAAACCTTTGCATGCAAGGCATGTCTGTTTGGAGACCATTGTACTGCTAGGGTCTATAAGAGTACTCTCATAAGGTATGTGACTAGAGCAACCATCAATAATGTAAAAGCCATAAGACCTCGTGAATGGAGAAAGGCAACAGTCATCCCTCTGCACAAAGGTGGGCCATCTACAGGCCCTGGAAACTACAGACCGATGCGTCTAACCTTGTATGTACAGCCATGGAAAGAATTACCATGGAGATGATCAACAGAGATATAGTAAACCTCCAGACACTGGACCCAATGCAGTTTGGTTTCATAGAGGGCAGATCATACCTACTCAACCTGGTAGACTTCTTTGAGAAAGTCACCAAAGCAATGGACGAGGGAAAAATCATTCACACTGCCTACCTTGACCTGGCCAAGGCATTTGACACAATAGCCTAACTTGGGCATTGTTGACAAACTCAAGAATGACACAATACCCCAACTTGGGCATTGTTGACAAACTCAAGAGATTAGGTACAAACCCGTATGTCACCCAGTGGATAGCCAACTCGTTCACAGATAGGACTCTGGAAGTTAGAGTTGGGGAGTCCACCGCTACAAAGACGCCAGTCACAAGTGGAATCCCACAGGGATCAGTCCTTGGACTGCTCATTTTTGGCATTTACTTCTTAGAAGTCAAGGCCAGTGTTGGTGGTCTCTGGCTGACTAGATTTGCAGATGATTGCAAATTAGGAGCGGTCACAATCTCATACTGACACAAATGTTCTCCAGGAGGGTCTGACACAGACAAACAACTGATGTCAGAATCATGGACTAAAACTAAATGCCAGGAAATGCATAATAGCATCCTTTGGGAAGTCATCCATCCCTGGTAACTATCATATTGACAACACAGCCCTTAGAGTTGACCCAGTAGACAGGGACTTAGGGACACGCACTGATGGTAATCTAGCCTTTGATCATCACATGTCTACACTGGTGAGGAAATCATTCTATGCTGCGCAACTTATAAACAAAGGCATGGCATCTAAGTCCAAGGAAGTCATTGTTCCAATGTATTCGGCATTCATCAGACCTATCATTGAGTACAATGCCCCCTTTGGTATATACCTAACCAGGCATATCCAACAACTGGAACGTCCACAGAGGTTCCTCACTAAAAATACAGGGCATAAGTAATATGCCCTATGCAGACCGCCTCAAGGCCCCCTACAGGATCTATGAGGGGCATACAGATCTATCACACTGACATTGGACATCATCATTCTGATGAACCTCCTGCAAAAAAAAAAAAAAACACTACCCAAAATAATCAATTCTAAGACTTAAACCTTGTGATATAAACAGGACCTGTTAGAGATAGGTATGGTAGAGAGAGACTATCTCTAATGATCTCATCTCCCTCCCCCCCCCCATCCATAGGGCTCTCCCTCCATAAATTCAAGTGCAACTTGGGGACAGTTGTATGGAATGAAAAAACCTGGTTTGGTTTGGCACCTATGCTTCTGATGCAAACAGGTAATCTGTAAATGGTTTATCTCCCTGGCCCATGTTTACACTAATCAAGGGTATCAGAACTAGTCAGAGACTTGGGATGCATGGCTAGGCTTAAAAATGCCCTTGTGGTCATTAGCCTAGTAAACACCTATGAACCTAACAGCCACAGGAGCAGTTTCACTGTGTGTGAAGGATGATGAAACACTTGCATCACTACAACGCACAAGACTGGTGATCTGCAAGTTGGTACGGAGGTAAAATTTAATTAACTCTACCTGTTGTGTTGGTGTA
Source organism: Protopterus annectens (assembly GCF_019279795.1). Lineage (NCBI taxonomy): Eukaryota > Metazoa > Chordata > Ceratodontiformes > Protopteridae > Protopterus > Protopterus annectens. The sequence continues at coordinate 1,086,187,971 of NC_056739.1, read as the reverse complement.
AGGTGGCATTTGAGAAAATTCACTGTTGTCCCTAATTTCTGCAACCACTGGGGCACAAGGTCTAGATGGTATAACAGTAGATGCTCAGAGGCAGGAACTAGGAGGGAGTTCCCAAAAATGGATCCCTATCAGAAGTAAGTGTGCTGTCACTACTGCCATGATCTTGGCGAACACCCTGGGAGCTATGGAAAAACCAAAAGGTAGGGCTCTGAATTGTTAGTGACTGGCTCCCAGTCAGAAATGGTAAAATCTCCTGGAATGCTTCTCCATCTTCACATTGTAGTAAGCGTCCTGGAGATCTACTGAGAACATCCAATTGTCCATCAGCAGAGGCAATATGGACCATCCGGAATTTTGTCTGGTTCACAAACCGATTCAGATGACTGAGATCCAAAACTGGTCTGAGGTCCCCTATCTTTTTCAGTACTAAAAAGAACCTTCAGTACACTCTGGATTCTAACTGGTTTTGGGGGACTGGTTGGATAACTTTCCAGTAGCTTTAAAATTTCTACTGCTGCTGGTTCCCACTGACTGGGCGGAACATCCAGAAGACTCCTCTTATTCTGAGAAGGAAGGAAAAAGGGATTTGAGTAGCCTTTGGCAATTATCTTTATTACCCATGAATCTGTGGTTATATCTTGCCAGGCTTGAGGGTGTAAAGACAAGCGCCCCCAACTGCCTCCGCAATGAAGCAAATGGACAAGCATTTAGGGATGCTGGTAAGGCTTCTCTGAAAAAAGATTCCAGACTACCTCTGCCCCTAGGGTGAAGTCCATTAGATTTACCTCCACCTCTGCCACAAGGAGGCCTATCTCCAGGATAGCCCTGGTAAGAACTGGATTTTCAGAACATTTTCTTTCCTGCCCTTGGATTCCTAGAAATGGATTTTTGAGGAGAGGAGAAACAGATTCCTACAGCAGACAGTCTTACCATCCTGTTGACTCCTGGTAAGTATGTCTGACTTTGGGTCCAAACGGAGTGGATCCATCAAAGGAGCATCGACAAAGGGCATTAAAGTTTTTCACAAAGTCAAAAGGACCCATACAGGCATGGTGGCATATGGTGATGCCAGTACCTGTTGCCCAGGCCATGCCATCAGCTGTGTTGGAAGAGCAGACACATGGCTACCTCAGTGGTCACCTGCAAAGTAGATAACTGGGACTCCACTGTCTTCTGGACATCCGCAGGTAATATACGCAAAAAGGGATTTGGCAATTTTCTTAGTCAAATCCCTCTGGAATCTGGACCCATGAGCCAAACTACTCAGTGATCTGAAAGCAAATATCATTGGAGCACAAGTCCATTTCCTGAACCTGTCCATCAGCCTTCCCTCCCTGTTAGGGGGATGGACAGAGAAGCTTTCTTCTGATAATTCCTTTTTTTGTGGCTGCTGCTACCACCACAGCATCTGCTGGAAGTCCTTTGCTCCAATGTTTTCTATCTTTGGGAGCTGCCAAAAATCTATTTACTTTCTTTGGTATGGGCTACACCACAACATGGTGGTTCTAGGCGTGTTGTGCCATAAGATCAATTGGAGAATCATGGAAAGTATCATCCAGGACAATGTTAGGCCAGAACCAAAAACTTCCAAGAACACTGACTCATCTGGGGAAAGGTCTTTGGTAGACCTTTCCCCTCTCTGCTTCATCAATTGAAGGACTTTGCCACAAGTGACATCTTCTGATGGGGAGTGGAGGGAACCTTCACCTCCATTCAAATCAGCATCTTCTGTGTAAGACTCTGGAGGTGAGTCTGTGCGCTTCCATTTGTATGTCGTCTTATGTACAATTTCTGGTACAGAATCAAGAGAATCAGAGTCAGACTAGGAGCTAATATTGCCTGGAATCACAGCAGTTTGTGGTTCCAACTGTCCCTGTGCGGGATGACAATAAGAGATCAAACAGACTGTCCTTTTCCTGTACGGCAGGCACAAAACTGGTTGAGGGAGCCTTTTCCTTAGCCATAGTTCAGAACCTGTGAAAAGCCCTGAAAGTCAGATGCAGTCGGCTCAAAAAGACCTGCTTCTTTTAAGGACAATGGACATTCCTCTGTGCCAATTCACCAAGACCCAGAAGACTACCTCAGAGAATCTGTGTTGGTCCCTCCCCTCAAACATGGTACCAACTCTTCGGCTCATACTCTCTCTCTGATCCCACTGTGTCAGGGTTGAAAGAGAAAAGAACACTGAGTTGAAACAACTAAAAGTGTCAACCGTAACGAAGGGACCTCAATGCAGGACGGAACCTGAGTGACCGGCACCAGTGTAGGGTGAACCAATACCAGAGAAAAAAGTGAAGGGTAGGTTGGACCAATACTCAGCATGGTTCCAGGGGAAGGTACCCAGAGAACTCTAAGCAGAATCAGTCTTGAGAAACTTCCTCATCCTGTCAACATCCTACTTGAGACTTTAGGATGGCCAAGGGGAAGAAGCCACAGATGGTGGTCCAGAAAATCTACTTTCTTGGAAGATAAGAGAATGTAGTCTCAGGCTTACCAGTTCTGGTGAGAACTAGTGTCCAAGGGAAGAAGAACAGAGCCAAGGAGATGATGGTTCTCACCTCCTAGCCAACTTAGGATCCAGTACGACCAAGTACCTTCAGATATGGAAAAGGTTTCCTGGCTGAATCCAATTAACTTTTTCTTGTCTGACTTGTCCTTTTCTTTCTCTTTGTCCTTTTCCTTGGTTTTCTCCTTAGACTTAGGCTTCTCCATTTATTTTTTTGATGGAGAAGCAGAAGGCAGACTCTAGAAGATGAAAACCCAGTCTGTGTGAGGAGCAATTCTTTCACCATCAATTTCTCACATCTGGTCTGAAGGGGCCTGGCACTAAAAGATGCACAGGACTGGCAATCTGAATCTAAGTGGAAAGGGATGATACAGTAAATACAACGCTAATGTGGGTCCTGAGAAGGTAGTTTGTACCCACACTGAGCACACTTTTTGAATCCCTGAAAATCAGACACGTCAAAAAAGGCAGCACACTCAGATAATTGAAAGCTATAAAACAACAACATTACTACACTATAATGCTATAAAACCAACAAAACATTGTTTGCTACTTATGTAAGGTCAGTATGAAACTTATCAAACTATACTACATGCTGTAAAACTACAAAAACTAACCTAGTTATCTAACCCTACTCACTACAAAAAATGATCTCCGAAATCCTAGAGAGACACTACATCTCAAGGTATATCTAGAAAAGAAAGTACAGTTGTGTACACTTACCATAAATGTAGATGTTTGAGTATATTCACTGTTGCAGTTCATCACATTTGGGTAATCTGCTGGCAGGTTGCCCTCAGTCGGCCTGAATTCCAAAGTCTTGGGTCCTGCATCGGTTGCTGTCTTCTCTTCCATGACGTCAGGTCGTCAGGGGTATAAAACATGCAGCTGATGCCATTTTCTTTAGTTTTTCTTGCCACTGATGTCAGGTGCCCCCAAAAAGGTAGCAATATTATGTATATATATGTGTGTGTGTGTGTGTGTGTGTATGTATGTATATATATATATATATGTATATATATATATATATATATATGTATATATATATATATATATATATATATATATATATATATATATATATATATATATATGTATATATATATATATATATATATATATATATATATATGTATGTATATATATATATATGTGTGTGTGTGTGTATATATATATATATATATATGTGTATATATATATATATATATATATATATATATATATATATATATATATATATATATATATATAGGTGTGTATATATAGGTATATATGTATATATAGGTATATATGTATGTGTATGTATATATAGGTATATATGTATGTGTATATATAGGTATATATATACACACACACATACACACATGCATCAATATAAACTTTACCTTCATCTATAAGCAAATACACCACATAGGTTGTAGAAGATAGAGAAGGAAAGATAAACTTTAGAATGACAGGAGGATGGCGAGAGGGTAACCTGAACTGCAACAGTGAATACACTCGAACATTTACATTTATGGTAAGTGTACACAACTGTACTTTGTTCTTCGTGTTTCACTGTTGTAGTCATTACATTTGAGTAGAATCCCAAAGCTATGGTTGGGAGGCTGGAACTAAACAGCATTAGGTGCGGCTATAAGGCCCTGCAGCGGCAAAGCCTGCCCTGGACTTAAGAGTAGAGAGGCAAATGGTAATGCTTTGTAAAAGTGTGAACAAAACTCCAAGTAGCAGCCTCTAGAAAGTCCTTGGTTGGTACTCGGAGAAAGGCTGCTGAAGTAGCTGCAGCTCTGGTGGAATGAGACCTAATGCCCTTGGGCACAGGTTTACCATGGTGTAACTAGCAGAAACTGATGCAGTGGCTTATCCACTTTGAAACTGGATGCTTTGAAATAGCCTTTCCTTCTGATCCTGCAGCATATGACACTAGTAATTGCTCAGTTTTTCTTATAGCTGTAGTCCTGCTCAAGTAGAATCTTAGCAGAATTCTCTCCCCTTTGTTCTGTGGATTTGGATAAAAAGTTGGCAGATGAATTGTTTGATTAAGAGCCACACTGGAAACTACCTTAGGCATAAAAGTAGGATTTGTTCTCAGAGACACCCTGTCTGGGTAAAATATGATAAAAAGGCTCAACAGCCATGAGGGCCTGTAGCTCTGAAACTCTTCTTGCTGAAGTAATTGCTAATAGCAGAGCTGTCTTTCATGATAAGAACTTTATATCAGCGGTAGCAGCTGGTTCAAATGGAGGCAGGGTGAGCTTTTCCAACACATAATTGAGGTCCCATGCAGGTAATGGTGATCTTCTAGGAGGCCTTAAAATTTTGGCTCCTCTAAGATACTGCTTTAGTAAAGGATGAGAAGAGAGTGGTGGCTCAGTATTGTAATGAGCCGAAATGGCCGAGGCATGGATTTTGATTGATGAGAAAGATAGGCCTTTGCCAAGCATCTCAGTTAAGTATTGTAATATCTGAGGAATATTTGGTTCTGCTGTATCAGTTCCTTGTACTTGATTCCAAGCACAGAATCTCTTCCATTTGTCAGCATGAGATTTTCTAGTACTGGGCCTTCTGGCTTCCAAAATGACATCCATCACAGCTTTACTGAGAGGTGTCGTTTGTATGGTTACATGATTAGCCATGCTCAGAGTCTGTAGTTGATTGTGCAGGATCTGATTGCTTTGCTGGGACAGTAGATGTGGTCTTCGAGGCAAGGTCCAAGCTGGGTATTGAGACAAGTTCCTTAGGATTGGGTACCAGTATTGGCGGGGCCAGTCCGAGGCAATTAATATCACCTTTGGCTTCTCTTGTCTGACTTTTAGGAGGACCTTGGGTAGAAGAGGCAGAGGAGGAAAGGCATAAACTGATAGGTTTTTCCAACTGAAGGATAGGGCGTCCACTTTCCATGCTTGTTTGTGATAAGTCCTTGTGCAGAATCTTTTCAATTGATAATTTTGAGGAGAGGCAAATAGATCTATGTCTGGGCTCCCCCATTTCTCTTATCATGCTGAAGACTTGTGGATTTAGTTTCCACTCGTGAGGATCCATAAGGTTTCTGCTTAAATAGTCTGCCAGAGTGCTTTGTATTCCTGGCAGGAATTGAGCTTGAAGATGTATCTGGTAGGTCAAAGCTGTGTCCCACAGTGCCATGGCTAATCTGCAAAGGGGGTATGTGTGTGTGCCCCCTTGCTTATTTATATACCACATGACAGTGGTGTTGTCCGTCTTTATCAGTAGTTGTCCTGGATGAAGTAAGTCCTTGAAGGCTGTTAGGGCATTTTGAACAGCTAGCATCTCTTTCTGGGTGATATGTAGATGCATTTGTTTTGGTGACCATATGCCCTGAATGCATCTTCCTGCCATGTGGGCCCCCCAAGCATAGTCTGATGCATCTGTTGTTAAGGTTTGGCTGGCAGGGGGTAAAGTGAAGGGCCGTCCCATGTTTTGGTGACTGGCCTTTGCCCACCATAGAAACTCCTGTTGCAGGCAGGGAATGAGATGAATCATTGTTTCCAGACTGTGTGAATGTTGACTCCATAAACTTTTTAGGTACCATTGAAGTTTCCTCATATGCAATCTTGCAAATGGAATTAGTAGGATGCAGGATGCCATGAAGCCCAGAGCCTGCAGAATTTGTCTTGCAGAAGACTGGGTTTTTGTTGCCATCAGTTTGAAGTAAGTAGTCAGTTGCCTTTGTTTGTCTGGCATGAGGTAAGCCATCTGGGCAGTTGTATTCAAGCTTGCACCCAGGAATGTTATCTTTTGAGAGGGTACCAGTTGTGATTTCTTTTCGTTTATTGTGTACCCTAGGCATGTTAGAAGCCTTTTCACAAATGCCAGGTGTCGAAGTAGAGTGTCCTTGTTCTCTGCTTGAATGAGACAGTCGTCCAAGTAAGGATATATTTGTATACTTTTGTCTGCAAAATGCAATTACTGGTGCCAGGCACTTTGTAAAGACCCTGGGCGCAGTAGATAAGCCAAAGGGCAGTGCAGAGAATTGGTAATGCATTAAGCCAGCCTTGAATCTGAGGCATCATCCGCATGATCGTCTTATTGGGACAAGCAGGTATACCTCTTTTGGGTCTGAAGTCACCAGCCAAGCATTCTTGGCCAGCATGGGCAGAAGCTGTTGCAAAGTGAGCATTTTGAATTTTGGAATGTCTAGGTATGTGTTCAAAATCGATATATCCAGTATTGGCCACCAGGCCTTGTCCTTTCTGGGTACCAAGAACAGTCTTGAGTAAAAAGCTTGTCCTTTTTCCATTTCTGGTACTATCTGAATGGCCCCCATATCCATGACGGACGTAACTTGTTTCTGTGCCTCTGTCCATTGTTTTTTTGGCAGGTCTGGCCAACCATTTGTCATTGGCAGAGTGTGGAAATGGAATCTGTATCCCTGTGATACAATGTTTAGTACCCACTTGTCCTGGGTTATTAACTGCCAATTTTGAGCAAAAAGTGCTAATTTTCCCCTATGGGTGCTGCCAAAAGGTAAGTGCTTGGTGTAGGCAGAAGGGAAGTCACTGGGATTGCTTTCTGTAGGTTTGTGCTTTATCTCCTCCAGATTTGGAGGTGGATGCGCCCCATTGCTTTGACCTGTATGAATCTTGCATCTGGTATCTGGAACCCTTAGGGCATCTGGTTTGCCCCTTTGTGCTCTGTCTGACACAGGAAAGGACCAATTTTTTTGTAGGCCAGTGTCTAATGAATCTTGGTGGCTGCACTTGTAAGAAGTCTTTAACAGTTTGCATAGACTTAGCTTTGTCTTCCACTTTCTTTAAAACCTCTTCTGCCTTAATACCAAACAGAGAATCATGCTGTAAAGGTGCATCTAGCAATTTAGCTTTAACATGATCAGGCAAATTCTGTTCCTTTAACAAGGCATGCCTCCTAATCACAGATCCAGTAACTGTGGCCCTGCAGGAGGCCTCTAAAGAATCAAAACCACAGTGCAAAGTATGCTTTTCAACTTGTTCAGCTGCATGCAATAATTCCTTCATTCTTTATTTTCTGCACATTCTAAAATCAACATCACTTTCTGTTTCAGCAATCCCATAACATGTTGGTATTTATGAAATTGACAGTTTAAGGCCCTGATTGCCAAGGTTGCAGATGCATAAACCTTTTTTCCCCATCTGTCCAATGCCCTTGAATCTCTGTCAGAGGGGGTAGGATTTTTTGCTGCTGAGGCCTTCACTCCCTTTGGACCCTGTGAAATAGTTTCAGGATCAGCAGCAGGGTTTCTGAATAAGAATTTATGTGAGTCAGGGACCCTATAATATCTGTCAGGCTTACTGGGAGCTGGAGGTAAAGAGTCAGGGGTCAAACCTGCCTCCGAAAACACATAATCCACAATGTCTACAACAGGGGGAATGGCTAAAGGCTTGTGCTGAGGGAGAAGGAAATCCCTGAGCCTCTTTTTTGATTCTGAGAAGTCTTGACTCTCCCAGTGAAAATGTTCCCTCAAAGTATGCAAGGTTTCTCCAAATGAATAATCCTCAGGAGGAGATGCAGATGGAATAGACTCCTCAGCATCAGAATCCTCATAGGGAGGTATAGATAATTCCTGATCAGAAGAGGAATCAGAAGAAACAGAAACCTGATCTGAAGAGTCAGAATCAGTGTCTTGCCTAGGCATCTTATCTGGAGGGGGATGGGTACCCCTGATCAAGGTAATAAGGTCTGCAGCCATTTTGAGCATCTGTTTTTTAGGCATACAGGCCTGTGCACGTGGCTCAAGCGTTATTTTTTTTTTAGTTTTAGAAGTTGCCTTTGCCTTTGGTTTTGCAGCTTTCGTTGGCTTGATGTACAAATGTGGAGTTCTGAATACACCCTCAGAAGCCGGTGCCTGCTCAGCGGCTCCGGACCCATCGGAGGGAGATGCATCCGTCGGTTCAATACCTTGAGTATCTTGCGGCATGCCGGACTCCACATGGGTGTCGGTAGAGGCCTGCGACTCAAAGGTAGTGGGTATCAGGGGCTGCGAAGGCGCCTCACTGAGTACCGGCGACTGGCTTAGGAGAAGCTTCGTCGTCAGTTTTGGATCTTGACTGCCTTTCTCTGTCCTTTTCTTTACGTTTTTTATGTACTCAAGTAGTCGGATTGCTATCCGACGACATCCCTGGGTAGTTAAATCTGTTTCCAAAATACTTTGATGCAAAAATATACTGAGGCTTAATAGTGCATTGGTTAAATCTAGCACAAAACCCACAGCCAGGCGCATTGTGATCAGGGCAGAGGCAAGGAATACAGTATAAATGGAAATCCTTATGAGGTATTTGCTTCCCACAAGTAATACAATTATTAACTTTTTCTGACATCGGTAAAAGGCAATAAAAAAAGTTTCCCCAACGGGGTACGGACTTCGATTCTGAAACTCAAACTTAAATATTTCAGGAGTCAGCCGACCGGCACTTGCGAAATGCTTCTGCTTCGGGCACCGCACGGCAAGAAAGACTAAAGAAAATGGCGTTGGCTGCATGTTTTATACCCCTGACGTCAGGAAAGAGAAGACAGCAACCGAAGCAGGACCCAAGACTTTGGAATTCAGGCCGACTGAGGGCAACCTGCTAGCAGATTAACCAAATGCAATGACTGCAACAGTGAAACACGAAGAACATCTACAAAGAACCCTCAGTAGGAAAGGAGTAATGCTTAATATCAAAAGGATACTCTTTTTAGCAAGGAGCCCTCAAGAACACACCTAAAGTCTTCAGCAGCAAATGAAATCTGAGGTATTAGGGTGGAGCACAAGAGATTGTGGGTAGGAGAGAAGTCAGAGCCCTGGAACTGAAAGAAGCTTCAGAATCAGTGCAAAGGTTGGATCTGGCTGGATTAGACAACCCATGTGTTGAATCAGAAGAAACTAGACATTGGATTTAAAGTTATTTTCACTGCTTATCAAATGACAGAACAGTACTGGCACCAAATAAAAGGCTGAAACATACAATTATATCTAAAACATTATTTACAACAAATAAAGTGATAACATTCCAATGTCTTCATTAAAGATACCAACATGCAAACAAACAAGTAAATGTAACATCCATGATGCAAGTTATTTGGTTAAAGTTAGTATCTGACTCTAGAAACTTATATGCATAATAGGTCATGTAGGTCTAGCATAAGGGGGTAGTCAACACTAGTACCCCAAATTATATTTAGGTACTTAAAATAGATTATGAGAGCAGCCATTCATATAACAGCTTTTTTAAAGCCATTTAATCAGGAAAGTTGGCTGTAACTGAGTAACTCAACTCTCAATGTTAATGAAGACATGAACTCATTTTTGAGGGATTAAGACTGAGTTGTCAAAGATTTGCTTCCTGTAATCCACTGTTTGAATACCACAACCTCCATATCTCTACTTTATAACTACGTCACTGAACTAGACACCGCACTTATGCTGTGTCTGTAAAACGTCCTTGTGAAGCAGTGCTTTTCCAAGGTTCATACATAAATTTCCAGGTCATATCACACAGCAGAGATCCAATCTGTATTTTAGGAAGAGAAGGAAAAAAAGACTGAAAACAAATTCCATCAACATGGAAGCCCTGTAAGAGCACTTGAAATATCAACTACAAAGCATTATGGAGAACAATTAAGTTTATATTACATAGTAATGCCTATTACCATAAATTAAAAAAATTAGATCCAGGAAAACTAGATATAGTAGTCCATGAAAAGACAAAAGTAGCACTGATCACTGAAATTGCTACACTCGGTGATACAGTGTCTTGCGTACAGAGACAAAATTATAAATCACCAGGATTTGTATGCAGAAACGAGGGCAACATGGAGGGAGGATACCCACACGGTTCCAAAAGTAATAGTAACAGCAGCAGACCTTATAAAAAAGAATTTACAGTCTTATTTAGATACACTACTTGTCACCTCACAGTAAGACGTTGTCCTGTTCGATTCTCAGCTAAAGCGTCTTGTGTGTGGAGACATGCGTGAATGGGCGTACCTTCGTTGAAGGTTGTGCGTCAGGCCTGGCAAGTCGGTACGTAAAAATCTACTGCCAATCATTAGTGGACCGGAGTTCTGCTGTGGCGACCCCTAACCGGGAAAAGCCGAAAGATACAACAACATTTAGATACACTACTAATGACTCCATATGAACTGCATAAGAGGTCAGTTATGGGAACAATGGGGGAACTGTGAAGAGCACATTTTGAAACAATACTACTTTCACAAACTTTAATCACACTTTCACTTAGGAATGTCATCCACTCCCATCATGGTGTTAGAAAGCAAAAAGACTGAGAAATTAAACTTTGCGAAACCATTTTAGAGTGCACAACACCAAAGACACACAAGTGCTTCTCTTTTGTCAGTGATGCATTCAATATCAAGATGTGATGAAATCTATGTAGATATATACACATTTTGCTTCAGTTTTAGGGTGAAGCTTTTATTTATTTATTTTACATTTGTTAACCGGGTAAGTCCGACTGGACACACGTCCATTTTCAGCAGATGCCCGGGTAGAAAAGCTTCAGTTATAAACTAACACAAGTTTATTAAAATTTACAAAAACTTAGAAATACTTAACAAAACTTACAAAAGCCTTCCAAAAAATTGCAAAAGCTTACACAGATTTACAAATTTTAGAAAAAGCTTACAAAGTTGACAAAAAGAACTTAGAAAATCCAAAACTGAGATATGAACAGTGTAAAGAGGCATACAGATAAAAAATGACATTATACAGGATGAGTGATGTACTGCACAAGTGGGTAATGTATGCTAGATGTCTGGGCTAGAATTAGCCCTCCCTAGATTATATTTTGATCATGTTTCCAATTAGGTATGACTGACCAGTGCAGAACCTCATATCTGAATTTATGATTCTTCAGCTTTACATATTTAGGGAAACCTATCTGGTAACCACATTCCATACTGATAATGCTGGTGGCTTACTAAAAGTCAAAAGTATTAGCGCTCCCAAAGAAAAGCCACTGAGCTTCACAGGCAATGATTCTGTCAGTCTTTTTGAGAGGTGGCGGTCTTTGACCTGGGGATTCTGAGCACTAGAAGCCTCTCCTTATGGGCAGACTGGTGCTAGCAAAGCTGTTTATTTCATGTAATACAGTTCAAAAATGCCATTTAATTTCCTTACTGACTTCAGGATTCTGTAACTCACTCACTTTCTGGTACCTGCTTTATCCTGTTTAGGGTCAAACCTTATACCAGCACTTAAGGGACAAAGCATAATCCAGTTCTGGAAAGGACAAAAGTCCATCAAAGAATGTAAGCCAGTTGACTTGTGTATATGTACACACATACCCATACGCCCCCATAAGCAATTCAGAGGCTTTCAAACTAACTTACCTTCATTTCTTTGGATGTGGAAGGAATATGGACATCCTAGCAAAAACCCAGGGAGGGAAGACAGACCCTTTAAAGAAAGCACCCAAGCTGTGCACTGAATGATGCTCACAGTCACCACAGATTTTAAATTATGCCTGCTGGAAGAATAAAAAGAAGTTATGGCATCCAGCAAATTTCCCTTTTTCTTTTTTTTACATAAAGTATCTTGAAGACCTTGGTCACATACTCCTGCAGTTTTTAGCAAGGAACTACAAGTCTTGAAAATGAGTACTACATAGTTAATAACCCTGTAAACCAGTGTGAACAGTGAATCCCTGTATTTTACAGAAGTGACCAATTAATTATATTGCTGATAAGATAAAGGCACTGGACTGGCGCTCTAATGTGCATTACTGCATGAATCCATCAGCCACCAGCTTTAAGAGCTAATAAACAAGCCTCATCAGCTTAAGTTACAGCATCTGCAGAAAACCCCTTTGATGTATTTTGCCTTAAAAGAGGAAAAATCCTAAATTTGAGTCATCTAGTGGCGAACAGTAAGAACTTCAGGGTTCTCTCAAAAGAAACCATGAAAAAAAAAATCTCTGCCCAACTCTACAAAATCCACCAATCCAATCCGCCTACACTACACAGATGAACAAATCCTACCTGCAATGTTTATTTTCTGGGGCTTTTCAGACAACAAAACTGGACAGTTTTCAAAAGCCATGTATCAAACAATCCTGGACCTCAGTAGAGATGCCAATTAGATGCTGTTGACAACAGTAAAGTCATTTGCCGTGTGATTCCTGACTATGTCACGAATGCAGCTGAAAGCTGAACAAGAACCACGGGCTGCTACAGACAACGAACAGGCACATATGTCAACAGTAACAGCTGAAAGACAATATTGTCAGCAAGATATCTACAAACTGAGGAGTTCATATACGAGATAGTGGTCCAACAAATATCAAAAAAGATCTTAACTCAGGAGTCATCCGCAAGCTTTCTCCAACAGTTAATGCACAAATCTCTGGTCCTTTAGTGAAGGAATGGGACCACCACCACAAAAGACAGATTCTCAAAACACTTATATACTTATGAGTGGACTGCAGAACAGTGAAACTCCTCATGAAAACAGCCCTTACATCTCACCTTTGGAGGATGACTTCTTTGTTTCTTGGAAGACTCAGGAGTGGAGGAGTGACCAGCTTTCTTCTCCTGATTATGGATGACAAATGATTTTACCACACAACTACCACTTAACTGGGCAGCAGTAGAAGAGATGTATGACTTAAGACTTGTATTGTCGTATTAAGAAATATGCACGCAAAGCTGGTTCTGCAGTCGATGGGGACAAAGCTCCGACTATTACTTAGACAAATTAGGACTTAAAGACACCAAAGCAGTCAGCAGGAGAGTGGTGGAAGTGCAAATAACGCCAGCTTGCCTGTTGGTATGAGAGATGGACAGCTGCTGCAATAGAACCTGCAAGTCAGACCACAGATGTGTATGCGCAGCATGAGAAAGTGGGAAATGGTGTGCCAAGCATACAGTGCTGTCCTTCTCAGGCTCATGCCTCCATGCGTGTAGAAGTGAATGCACTTATGTAGTCTAAAGTGGGAAGAATTGGGTCAGCTATAGATGATGGCTTGACAAACCCCACTGCCTGTATACCAGTTAATGAAGGGTATTCCCCTCTAGAATATAGAGTTCCCCAAACAGGGGATTGAATGGGGTGCTAATGTGAGACAGGCCTGGGGAACAAATGAGTCTATAGTGTAGAAATGGTAGGTGGATGCTTTAGGATAGTTAGCACCAAAATAAATAAATACAATGAATGAATAAATAAATGGAAATGTGTACATCTACTGCAGAGACAGGAATGGGCGGATAAGGCAAAAAACATGGATTCAAGGTCACTAAGGATCTACTTCCGCAGTACTCTGCAAAAACAAAATCACTCAATGCCATGCAAAATGACAGTGTGTAGCCTACTACTTTTTTCCCAGGCTCCAACAACGAAGCAGGGTAGTATCCATAAAAAAATTTTCATCTCTGATATAGTACGGCAGGGCAGGTAAGACCACTACCTTCACTTGAAAGGTGGGCAGATGGATGCCTGTGTGAAGAACAGAAACATAAGCTGCACTGTTGGCATGTTGAGGCACTATACAACCTGTTCTCCAGTTACCACAGGTTTTGGGCAGAACTGCAATCTATACAACAATTTTAATTTTTATGTTAAAAATGCAAGAATAAGTGCAGTGACTGCATCTCTATTTGTAGCACCAGTTACCAGGATATGGAAACAAGTACAGATTGTGTGGAAACAACTGTGTATGTCTGGGCAAGGTGCTTTGTCTTCTCTCCATTTCCTGGAGTGGGCATTGGGAATGGGAGGGTTAAGTCCTGATGATGGCTTAGAATGTAGAAACAAACTGCTGACACTGCAGTACAGTATTGGGGGGGGGGGGGGGGTCATTCCTTACTGTGTCTTCCTTTAGATGACACATTAAACCAAGGTCTCGTATGCCTGAGTTAGTGGTAGCACAGGTGGATGCAAAAGATCTCATGGCAAGCAGAAAAGAGCAGGGAAAGTTCCTCCATGACCTTGCCAGATTTCCCCTAGTAGTATAAATACCACCTTGGGTCTCCCCTTAAAGGGGAGAGTAGCTTACTGGCATCTAGCCAAATCAACAAAAGATAAATAAAATAAACTGGGGCAGCAAACTGCACTTCAGCATATCACACCTCCCCATCTAGGTCCAACTTATTTTTCATCCGCAGTACTAAAACAGAAAACTATATATATATATATATATATATATATATATATATATATCTAACATCTTGCAGTCAGTCAATCTGATACAAATTCAACAGAAATTATAAAACATACACCATGAAACTAACCCTTGCGCTCAGTGAACATACTCATTTCTGATATTTCAGTGAACGAAATACTAGAAATATTAGAGAATATGAAGCACTGCACTGTCAGCATGTGAAGCGTGGAGGCTTCACATATACATTGCAGTTTACATTTTCCACCTTAAAGCTCCGTAGCATTATACACTTATGTTATCAGCCTGTATCCCCGCTGTTACCTTCAACAGCATCTTGGAAGATGTGCTTTTCAAGTGGTGCTTTGCTTAAGTGCACTGAAGCAAATAATCAGAACCACCACTCAAATTCTACAAGATTTCACCCTTCAAGTACACAACAACCTTTACAATTCTTCATGGAAATAGACTCAAACAGCTAATTACTGACAGTGGAAATCCAGTATTGTTACACTTCAGTGAATCAACAGCAAATACTTTAGTGTTCACACTAAAAGATAGCATTTTATTACAAATTCCCTACATTAGTTCCACAAATCACTCCAGTGCCTTATCAGGATTGTAGGAATTAGCACTTTCAAACCCACAACAAAGGTTCAGAGACTGCTTTATTTTTAAAACAGAAGGGGGCTGTACCAGATGCTGCTATGCTCCAACTCTTCTGCCTAATTTTCTTCTAACAACAACAAAGCTTATGAACACTTTCATCTTTAACAGATCTGACAAACCTGAGAGAATAAAATGAAAAAGTGAATAGCTCTTGTCTAATGACTATGCTAAGACACTACTTGAACTACAATATGACGAGCATTAAAGGAATAAATATATTTACATTACTTCTTTATCATTTAGCTTTGCGTTAACAAATGTACTGCTTTGAAAACTGACCCCGTGAGCTAGCACTCTGAACTACACTGCTTTTCCTGCAAGGTCTAATGTGGACTTCGGTTCCTTATCTGCACCTCTTCTGTTGCACAAACGAACAAATGAAAGTGGGTGGAATGCACAAAAGTTTCTGAAGTCTATAACATATATACATTCATAACATCTTCACATAAAATATACCTTCACAATGTCTTAACGTTTGCTCTAAAAAAGTTCAAACAGCTTAAAGACAAATATTAAGATTACTACACTACAGATGCTTTACCAGCCTGTTAATCTCACATTGCTTCTGCCAAACCGGCATATGCCTCCAAGTTAATTCTACTTGTGGTGTTCCTTATGCAAGCATTGTGTGCCTTCCTACCTTGAGCTGGTGCTCGCTTTTTGCAGGTGGAACCTCATGGTATTACTGCATTTGTTAGTATTAATGAACATGCTATGTTAGTGATGACACTAACATTGCATAACAAAATTGTCTGAAATTGTAATTACTGTATTATTTTTTTTCAATTCTACTTAAATGTAGTGACAGACACTAAACTAAAGGGGTGATGCACCCCAGGAGCTTAGTGGCACCTTTCTCACATTTCCACAATGATGAGTTTCAGGCATACTGCACACCCATTCATCTGAGGACTGTTGAAAATCATCATCTTAGTAAGTGCAGGGGAGTGGGTTCTTTTAGACACTGAAATTACAAGAATTTTTGTTTTAAATCAAAAACAAATCTTATATGATTAAAATAAACCTGAACCAAAATCCTGACCAAGAATACTAACTTGCATTCAAAGCTCTCTTGCATTTTAGGAGACGAGACTATGACATGGAAGTATATACAAAAAAGGAACATATGCGGAGAGATGACATGATTATCTAAAGCAATCCATTTCACCCTTCTTCTCCAACCTTCCTTTCATGCAAGCTTTAAGGCTAAAACTTCTCGGAAAACAACTAGTTACCTAGGATTCTTAAGCAAAAGGACTTTATATGCTGTAGCAAGCAACTCCAAAAACTATTTCCCATGTACAGGGCTCTAATTTCATACCTCTCAACCTCTTAGAGCAAGAAACCTGGAAAAAACAAAAGTGGGACAAAGGCCCAAAAATAGGGACAATTTTTAAATATGGCGCTCTCAAAAAAAAAGTTGATAAAATAACAGGTTTTGTATTAGCATGAATTTTCTTAAGGATATGAAATCAAACTCAAATGTCTGTCATTATTTTCTAACTTCTGTCTTTAAAGATTGATCACTAATTTGCCAGGAAACCACAATTTTATGAAAAACAGACCAAAATATGAGGCCAAAATCTGGACATTCTGTGAAAATCTGTACAATTGAGAGGTACAGGGCCCATTAAGATATGGATGGTAGTAGCGATCAACAATTCCTACGCTATACAAAGGCAAGGTTATCAGTGGAATACCCTGCAGTCCACAGAACTGCACACCACCCAAAAGGTTACTTCAACATATGTCACTTGCAAATCTAACGTGGCACCACCACTGGGGGTGAGAGGGTTAGCAAGAAGGAAAACAACTCACAGAGAAAAACAATTGATGACTGCCTAGTAAATCAGTAGCCACAAAGTTAAATAAAATGGATTAATTATATAGAAATTTCAAACGTCCCAAAATGTTATACCTATTCAAGCGATTAAAGGATCATTTCTCATTCTACTGCATTTTTATACTGGTTTAGGTTCTAAAGTGCAACATGTTGCAACTGGATGAAATCTCAGTGTTTTATGGAATTTGTCTCCCTGGCACTTTCACTGTATTGATCACAAATTATACGCTACGGTTTTGTCCCAAAGAAAGCCTACTGACCTAGGTGCTTAGTTGTAGCCCATCCTTCCCCCACTGGTGTGTCTTTCAGAATTCACACTTTTTAGGGTGAGCTACCAGTCACAGTTGCCTTCCTTCCATCCTTCCTTCCCACTAGGGTCATAAAATTGAGTCGTTGGAGATTCACAGCTCTTGTCATGTTGAGTCAGAGACCAGCTAAGATTGAAAAGCACAGAAACACATGAAACCTCAGACAGAGAATAAGAGAGTCAAGATTCTGAGATGCCCCTGCAAGTTGGTTGACTCCTAGGCTTTAGAAAAATGTAGTTCTATGGTTAAAGGAGGACAGGTTTGTTTACAGTGTTACTTAAACATGACACAGAATAAAAGTCCGTAAACATAACTGGACAAAAGTTTACTGATGCTCTAGCCACAGACTTTGAAGATAAGCAGTAGCCCTGTGTACTTATGTGTAAAAAACTTGCGCTAACAGCAGACATTCTAATAACTCACTGTTACAGTAGCCCAAGATATTTGGGTTACATCCTGCCTAGGATATGACCACTAGGCAGATTTCAACGCTTCACAGCACCTTCCACGCACCCTGCTGGTAGGGAGCAGAGTTGCATAAAAAATGACAAGTTCCAAGTCTAACACTACTTTCTCTCAACTGATGTGTGCATGTAGTTTGTACACACATAACTAGTTCCCACATGCAAACATGCACTGCTATCTACAGCATGTGTTTACGAACACAGAGATCAAATTCAAGATTCATTCTACCAATCCAATGTAATACGCAACTTACTTAAACAACTGGAGAACGTACATTATACATTCATAGGTAGACAATAGGCTAGTTGCCCTTGTGGGCCATTTTAAGCCTAGCCAACTTCACTTCCAAAGGTGAGAATCACACCCTGTATTCATTGTGTTTGTGAGGCAAACACCTTAACCACTGCAGGGGAAATTAGGGACAGCACATATAGCTCTCAACCCTCCATCTCCAAAATGAGGAAAACTGCCTCTTTTAGTGTGTGACAAATGGCCAAAAAGTGGAACACTTACTAACAGCTTACTAACAATTTCACCTAGGAAGCTCATAAGATGATTAAAATGTGCTACTGTTTACATATAAAACTTATCTTGATGAATTAATATGATTCTGCTCTCTTTATCATGGATATCAGTTCAAAAAATATCCAACACTGAATGTGCGACAGATACTTTCAATGTGGAACTTCGAGGAACATGAATGTTTCAGGACCTCAAATGAAGAACATTCCTCGTAATGAGGTACACTTGAGAGGTGTGACAGCACAAGAAAACCAGCATAAAGTGCAAAGGTGACAGTCACTCAGTGATCAAGAACTACACAATTATGAGCAGCCTGTATAAGGGGCAAAACCTCTTAGAAATAAACCTTCCATTCCCCATTCTGGGTCTAACCAGAGTGGAGCCTAGAAAGTAAACTGTTTCTATTAAGTTTTCTTTAAATCACCATTTACAAAAAAAAATCTACAAAATATCCACACAAACAATCATAGTTTATCTCTTTGCAGCAACTATAAAACCAGACCCGAAGCAAACACCTATAACTTAAAAGTAAAACTCTTCCCATCTTCCTTCAAACATGGTTACAAAATTCCTCCTTCCAAGTTCCCAGCATGCAAAACACCCTTGGGGTTCCAGCATACTGGCAAGCTTCTTCCACTTGCTAAAATTTCACTACAAAAATTATATTAAAATAGAAAATGTATGAATAAATGTGGGCTACTATCAAAAGAATAGCATGGATGTCAAGCCTTCCAAATTCCTCAAAGTGGTATGGGCTGTTGCTGTGCGAACTCAAAGTACATGTCTACAAGTCTGGGGTGTTGTCCTGTCACATGGGGGCATGGGGGAGGGGGCTTGCCCCCTGCAAAAAAAAAAAAAAAAAAGATTTCCTCCAAGTTTTACAGAAATTACTTTCTGTGAAACAGATTTTTTGCTGTCGGGGGGAAACAAATGTTTAGCTAGTGACATAATTCCAGTGCAATACCTCCAAGTATCTCTGAGACACAGTGATCTTGGAATTGGTGTATATAAGGATAAGTAATGTGGGACCACATCCACCAAGTGGGGTGGAAGAACATTTCAAAAGCATTTCAGTGAGCTGTGAGAGTTAATGCATTTCTTCACAAACTTCATTGTTTTCATTGCTGTAGGACTCTCAGTTAAGGTCTCACATCTTCAGATAAGAAACCTCAAGGGAAATAAACCAGGAGAAATTTCAGAAATGTCAAAACTTACTGGAAATTTGTACTGAACCCCCTCCACAAAAAAGTTTACCCAAGGATATTTTAAAATAGATGTTAAGGGACTTGTGCCATACAACAATCACATCAACTATGTAGTAAAAAGCGCATAAAATTTGTACTTTTAGATAGGTTAAGAAATTTTTTCACAAGTGATTTTAACAATGACTTGTAAGTACTATCCTATTTACAATACAGATAAGTTTTCATCAATACAATTTGAGTTGCATTTGGAAAACATACCATCAAACAGACAGTTTGCTTTGAAAACCTGCCAATTACTCATCAGTCATGTACTATCTAAAAGAGGACTGCCTAAAATATTATGGGCTTAAATACGATAGGCAGTTCACAAACTACATTAGGATTCAAGAACTGCAGCAAGGAATGTCTTGTACGGTACTAAACTTAATCTAGCCAGTTATGCCTCATTTGCATACGGGAACATCTCATGCATGCTGTCACATAACATAACCAAGTATAACCACAGACATCACATTCACACATTGTCACATGACACGCCATGTGGTATAATCAGACCTGAGACTGGAATTCCATCATCACTTACAGAAGGAAGACAATAGCCAGGGTAGGAGAACATTCCATGGCTATCCAAGACCCTCCCCCTTACCCACAATTCTTTGGTCCTAAGGGCCTAGCCCCGCCCAAATGCTTTCAGCCAGTGTTACCTAGCTTAAGAGAATGGTCCTGAGCAATCTTACACTTTTTCAGATTTAAAGCATTTCTTTTTTTCAAAGTTTTTCTCTAGAGATACAAGTATATGCTTAGAGCAGTGTGCACACGCAGACATGCATGTGCCTTTAACAACAAAGGTCTCACACACACACACACACACACACACACACACACACACACACACACACACACACACACACACACACTTTTTTGTAATTATTTTTATTTAATCAACTACGAGGTTTGCTGTTTCTTTTCCTCCTTCCCCACTGCCATGTACAGTGGCTGCATAGCATGAGCGACTTTGCGACCGTTTAAACTACATGGCGGTTTTAATCTCATTATTTTCATCATTTTTGCCGAGTGCCATAACTTCACTATGATCCGACTGCTGTTAGCCTTTCTGACAGTAACTGCATTGTCAATTGATCATAATGGTGGAAAAAAGTGTTTTAGGAATTAAAAAATGAAAAATACAAGGCACCTCCCCCCAAGAATGCCTTTCAGTGTCCGAAGTACCTAGGAGAAACCAGTTATTCTAAACAATATTTAATATGTGCTTCTTTCAAGCCTTCTACCCTCAACGTTAAGAGAAATTTTTTGAGATACAGAAATTCTATCTAAAGAAATTTTACCTTCCCCTAGCTCTTCCTGCATTGCTTTCATGGTGTCTGAACCAGAGTTCAAAACCCCTTGACCACATCTGGTTAGGTCAGGTCCAAATGTTCAATATCAATTTAACTGGGTTAGTCTGTGGCAAGCTTTTCATTCCATAAAGCACATATAGTTTCAGGCCTCCTTCCCCACTAACAATGGGGTGAGTCAAGCACCAGCTGATGAATTTTGCTGCTTCTGCCCTTTCCATCTACTTACTGGATCCTGTCTGGAGCTTGATCTCAATCTGACTTCTGGTCAACCCTCTCTATTGGGGGTCAATGTAGATGGATGTTTTGAGGTTGAAAGTAGTGTCCAGTTTGGGATCACTTCTTTTGACCTCAACAATCTCTACATTGACATAGCTGTTGGTGCAGAACATTTCAACTTTAAGCCCCTCAATGCTGGGTGGGGAGGGGGTCCTAGATATCAACATAAGGGGACTGAGGTCTCTGGGTCAAAGCCAGTCCTAACTCACTCAGGACTAACCACCCCTTCCCCTCGGCACTGGTTATAAGTGGTTGGCAACGAAACCCTCAGCAATGACCTCAATGTAGAGATCTTCAGCTGTTCTGGCTTTCAGCTATATGGTGTCAAGTCAAACTGCTCAGCTGGACAGTCAGTGTAGACTCCAGAGATGCAGTCGACTCTGCATTGGCCTCCTCCTGCATGGAGCTCGACTGCCAGGCCCCTTCCATGATCATATGTGCCAGCACTGGTGGCCATCCACTTGCCTCATTCAGGTATATGTGACTGGGTGCACTGTCCAGTGATTATACATTCATTCAAACCTACAGATTCTTCCAAGGTTTCAGCGTCCCCAGGAAAGAAAAGAACAAAGGAAAGCACCATGACTTGCTGCTGGAGTCTCCTAACCTAGATGTGGACAAGGATTAGGATCTCCCCTGATTACCCCAAATTTAACAAAGTCTTGGACATTATTAGGGCAAACGTGGGATGGGCACCAGCTTACCACACAATGGAGGAGTGAACTAAGGCAAACCACAAAACTAAGTCATACATTTTCACCTAATTCCAACATATAAAATGATAAAACATTTTAGCTATCTGCAATTTAGTGTTTAGCACTTATTTTTTGCAGACAACTTAGTAACCTGGTTCTGTGAAATGCAGCTAAGTTTAGCAGATGCAAACATCACAAGCTAGTTCAACTAATACCCACTGGATGATGCACAGCAGGTGGAACTATCAGAGAATTAACTACACATCTTCCTGGGAAGAGATGCAAAAGCATTGCTCCCCATTTTCATTAAACTTGTTAAAAGGAACACCTCTCTCTCTTTGTACTACAAACGAATTGTCCCCTATAGTGTACTTGTGCTTCAGTTCTGTTTTATTGTTCTCATATTTATATGGTACAGTAGGACAGATTGCGATTTTCAAAGCAGGCATAATCTACTGAGTTTAGTTTCTGCAAAAAAAAATCTTTTTTTTTTTTGGTTTAATTCATCCCTTGTCTGAAATTTTAATTCATCTCGCTATCTGTTATTACTGCCTTAAATCAGATCTGTCCTCATACCACTACCTTTTTAAGAAGTCTGATTTTTTTGACCAATCTGCATTCCATTAAACATTCCATTTTACAGACATAAATCCTCCAAACAGACTAAGTATTAATCAAGACTTAATGTAACTCATACTGTGCAACAAAGTTCGGTAATAAAGTGCATGAACTTCTTGCTTTTAATACAACTTTATACACCTAATGAAATAAAAACAAAAGTTACGTACTTATGATACATGTGCAATTAAAAAGGTCCACCCTCTGTAACGAGTATGGCTAATCCCAGGCTGCTAGGAACCCTCCTCTCTCCCACCTTGTAACACACTTCTCTGTGCATCTGCACCTTCTGTAAGAGCACTCAACAGTGAAGAGAGACTAGACTCCAGACTGAATGCAGTGGACTGAAGAGGATGGGTTACGGAAAATGAGCCACCTTCTTATTAATCTATTGTAAAGTACCAAGCTTTCACATCTGATAAGAGTTCCATCTTAAGTAACAAGCAGGAAGGAGACTCAAAACTAATCTTCCTTGGTTGTCATTCACATGGGAACATGCCAAGGATAACACTAACAAAACACCTAGAGTTCGACATTACATACTTTGTAAACATAGTAAGGGAAGCCATGTTGCAACTGCAGAGATAGCATCTACAGATGCATTCTGTAAAACAGCAGTAAACACACGTAAACTTTACTGGAACAGGCACTCAGTTGTTGCTAGGGTCCACTCACAATTAGATTTAGCTGGCTAATCACCAAAAAGGATGACCTTAGAAATATTTTAGACTAACTTGGTTTTAGCAAAAGAAATAACTTGCTAATCATCTTTGTGGAACTGTTTAGTCCCATCCACAAAGGACTGGAGTTGGCTGCCAACATAAACACGGTGACAGATAGTTTCCCCATTGTTTGGGCAATAAAGAAAACAGACCTGTTTACGGCTTTATTAAAATTTGATTCTGTAGCCACCTTTGGCATAAAGGACGGATTCATTTTAAGAATAAACATTTTTCATGACATTCTAATTAGTAAGGAGCTCTGAAGGCACCAGCCTACAACGCAAATACATGTGGTCTAAGTAATGGCCACTAGAATTAGAGAACACGTTTTAATTTTACAGAAACTGTGGATTTAGAAGGGAGAAGTCTAACTTTGCTAGCAAGATGTGAATGTCTCAGTGCAGAACTAAGTCTAAGAATGAGTAGCTTATTTGAAAGGTGCCGTATGAAAGGCTTTACAGACTAAGGGAAGCAAGAGATGATGCATCTTTTCTGGAGTGACATCTGGAGACAGATGCCAAGTTAATTTTAACTAGACTGAGGCCAGTATCAACAATTTCACAGGAGTCTGGAAGAAATAATGGTAAGTTTTTTTTTTTTTTTTGGGGGGGGGGGTCTTTAGGAAGACAAAATGATGTCTGCTACTTTATCCAATATGACCAGATTGCTGATATCAATGGAACTGAGAAGCCATTCTATTAGCTTTAGAGAATGATCATCTCAAAGGAGCTTGCCTCATCAGTTTAGTTGTTCACGGAGGATGGACCTCAAATTACTAAATCAGGAATTATGAATGCCATATTTTTGTTTCAATTTATGCTTACAATCCATGTCATTACCTGCACAAGGATCAGCAGTTGTGATTAAAAAAATAAGGTTATATACTTACCATAACACTAGATCTGTAATATGATGATCCACTTTGAGAAGCAATAGGACTTGCATCACAGGTGTCAGTTCACCTTGTAGATTAACCTTTTTCCGGACTGCCAGATGCATCTTTTCTCATCATGCACCACACAGAAAAGGGGTTCTAAGATCCAAAAAAATTGTGTGTGTGTGTGTGTGTGTGTGTGTGTGGGGGGGGTTAAAAAAAAGACTGAAAAAAGGTAAATGGTGGGTGGTGAGTTGAGTGGGTATATTTTACCAAAGGTGGATAACATTACAGATCTACTGTTAACTACACTTTTATATCTGATAAGAGGTCCAACTTTGGTAAACAAGAGGCAGAGACCCCCTAGCTGATTTTCTTGGTTGAAATAGTCTAATCAAAATATACCCCTGAGTATAACGGAAGACCTGGCCCTGGAAACAATGCTCAGCTTTATACTATCTTAAAATTATGTCAGGGAAAACTAAACTGCTGCTGCACAGATGGGATATGGTGCGATAGTACGAGTCCTACTTAACTCTAGAATTTAGCTGAATCTGGACAATAAAAACAGTTAGAAAATAATCTTGAGAGTGAAGTGGGGAGGGCAAGCCCCCACATCCCATACAGTGGGCTTCATTACCTGAATCCTCCAAAGTAACTGCAAGTACAGACATTTCCACAAAATATTCCTCAAATAAATGGGACTCAATGGACTACAGCATTACCCACAGTGTCATTTAAGGTCACATTATGAAAAAAGGCAAACGGTCATGAAGATAGACACTACTACAGTAAACCACATTCTAGGACTTGCAGCTGTAGTTCATCCATGCTTATGGGGAAGGGGTGTGTCTGGCAACTTCCATGGACAATTTCAGTTAGGCAAGGGAGACAACTATCTAATTTTCATAGACAGAATTAGTTCTGTTCACATAAAATCCAAGCTATCTGTGGACATTCGTACACTAGAGAAGACAGTCACTGTAACTGCAACGGTCTAGCAAAAACAGGCAGCTTGACACAATGATTCAACTCTGTGGCAACTTTGAACAAACAAGAAATTAGTTTCAAATATCACAGTTTCCTTAAGTTTTTTTAGTTTAAAACTAGTTTTAATTTTAAAAGAACAAGTAAATGCTTTATTTCTGCAGTAAGGAGGTTTGAAACAAAGAGCAGATAAAAATTACTGGCAGGACAGGATACTTGACATTGGTCTAATCTGGAAAGTCACAAGTAAGAAAGCTAGATCAGAATAAAAGCTAAGCTATGGATACCAAATGAACCCAGATGAAATAAATGAGACCAAACAAAGTTTTTGTCTAAATAATCAAGGATCAGTGCAACAAGAACAGAAAATGGGTTCACATCCTTGGTGGTTATTCAAAGGTAAGACTGAGTCCATTTGCCTTGGAAGTATTCTGAGTAATTAAAGGTGCTGATCATCTAAAAACATCTTTTAAGAAGACTGATGAACTTAACTAAACATGGGCGGCCGCGGTAATTCCGCGGTTAGTACTGCCGCCTCACAGCAAGAGGCTCTCCGGTTCGATTCTCGGCTGTGGTGCCCTCTGTGCAGAGTCTGCATGTCCTCCCTGTGGTCGTTTGGGTTTTCTCCAGGTGTTCCGGTTTCCTCCCACATCCCAAAGACATGCTGTAGGTGGATTGGACACTCCAAATTAGCCCTAGGCGCGAGTGCATGTGTGCGCCTTCTGTGGAAGGCTGGGTGCCGGGCTGGCAACTCGACACCGTAAAAACTCCACTGCCAATCATGCGCGGACAGGTGATCTGCTGTGGTGACCCCTAACCGGGAAAAAGCCAAACGAAGAGGATGAAATTAACTAAACATACAGCAAATAATCAAGCATGTAAGAAAAGTTCCATATGCTTTAACAAATTGTAGCCCCAAACTCGCACAATACAAGAAGTTGTTTTAAAAGCACAAGTAAATGTTTTATTTCTGCATTTCCTTAAATACAAAATTAAAGCCATAACTAAAAATGTGTGGGAGGGTGCTTCATTTTAAGAAAATGTGCAAAGATGATGCCCTGTGCAGTGTGGACTACCATTGGACTGCTGCAACTGACCCCTATAAAGTTGTCCCTCCCACAGTCTTATCCCAGCTTTTTCTAACTCAATGCCAAGCAACTCTGAACCCTTCTAATCACTTCAATTATACAAATGGCTCACACAGTCCAGGGCCAGTCAGCTGACAGAAGAAACTGCATGGAAAGGCAAAATGATTGCCATCCTGGGTCATCATAATAAGCTGAGGGGAAGGAAGAAATTCCTTAAAATACAGCAACATCTGTATGGTTTCTTTTGCCATGCCATTTTGGGGTACAGCACCTTGTTAAAAAAAATACCACTAACCATTAGTTTGTGTCTTTCGGCTTTTCCCGGTTAGGGGTCGCCACAGTGGAACTCCGGTCCGCTAATGATTGGCAGTTGATTTTTACGTAGCGGCTTGCCAGGCCTGACGCACAACCTTCAACGAAGGTACGCCCATTCACGCATGTCTCCACACAGAAGACGCTCTAGCTGAGAATCGAACCGGACAGCATCTTACTGTGAGGCGACAACGCTACCGCAGCACCACCACCGCGGGTTACCACTAACCATTTCCCCTTCAGTACTTGCCTATTTGTAGTACTACCACTAGCCATTAGTAGTACTACAAATAGGCAAGTACTGCAGGGGAAATCAGGACATGATGAAAAACATGTTTCATTCCATTTCTACCTGTAGCTGCCCTTTAAACCAGGTTTTGGCAGCTCGGCTGCTTTCTTGTGAGCCTCTTTCAGAGTTATCAAAGTCACTGCTCAAGTGCCAGCTGAAGCTTTTACCCGAAGAGCACCTTTAGTTTTCCATTAACCTTAACAACTCTGCCCCTCCCAAATGAATACTATTAAAATGAGATTTCTCTCTAACATGCATGTATTTATTTAACTCGGGGATAAAGTTATCCTTCATGAGCATGAACACTTAATTCAGCTTGTTAATCTGGTAAGAGCCATTGAGCCACTGAGCTAAATAGTAGAAAAACTCTTTTCAAAGGTTAGTCATAGCACATATGTAGTGTATATGCAAACTAACAGCCTACTACATTGTTAAAGATGGAGAGAAATCAGAAGCAAAACAAAGATATTGATTGGTGTTGGGGGTACGTTTTTCAGATTTTTCATGTAGACCACATTGTATCATACCACAAAGTACAGTTGTATAAAATCTTACCATAACACTAGATTGTCCTTGTCTTCACTGTTGCAGTATTCATAACCTGCGGGATCTCCTACCACATATATCCCAAGCCCGGCCAGTACACCAAAGCCTTTACCTAGTACAAGTGTCATGCATCAGACTCCCTGCATCAGTTTAGGACATGAAGGTGACGTACGGACACTCCAAACTCAGAACTGAAGTGCCCCAGCAGAAAGAAGAACATGTACATCCTTAGAAAAAGATGCCCAAGAGAAAGGCTAAGACCACTCAGCCAGCTACATGTTCCCCCCCAAAAAAAGAAGGGGGGGGCAGGTAGGAGAGACTGAAGACTGCAACAGTGAAGAGAAGGACATCTACTGTTATGGCAAGATTTTATACAACCGTAAAGTGTTCTCCATTACCACTGTTGCAGTATTCATAACTTGTGGGAGAGTACAAAAGCTACTGTAAGGAACGGGAGGAGGAAGGCAGACAGGAACCCACCACAAACTCATGAAGGATACAGCCTTGACAAAACCCACCTTGGCTCTGGTAATGACATCCAACTTGTAATGTTTAGTGAAGGTGTGCACAGTGGATCAAGCAGCAGTTTCAATGATGGAACTGGTGTCTAAACCCTTGAAGAAGGCTCCAGAGGAAGCCACTGCTCTGGTAAAAGGACCCAAGCAGAAGCAGAAAGCTATTCATCATGAAAGGAATAACAAAATGAAATGGCATTTGAAATCCAGGAGGAGATGGTTTGCTTAGAAATTGCCAACCCAATGTCCTGGTACAAAAAAACAAAAACCTGCTCAGATTTGTGTATGGCCTTCATCTCATCTACATAACACCTGAGCTGTCTATGAAGATCAAGGGTGTGCAGAACCTTCTCACTAGCAGATTGCAGTGAAAGAAAAAAACGAAGGAAGCTGTACAGACTGATTAAGGGACAAGTCATTGACCACCCTGGGAATAAAAGAAGAATTAATACAGAGATACTCCCTGTTCCTAAAAAAAATATAAACAGAAAACTACCATCAAGGCCTAGAAGTCAGAAACACTCTTGGTAGAGGTAAAAGCAGCTAATAAAACAGATACAATGTTGCAAAGCAGCAGCAGCAGACTCAAAAGGAGCCTGAGTGAATTTCTCAAGAGCAAAATTAAAGTCCCATGAGGGAGGGGTAGTTTTCCCTTTCAGCCTGATGTAGAAGATGCCTTTCAGGAACTGTTTAACCTCAAAATGAGGAGCCAATGCCGTATTCAAAAGACGACAAGTAGAAATTGCTGACAAGTTAGCTTTAACAGAATATGCCAAGCTAGCATGGAGCAATTCACACAAGTAAGAGAACCAAAGGGACCCTGGTGAGGCTTAAGACACCAAACAGAAAATCTCTTCCGTTTGGGCATGTCTGATTTTCTGGTATTGGGTTTCCTGGCCTCCTGCAGAACCCTATGCATGCCCTCATAAAACTGGTGCTGAAAGGGGATTAAAACCCTCTCACCCAAAGCATCCACTGAAGTGTGGACAAGTGAGGGTGAAGGAGAGACCCCTTGTTTTGTGTGAGATGATCCTTTCAGTGAGATAATTTGTGATGATTGCCCCTAGCCATATGAAAAAGTAGGGGGAACAAGTGCTGTCTGGGACAAATTGGAGTCACCAGCAAGATTCTTGAAGAGTCATGTCTGACCTTGTGCATTACCCTAGGAAGAGGAGACGAAAAGCATAAAGAGGAACATCCCTTCCAGGAAAAAGTATGGCATCCAACTTCCAAGCCAAAGGACTTGGGACTCTGAAACAGAAGCGAATAAATTGTCTGTTCAGAGGGGAGGCAAAAAGATCCACTTGAGGAATACCCCACTGATGAACTATGTCCAGAAACACTTCTCTGTGAAGCATCTATTTGTGAGGTTGTGCGCCGGACCTTTTCAAATTCTGCCAAAAGGTTTTGTTCTGAAGGAATGTACACCACCTGAAGAGAATCCTGCAGTTGGATAGCTAGATCTCAAGCTTGAAGGGCTAGTCTGCAAAGATGAGACCTTGTGCCCCAACTGCTTGTTGATGTACCATGTGACTATGGTGTTGTCAGTATAGACCTTTAAAGGGCATGAGGACCAAAGTTAGTGAAAGGCCTGGACAGCAAGAACAAACATCTGCATCTCTTATGTTGATGTGATCTGGGCTCTGATGAGGGGGCCAGAGACCCTGAACTCTGACTGCTGGAAGCAACTCCCTCCCACCCATCCCTGCTCTGAAGTGTCTGTAAACATCTCCTGAGATGAAGTAGAAGACTGAAAAGGGATGCCTGGGGTGAGGGATATGTGCTGAATCCACCAATGAAGCTCAAGTTTGAGACAAGGAAGTAAGGGAACATGAAACTCCAGAAGGTGGCAATGCTGAAGCCATACCAACCTCACGTACCACTAGAACTTCCTCATATGAAGTTTGGCAAAGGGAGCATGGGAATGGTCAAAGCCATGAACCCCAGAGCCCTTAGAAATACCTGGCAGGCATAATAGAGATGGATCAAAGACTGGAGGTAGGTTCTTGGAGACAGAACCTTGGCAGCAGGCAAAGAAACCAGCATTAGAACAGTTTGAATCCTGCAGTCCACAAAAATGTGATCCTGAGAGGGGGACAGGACAGTCATCTGAGATTGATGATAAAACCTAGACTGTGCAGGAGTCAGGTAAAGTGTAGATCCTGCTAGATACTTAAGAAGCAGGTCATCCAAACAGGGAAATATCTGTATGCCTTGAAGCCTGCAAAATACTATGACTGGAGCTAGGCACTTGGTGAATACCCTTGGGGCTGTGAAAAGACCAAAGCACAAACCACAGAATTGAAAATGAGAGGAAGAAACACAGAAACGTAAAATAAATCCTGAATAGAGTGTGATTATGAATATGAATACAGGCGTCCTTCAGATCTACAGAAACCAAAAAGGCCTGAGGAAACAAGAGGGGAAACTGTGTCTGGAAGGATAGCATCCTAAAGGAGGGTACCTTGGGAAATATATTTAGACAGGAAAGATCTAGAACAGTCCTCCAGGATGGTTCTTTCCTGGGGACCAGAAACATCTTGGAATAAAATCCTGTACCCCCTTAGACCTCTGGAATGGTTGAATGATGCTTTTTTTTTTAACAAGAAACATCTTCATTAAATCGTGTGCGACACACACAATCTTACATTCATATAAATGAAAACAAACCACAGCAGCACAATCTCAGTTCCAAACACTATACCCCACAAACTGTGCCAACACAACTGTAGCTGCAAACATTATACATCACTTTCAATATATCCATTCACTGCCAATCAACCATAGCACAGCTCATTCAGATCCCGCCTTCCTCCAAACATCGTTCCTCCCCTTAATGTGGTGGTCCCACACCCCCCATTCCCTCCAGTGCAACCCACTCTCACCGTCCTCCAAACCCACCTCTGTTACCATCTTTTTTACTTCGTCTAGATTCTGACCTCCATTCTCCAGCCATTGCCTTCCTGGCAGCCACCACTGTCAGACTCAGCAAAGCCCCGCCATGTCCGGGAAACTCCAACTCTGCACCACAGCTCAAAGAAAATCACCTCCCCAGTCATTCCAACTAGCTCACCCAGCATCTCAGACAGAGCAGTCTGCAGGGAATCTTTATAGTCTGCCAAATCAGGTTGAATGGTGTCTTCAAGTAGACCCTGCAGCACCCATCAAAAAAGAGGAATCTGGTCTGGAGGGGGCTGGGGAAGGCCCAAAAAGGGGAGGAGGGATTTCCAGACCATAAAACAGCCTTGACAGATTACTAGAGACTCCTGGATTTTGTCAGTCATCTGCTCCCAAACAAGGGGTGACACAGAAAGTCAGAAATAAGGGAACTTGGCCGAGTGTAAAGAATGGCAGATGAAGGCAGACTTGTCCTGAAAAGTAGGCTTTTGGGGTCTAGGTGTCAGAGTGGGTTTGTCAGAAAATACACACCTAGGAACCTTCTTCCCTGCTTAAGGCTGCCAAAGCCATCCCTACAAACAAAACCTGATTTCTAACAAAATAAAATAAGCAATAAATAAATTCTGCTAAAAGTCCAACTGGGCACAAATCTCATTTTCAGCAAAGACCCAGGGAGAAATGCTAAATTTTAATTTTACTAAATGAGTAAAAAAGGCAGTTACACAAGATTTACATAATAAATGCACATACATACACACATTAACGGTCATATAATTACTAGTATATCATAAATATGTACATACATACAGTAACAAATGTACATACATAAATATTGAACATACATAGAACAGTAATATGACAGTTAATGAAAACAATGGTTAAAAGAATACAGTAAAATATTAGCTAATAAGCTTAAGAGCTTAGTTACTTTCAAATGGAATCAGCTGTAAATAGATACTGAGTAAGAGGCAGACAAGTAATTATAGAATGAAAATGATTATGAAATATGAAGGAGTATTGAGGAGGTCCAGGTAAAAAGGCAGACAGAAGAAGTGCTGGAGGGGGTATATGATAGTTCAATAGTTAGAAATTGTGAAGTAGCAGCTGTATGACAGCCGGTTACATAAGAGCTGTGACAGTAAAGGTTTGGAGATTATCCAGGAACATCACGTGTACAGAGCTGACAAATGACTGCGTAGGACTTTAGCTGAGTTTTAAATAATTTTAGGGAGTGTTCTTGTCGTACTGCTAGTAGGTTGGAGTTTCAGGATTTAGCGAGGTGGTGGGAGAGTAGCGATCTGACAGCAGAAAGTACAGTTGTGTACACTTTCCATAAATGTAGATGTTCGAGTGTATTCACTGTTTCAGTCATCACATTTGGGTAATCTGCTGGCAGGTTGCCCTCAGTCGGCCTGAATATCAAAGTCTTGGGTCCTGCGTCGGTTGCTGTCTCCTCTTCCATGACGTCAGGTCGTCAGGGGTATAAAACATGCAGCTGACGCCATTTTATTCAGTTTTTCTTGCCCCAGATGTCAGGTGCCCCCCAAATAAAAAAAAAAAATATATATATATATATATATACACACACACACACACACACACACACATATATATATATATATATATATATATATATATATATATATAAACAGCAATACATAAGTAAATGCACTTTTAGCAACATAAACTTTACCTTCATCTAAAAGCAAATACACCACAAAGGCTTTAGAATATAGTGAAGGAAAGAGAAGTTCTAAAAAAAAAGGGGGGATGGTGGGTGGGTAACCCGGACTGCAACAGTGAATACACTCAAACATCTACATTTATGGTAAGTGTACACAACTGTACTATGTTCTTCGTGTTTCACTGTTGCAGTCATTACATTTGGGTAGAATCCCAAAGCTAGGGATGGGAGGATGAAGCTAAACAGCTTTAGGAGCGGCTATAAGGCCTGCAGAACTGCAGTGGCAAAGCTTGCCCTGGACTTAGAGAAGAGAGGCAAATGATAATGCTTTGTAAAAGTATGAACAGAGCTCCAAGTAGCAGCTTCTAGAATATCTTTGGTTGGAACTCCTCTGAGAAAAGCTGCTGAGGTAGAGGCAGCCCTGGAGGAATGCAACCTGATTCCCTTGGGCACTGGCTTACCATGATGCAAGTAGCAGAAACAAATGCAGTGGCTTATCCACTTAGAAACAGTCTGCTTTGATACAGCCTTCCCCTCTGATCCTGTAGCAAATGCCACTAGTAGTTGCTCAGACTTTCTTACAGATTTGGTCCTGTTTAAGTAGAATCTTAGTTGTCTGTGTATGTCCAATGAATGCAGAATCCGCTCCCCCTTGTTCTGCAGATTTGGGTAAAATGCTGGCAGGTGAATAGTTTGGTTAAGAGCCACACTGGATACCACCTTAGGCATAAAGGAAGGGTTGGTCCTGAAAGACACCCTGTCCGGGTAAAATGTAATAAAAGGCTCCACAGCCACGAGGGCCTCTATTTCTGAAACCCTTCTTGTTGAGGTGATAGCCAAAATGAAAGCTGTTTTCCAAGATAAAAACTTTATATCCGCAGTAGCTGCTGGTTTAAAAGGAGGCAGGGTGAGTTTTTCCAGCACAAAATTGAGGTCCCATGCAGGAGTTGATCATCTTCTGGGAGGCCTTACATTTTTGGCCCCTCTAAGACACTGTTTTAGCAGAGGATGAGAAAAGATGGGAGGCTCCATGTTGTAATGAGCCAAGATGGCAGAGGCATGGATTTTTAATGAAGAAAAAGATAGGCCCTTGTTAAGCATCTCAGTAAAGTATTGTAAAATCTGAGGAATATTTGGTTTTGATGTCTGTCCCTTGTGCTTGGTTCCAAGCACAGAATCTCCTATCAGCATAAGATTTTCTAGTACTAGGCCTTCTGGCTTCCAAAATGACATCCATCACAGATTTACTGAGAGGTGGTGTTTGAATAATTACATGATCAGCCATGCTGCCAGGTTCAGAGTTTGGAGCCGAGTGTGCAGAATTTGATTGTTCTGTTGAGAGAGTAGATGAGGTATGAGGCAAGTACTAAGGAGGGGGTTGAGACATATTCCGTAGAATTGGGCATCAGTGCTGGCGAGGCCAGTCCGGGGCAATTAGGATCATTTTTGTTTTTTCCTGTCTGACCTTTAGTAAGACCCTGGGGAGAAGAGGCAGAGGAGGAAAGGCGTAGACTGAAGGATAGGGAATCCACTTTCCATGCTTGTCTGTGATAAGTCCTTGTGCAGAATTTGTTCAGTTGATAATTTTGGGGAGAGGCAAATAGATCTATGTCTGGGCTCCCCCATTTCTGTGTTACCATGCTGAAGACGTGTGGATCCAGTTTCCACTCGTGAGGGTCTATAAGATTTCTGCTTAGGTCATCTGCCAGAGTATTTTGTTTTCCTGGCAGGAATTGTGCTTGAAGATGTACTTGGTAAGTCAAGGCTGTGTCCCACAATGACATGGCTAGTCTGCAAAGGGGGTAGGAATGTGTACCCCCCTGCTTGTTTATGTACCACATAACCATGGTGTTGTCCATCTTTATCAGTAGTTGTCCTGGATGAATAAGTCCTTGACGGATGTCAGGGCATTCTGAACAGCTAGCATCTCTTTCTGGTTGATATGCAGATGCATTTGTTTTGGGGTCCATATGCCCTGAATGCATCTCCCTGCCAGGTGGGCCCCCCAAGCCTAGTCTAATGCGTCTATAGTTAGGGTTTGGGTGGCAGGTGGTAGAGTGAAAGACTGTCCCTTGTTTTGGTGACATGTCTCTGCCCACCAAAGAAACTCCTGTTGTAGGTAGGGAATTAGAGGAATCATTGTTTCCAGACTGTGACAATGTTGACTCCATAAACCTTTTAGATACCATTGAAGTTTCCTCATATGCAGTCTTGCATATGGAATTAGTAGAATGCAGGACGCCATGAACCCCAAAGCCTGCAGAATTTGTCTTGCAGATAACTGAGTTTTTGTTGCCATCTGTTTGAAGTATATAGTCAGTTGCTTTGTTTGTCTGGCGTAAGGTAAGCCATCTGGGCAGTTGTATTCAAGCTTGCACCCTGGAATGTAAAGGGCAGTAGCTGTTGTAAAGTCAGCATTTTGAATTTTGGAAAGTCCAAGAAAGTGTTCAAAATCGATAAGTCCAGTATTGGATGCCAGGCATGGTCTTTTCTGGGTACCAGGATCAATCGAATAAAAACCTTGTCCTTTTTCCTTTTCTGGTACTGGCTGAATAGCCCCCCATATCCATGAGGGACGTAACTTGTTTCTGAGCCTCTGTCCATTGATTTTGTGGCAGATCTGGCCAACCGCTTGGAATTGGCAAAGTATGGAAATGGAATCTGTACCCCTGGGATACTATGTTTAATACCCACTTGTCCTGGGTAATTAAATAACAATTTTGAGCATGAAGTGGTAATTCCCCCCCCCCCCCCCCCAAGGAGGCTGCCAAAAGATAAGTGCTTGGTGATGGTAGAGGGAAGTCATTGTGACTGCTTACTGTAGGGTTGTGCTTTTCCTCCAGATTTGAAGGTAGAGGCACCCCATTGCTTTGACCTGTAAGAACCCTGTGATTGGTATCTAGAGCCTTTTGAGCACCTGGATTTGCCTTGTGAGGCTCTGTTGGACACAGGAAAGGCCCAATTTTTAGTATGCCAGTGCCTACTGAATCTGGGTGGCTGCACTTGTAAGAAATCTTTTACGGTTTGCATAGATTTAGCTTGGTCTTCCATTTTCTTTAAAACCTCTTCTGCCTTATTACCAAACAGAATATCATGCTGTAAAGGTGCATCCAACAATTTAGCTTCAACATGATCAAGCAGATTCTGCTCCTTGAGCCAGACATGCCTTCTAATCACAGATCCAGTAACTGGGGCCCTGCAAGAGGCCTCCAAGGAATTAAAAAGCACATTGCAAAGTATGCTTTCCAACCTGTTCTGCTGCATGCAATAATTCCTGTAATTCTTTATTTTCCACACAATCAGAAATCAACATCATTTTCTGTTTCAATAAGCCCATAACATGCTCTTGATATTTAAGCATATGAAACTGGCAGTTTAAGGCCCTAACTGCCAAGGTTGCAGACATATACACCTTCTTTCCCCATATATCCAGCACCCTGGAATCCCTATCAGAGGGGGTAGGATTTTTGGCTCTAGAGGCCTTTACACCTTTGGGACCCTGTGAGATAGTTTTAGGATCAGCAGCAGGATTTTTGAATAAAAATTTGTGGGAGTCAGGAACCCTGTAATATCTGTCTGGCTTACTAGGAGCCGGAGGTAGGGAATCAGGAGCCATGCTTGATTCCAAAAACACAACAATGTCTAATACAGGAGGTATAGCCAAAGGCCTATGCTGAGGAAGAAAGAAAGCCCTAAGCCTCTTTTTTGATTCAGAGAAATCCTGACTCTCCCAATGAAAATGTTCCCTTAAAGTATGCAAGGTTTCTCCAAAAGAATAATCCTCAGGAGGAGATGCAAATGGGATGGATTATTCTGTATCTGAATCCTCATAGGGTGGTATAGAAAATTCCTGATCAGAAGAGGAATCAGAGGAAATAGAAACCTGATCTGAAGATTCATAGTCAGTGTCTTGCCTAGGCCTCTCAGCAGGGGGGGGTTGGGAACCTCTGATCAAGGTAATTAAGTCCTCAGCCATTTTGATCATCCATTTTTTAGGCATAGGGGCCTGCGCATGTAGCTCATGCGTCAGTTTTTTGGACTTAGAAGTTGTTTTTGTTTCTGAAGCTGGCATCAGTTTTATATAGAAATGTTGAGGCCTGAAAACACCCTCAGAAGCTGGTGCCTGCTCAGCGGCTCCAGACCCATCCGAGGGAGAGAGATCCACGGGTTCAATACTCTTGAGAATCTTGCCGCATACCCGACTCCGCATGGGTCTCTGTAGAGGCCTGCGACTCAAAAGTAGTAGGTATTAGGGGCTGCAAAAGCACCTCACTGAGTACCGGCAAACCAGCGACTGGCTTAGGAGAAGCTTCGTCATCGGTTCTGGACCTCGACGGTCTGTGTCTGTCTTTTTCTTTGCATTTTTTGTGAACTCCGCTAGTTGGATTGCTATCAGATGACATTTCCGGCTAATTAAATCTGGATCCAAAATATTTTGAAGCAAAAATATACAGACGCTTAATAGTGCGTTGGTTAAATCTAGCACAAAACCGACAGCAAGGCACGTTTTGAAGTGGGCCTAGTCAAGGAATACAGTACAAATGAAAATCCTTATGAGGTATTTGCTTCTCACAAGTAATGCAATTATTAACTTTTACTGACATCGGTATGGAGCAAGAAAAAGTTTCCCCAATGGGGTACTTAGGTTTAATTGAAGACTTCGGTTCTGACACCCGAATGCGAAAATTTCAGGAGTCGGCCGACCAACACTTGCTAACTGCTTTGGGCACCGCGCGGCAAGAAAGACTTAATAAAATGGTATCGGCTGCATGTTTTATACCCCTGACGACCTGACGTCATGGAAGAGGAGACAGCAACCGACGCAGGACCCAAGACTTTGATATTCAGGCTGACTGAGGGCAACCTGCCAGCAGATTAAAAAATGTAATGACTGCAACAGTGAAACACGAAGAACATCTTTTGGATTTGGATACAGGTTAACAGGTGCTGGTCTGATGAATGTAGTAGCCTGAAAGGGAAACATATTTGTAGGAGGATAGAATTGGATGGGCACTTGTTAGGTTTGTACACAATGTTATGGATTTGTGGACGTTGAGAGTAGGTTAGATCATGTGGGAATTCCAGCTACTGTAATTCCCTTAGGGCAGCACAGTGGGGGTTCTATTTGGAAGGTTGGCAGCGAATCATATTACTTTGTAGTAACGTTGCTCGAGTTTGTTTAGCAAGATCACTTGGATTTGTTAAGGATTGGTGCAGAATATGTTGCAGCAGGCAAGAGGAGAGAAGAAGCCATATGTTTTCTTATAGTGTCTAAGAGCAAGAGTTTGGCTCTATAGAGAGAATGTAGTTTTTGGTGTAATTTTGTTCACTACATTTTGGAGGTGTGTCAAAACTTAAGTTCTAGTCTAAAAAGATGTCTAGCAATTTAGTATATGTGCCAAGTTCAATTTTTGATTTCTTGGACGAAGTAACTGAGAAGGAAGTTTTGTTGATTTACACTGGTTGAGAGCAAATAAGATTAGTTTGGATTTACTTGGGTTTAGGAATTGCTGGTCAAATGTCTGCTAAGTTTCAATAGAGGAGAAAGACCTCTACGTAAGTTTTTATAGTTTGTGATTTTTTTTGCAATACAGGTAACTATGGCATCATCTGCATACTGTAGGGATGAAGTTTTATAGGCCTTAAATACGTCATTGATGAAGATGTTAAACAGAATGGGTCCAAAGTTTGATCCTTGTGGTACACCAACTGATACACAGAGGAAAGCTAATGAAATGTCTTTTGACATTTGAGAGCTTGAGCTGTATTTTGGATGTAGCTATGAAACCGTGGTCAATTGTATTGGTGCATGAGTAGTTTTCCCAGTTGATGGAGGGGTAGTTGACATCACCCAGTATGAGAGTGTTGGGTTGAACTCTCAATAGTTTCCAGTGTGCTTAGGAATGTGGAATGAGAGTCTTGGGACATGGTTGGGTACTTATAGCAGGCTACGACTGAATCACCATCTTACCCACTGTTAGTTGTACCCGAAGCATCTCTGATACGTTATGCTGGGCTACTAGTCTGGAGGTGTGCGTATCCTTCATGAATATGGAGATGTCACCATCTCTACAGCTTCGGTCCATTTTCTGGGGCCGAAAGGTGTGGAAGGAGTTATAGCCTGGTAGCACAGGGGTGCTTTCTGCTGCTTTACACCAGGTCTCTGTTGCAGCACAAATGTCGATGTTCTCCATTTTGAGGAGTGCTTCGAGTGAGTGCATCTTGAGATTTAGACTTCTAGCTTTGAACAGCATGAGCCTCAGATTAGATTTATTTCTAGCTGTTACGGTAGTAATTTGGTCTTTGGAACACCGCCTAAAAACTAACAGTGGGCAAGACGGAGATTCAGGTTGTAGCCTGCTAGAGGTCCCCAACTATGTCCCAAGACTCTCATTCCCCGTTCCTAAGCATCCTGGAAACTATTAGGGTCCAACCTAACACTCTCATACTGAGTGACTTCAACTACCCACCATCAACTGGGAAAAAGTACAGTTGTGTAGACTTATCATAAATGTAGATGTTCAAGTGTATTCACTGTTGCAGTCATCACAATTGGGTTGCCCCTGCCAGGGTTGCCCTCGGCCAGCCCGAATACCAGAGGCTTAGTATTTCTGCGTCAGGTTGCTGTCGCTTCAGGACTGACGTCAGGTCATCAGTAGTATAAAGTAAAGCAGCCAACGCCATTACATCAGTTTTTCTTGCCCTGTCAGGAGCCCTCAAGTGAGAGCCAGGTAATGGTGGAAGAACCCCAACAGTAGAAAGTAAATACCAAAAAGTTCCTTGTAAGAAAAGAGAGAGAGAGAGAAGAGGGGGATGGAGGGAGGGAAACCAGGACTGCAACAGTGAATACACTTGAACAGCTACATTTATGGTAAGTGTACACAGCTGTATTACGTTCTTCGTGTTTCACTGTTGCAGTCATCACAATTGGGATGATTTCCAAAGCTGAGGAAAAGGGTGGAGGCAGTCAAGAAGACTAGGGGCTGGCTAGGAAGCCCTGTAAGACTGCAGTGGCAAAGCCTGCCCTGGATTTGGAGAAGCTAGGCAGGTGGTAATGCTTGGTAAAAGTGTGAACAGATGTCCAGGTGGCAGCTTCCAGGATGTCCTTGGTGGGGACTCCTCTGAGGAAAGCTGCAGAGGTGGAG
This sequence comes from Protopterus annectens, assembly GCF_019279795.1. Taxonomy (NCBI): domain Eukaryota; kingdom Metazoa; phylum Chordata; order Ceratodontiformes; family Protopteridae; genus Protopterus; species Protopterus annectens. The sequence continues at coordinate 1,086,148,354 of NC_056739.1, read as the reverse complement.
GGTGCTCTGGTGGAGTGAGTCCTGACCCCCTTAGGGGGAGGTTTTCCGTGTTGCTTGTAACAGAAATGGATGCAGTGTGCTATCCATTTGGAAACTGTTTGGAGATGACTTTGCCCTCTGCCTCTGCAGCAAAGCTAACCAGTAATTGATCAGACTTTCTGAATGATTCAGTCCTGTCTGGATAGAATCTGAGCTGTCTGTGCACATCTAAAGAGTGCAGGATCCTTTCCCCCTTGTTTTGTGGGTTAGGGAAAAAGGTGGGCAAATGAATGGATTGGTTGAGAGCCACACTTGACACCACTTTGGGCATGAAGGATGGGTTAGTCCTGAGGGAAACCCTGTCGGCATAAAAGATGATATAGGGCTCCACAGCCATGAGTGCTTGTAGCTCAGAGACTCTTCTAGCTGAAGTGATGGCCAGAAGAAAAGCTGTCTTCCAGGAGAGAAATTTTAGTTCTGCTGAAGATGCTGGTTCAAAGGGTGGCAGGGTGAGCTTTTCCAACACAAAGTTAAGGTCCCAAGCTGGGGTGGGTGCTCTTTTGGGTGGCCTCAAGTTGCTAGCCCCTCTCAGGAATTGTTTGATCAGAGTGTATGACAAAAGAGGCTGCTCAGTGGGGAAATGAGCAGAGATGGCAGAGGCATGAATTTTAATAGAGGAAAAAGAGACCACTGTGTAGCAGGTCAGCTAGTTAATCCAGGATGAGAGGTAGGGAGGGCTGTGCTGTATCTGCTCCCTTAGCCTGAATCCAGGTGCATAACCTTTTCCATTTGTCAGCGTAAGACTTTATAGTGCTAGGGCATCTGGCCTCATGTATAACATCTAGAACCTGTTTACTGAGGTTGGCAGATTGATCAGTGGTCAGGGAATAAGCAAGGCTGTCAAACTGAGGGTCTGCAATTGGGGATGCATGAATTCTCCTTCCCTCTGGGTCAGAAGGGTTGGGGTCTGAGTGAGATACCATGGTGGCAGTGGGTGGGGACAGGCTGCGCAGCAGTGGGTACCAGTGCTGGCGAGGTCAGTCTGGAGCAATAAAAATTGTCCTTTGTTTTTCCTCCCTTATTTTGAGCAGTACCCTGGTGATGAGAGGTAGTAGAAGAAATGCATAGACCGATAGACTGACCCAGGGGAAGGAGAAGGCATCCACTTTCCAAGCCATGCAGTGATGTTCCCTGATGCAGAACTTGCTGAGCTGATGGTTGGTGTGGGAGGCAGAGGTCGACCTTCAGGGTGCCCCATTTCTGAGTTATCAGGGTGAAGGTTCTTTTGTCTAGCTGCCACTCATGTGGGTCCAGAACATTTCTGCTTAAGTGGTCTGCCAGAGAGTTTAGAGAACCTGGCAGGAATTGTGCTAACAGGTGGAGTTGCACTGCAGAGGCTGTGTGCCAGAGAGTCATGGCCAGCCTGCATAGAGGGTTGGAGTGAACCCCTCCCTGCTTATTGATATACCATATCACAGTGGTGTTGTCTATTTTTATCAGGAGAGCCCCTGGAGAGGGTAGGGGCCTGAAAGCTGTCAATTCTGGCTGATGTGCAGATGGATTTGCTGTGGGCTCCATTGGCTCTGTATGCACCTGCCGTCCAGGTCTGCACCCCAGGCATAGTCTGATGCATCTGTGGTGAGGGTCTGGGTGGCGTGGGTGGTGAGAAAGGTAGTTGCTTGTTGTGGGGCATGCTGCTGCCCACCAAAGAAAATCTGTCCTTAAGCAAGGTATCATTGGTAGAGTTTCCAGGTCTTGAGAGTGTTGACACCAAAGACTTTTTAAGAACCACTGAAGTTTCCTCATATGCTGTCTGGCATAAGGAATGAGTAGAATGCAAGATGCCATGAACCCCAGAGCTTGCAGGATTTTCCTTGCAGATAACTGGGGTCTGGTGGCTAGTTGAGAGAAGTAGACTGTCAGGTAAGTTTCCTTTTTCCTGGTGTAAGGAATGCCATCTGGCATGCTGTGTCCAGGCTTGCTCCCAGGAATATAATCCTTTGGTTGGGTACCAGTTTGGATTTCCTTTCGTTGATAGTGTGTACCCTAGACAGGTCAGTAAGGACTTTACAAAGGCCAGGTGCTGGAGCAGCTTCTCCTGACTGTCTGCCTGAATTAGACAGTCATCTAAGTATGGGTAAATTTGGATATTCCTTTGTCTGCAAAAGGCAATGGCAGGAGCCAGACATTTTGTGAAAACTCTGGGAGCAGTAGATAAGCCAAAGGGAAGTGCAGGAATCCTGCCCTGAAACACAGATATTTCCTGCATGATTCCCTGAGAGGGATGTGGAGGGTAGGCCTCTTTTAGGTGTAGGGTAGCTATCCAAGCATCCTTGGAGAGCAGGTGCTGGAGGGTGAGCATTTTGAATTTTGGTATCACTGGGAAGGTGTTGAGAATGGATAGATCAAGGATGGGGCGCGCCAGGTGCCCTCTTTTCTGGGTACCAGAAATAGTCTGGAGTAGAAACCTTGGCCTATCTGTTCTGAAGGAACGTGCTCTATTGCCCTCATAGAGAGAAGGGAAAGGACTTGTTTTTTTGCCTCTGCCCACTGGTTTGGAGGTAGATCTGGGAACCCTTTAGGGGTTGGAAGTGGGAAGTGTGTGGAAGGAAAATTTGTATCCCTGGTACACTATGTTGAGGACCCAGCGGTCGTTGGTAATGGCGGCCCAGGTGCTTGCATGTAAGGAGAGTCCCCCCCCCAGGGGTAAGTGTAGGTGGGCAGAGGGTGGGGGTGCGGGAGGAGAGTCATTGAGAGTTCTTACCATGAGGGGGTGGGGCTTGAACTCCCTAGTTTTGGAGTGGAGGAATTCCACTGTTTTGATCTCTGCATACCCTGTTGCTGCTGTCTGGGGGGGGGGGGGTCCTGCTTCCCCAGGGTCTGGGCTTAACTGACCTGGTGGGAGCAGGAAAGGACCAGTGCTTGGAGGCGCAATGCCTGCTGAACCTTGGTAGCTGGACCTGTAGGAAATACTTAACTGTCTGCATAGATTTAGCTTTTTCTTCCATCTTTAAGACCTCCTCTGCCTTAGTGCCAAATAAGTTGTCTTTGTGCAAGGGTGCATCCAATAATCTGGATTTAACATGGTCTGGGGCAAGGGCTGTTCCTTAAGCCATGCATGTCTTCTAAGGACAGAACCAGTGACTACTGCCCTGCAAGAAGCTACTAGGGTGTCAAACCACAGTGTAAGGTATGCTTAATCACTTGACTTGCAGAATGCATTAACTCTTAACTCTTTAGATTCTGCACAAGCAGAAAAGGAGGACACTTTTTGTTTGAGGAGTTCCATGGTATGTTGCTGAAATTTTAGCATATGGAACGGGCAACTTAGTGCTCTGATAGCAAGAGTAGCAAAGGTCTATACTTTTTTACCCCATCTGTCTAGTGCTCGGGAATCTCTATCCAAGGAGGTGGGATTCATAGCAGAGGTTGCTTTAATTCCTTTAGGCCCTTGAGAAATTACCTCAGGGTCAGCAGTAGGGTTTTTGAAAATAAATCTGTGCGAGTCAGGGACTCTAATACCTGTCAGGTTTTCTGGCTGCAGGAGGGAGGGTGTCAGGAGATGAACTGGATTCCAGGAAAACATCATCCAAAACATCCAGGACTGGGGGAATGGCCAGGGGTCTGTGCTGTGGAAGATCCAATAATTCTCTGAGTCTCTTTTTAGACTGAGGGTGATCCTGACATTCCCACTGGAAATGCTCCCTTAAGGTCTGGAGGGTTTCCCCAAAGGAAAGGTCCTTGGGTGGAGGGGCTGAAGGAATGGAATCCTCTGCACCAGAATCCTTATAAGCAGAGAGGGGTTGCATGTCTTCATATTCAGATGCATCAGAGTCATCAGAGTCATCAGACTCCTGTTCAGGCAAAACTACTGGGGAAGAGATCTCTTTTCCTTTTGGAAGGGGTAGCTTGGCTTCCCCTGGTCAGCATGATAAGGTCTTTCACCATTTTAAGCATTTGAGACTGATGCAAGGAAGCAGGTGCCTGAGACTGGGTCATGGGTTTCTTGGGTGTGGTCTGTACCCTAGGCCTTAGAAACTCTGTAGTTTTCGAAAGAACGGCAGACACGAAAGAAGTCATCAGTTTGTGAAGAGAATCGGTAGTGTGAAATACTTCCTCGGAAGCCGATGCCTGCTCAGCGGCTCCGGACCCATCCAAGGGAGAGACAACCGCAGGATCCATAGTCGAAGAGTTTTGCAGAAACAGCCTCTGTAGCGACCTGTAAATCCACAGAAGCAGGCATCAGGGGTTGTGAAAGTGCCTCACTGAAGACCGGAGAACTGACCACTAGCTTAACGGAAGTGTCGTCTGTAGGTTTGGACCTGTGCGGTCTGACTCTGTCTTTATCCTTAAGTTATTTTCGGAAGATCTGCTATTGGATGGCTTACTGAAGCCATATCGGAATTAGAGGACTTTAAGCGAAAATATCTAGCTACAATAAGGGCCCAATGACGTACAGTTCTGGCGTTAAAGCACAAAAGCAACAGCGAGGGATGTTGTGGTCTGGGCCTAAGCAAGTGACACAGTAAGAATGAATGTCTCAGTGTGGTATTTGCTTTCCACAGGTGAGACAATTGCTAACTTTTTCTGACATCGGATAGAGCAAGAAAAAAGGATCCCCAATAGGGTATTTAGCTTTAAGACTTCAGCTTCAATTCGGAAGATGAAACTCAGGTAGTGTCCGACCGGCACTTGTGCGAACTGCTTCTGCTTCGGGCTCCTCAGCAAGAAAGACTGATGTAATGGCGCCAGCTGCCTTACTTTATAGTACTGACTGACCTGATGTCAGTCCTGAAGCGACAGCAACCGACATGGAAATACTTAGCCTCTGGTATTCGGGCCGGCCGAGGTCTACCTTGGCAGGTATAACCCAACTGTGATGACTGCAACAGTGAAACACGAAGTACATCTACTCATGCACAAATACACTTGCCCAAACGCTTCCTAGAACTCATTAATTCTAATGCATTGGACCAGCTCATTCTTACCCCCACTACAGGAAGCAACATCCTTAACCATGTTATTACTAACATGTGCAACCATTGCTCAACACCAATAGTCAATTCCTCCCTGGTTAGATCTATTTACCATGAAAATCCACATCTCACCCACACCACCAGCAAAGGTAGCCACCATGAAAAACTTCTCCAAAGCTGACTTTGGGCTCCTAAAAACAGATGTGGCTAATTTCACGGCACCCATGCAAATGGAAAATAGGTGCATGACCGCCAAATCATACACCAATGCACTGTACGAACACGTACATAAATCTATGGAACTAGCAATACCAAACAGAACCAAGACGCTCTCCTCCAAAAAAAGGAAGCCAATCTGGTGGTTCCCTGCCATTAACAAACTCTACAACATAAGGAAGAAGCTGTTGCTGAAAAAGGTGAAGTCTCAAGACTGAAAAAAACTCCTTTATTAGCCTCAACAAAAAGTTGAAATCCCTCATCAAAACCTCTAAAGTTAGCATTGAAGGCAAAATTGCAGCAGACACTATAAACAACCACAAACCCTTCTACAGTTATATCAAGAATCTCCATGGCAATACCCAGATTTGCTCCGAGTTACTGCACAATGGTACCTCCTATACTGAGCCAATAGATAGTGCCAACAAACTGGCCGACAGATTCAGTGCCAACTTTAACCCCCCCCCCCCAAAAGGACCAATCACAATACCGGAAGAATGCTAGGCACCCAGCATTACTGCAGCACAGGTTAAAGCTGCATTGTCCAAGGCCAAGAATACAGCTTCCATGGGACCCGAAAATATCCCTGGCTGTATTCTACATGAGCTACAAAGTGAACTGGCACCACACATGTGCTCTGTTCAATCACAGCCTCACCTCAGGCTTTGTCTCTACAGAATAGCGCACTGCTACAGTCATCCCTTTCCAATAAGGGAGAGCGACTACAGACCCTTGGAATTATCGCCCATTAGGCTGATAAGTCTGATATATAAGGCTATGGAGCGCATCATCATGGACCTAATTAACAAGAATATAGGGAATCTCCAAACTCTGGATCCCACGCAATTTGGTTTTGTGAAGGGTTGATCATGCCTGCTCAACCTGGTTGACTTCTTTGAGTCAGTCACCAGAGCTGTGGATGAGGGCAAGGCAGTTCATACAGCCTACCTCGATCTGGCCAAGGCCTTTGATGCCATTCCCCACTCAGGAATTATTGATAGACTCACCAAACTAGGCAAGCAGTCCCTATTATCACTAAGTGGGTTGCAAACTGGCTCACAGATAGAACCCACAGTGTGAAAGTAGCAGACTCCAAGTCAGACTGCAGACCAGTCACAAGTTGAGTCCCAGAGGGATCGGTCCTCTCCTGTTTGGCATCTACTTCTCAGAAGCCCAGGCCAACACACAGGGACTCTGGCTGACCAAGTACGCCAATGATTGCAAGCTGGTGCCCAAGTGATGTAGACATCCTACAGAAATGCCTCACTGAAACCAACGACTGGTGTCGAAACCATGGCCTTAAGCTTAATGCCAAAAAATGCGTAGTCATTCCCTTTGGGAAAACCTCAGTTCCCTCTAATTACTCACAAAGATGGTAACCCACTTAACACTGCAGGCGTTATAAGAGATCTGGTGACACAGGTTGACAGCAACCTCTCCTTCGAACACCACATTGCCACTGTGGTCAGAAAGTCCTTCTATGTGGCACATCTCATCACCAAGGGTTTTGCATCCATGAAGAAAGAGGTCATCATCTCTCTGCTCTTCCCTCATTAGACCAATCATAGAGTATAATACCCTAATTTGGCATGTACCTCACTAAACACCTGCAACAGCTGGAAAGGCCACAAAAGTACTTCAGACAAACTGGATCCTCAGCCTTAAACAAATGCCCTACATGGACAGACTCAAAAAACTCCAGCTTTTCTCTGTCTCATATAGTCTATTAAGAGGCGATCTCTGCTTGACTTACAAAGCCATGTCTGACCCAGCCCTGTTAGAAATGTTACACCTAAAGAAAGCCCAATCCCTCCTCACCACACACTCCAGGGACCTCAACCTCATTACCACAATCAACAGAACATGCTGGAGGGACAGGGTTCATAACCCAGAGACTGCCCATGCTCTGGAATAGACTTCCCATACAGGTCAAGCAGAGCACCTCACTGGCCCTTTTCAAGAGAAATCTTGATGAGCGGATGGGAAATAGAAAGTTCACCCCGGGGATCACTCCAGTGGCTCTACTTGATAGAGGCACCGGGAACTAATGGCAGCATGATGCCAGGGCACTTCTATGGGTTAGGCTTGTAAAGGCTCCAAGGCCACTGGCCTACTACACACCTATGAACCTATACAGTAGTGGTGTTGAGTCCAAGATTATGTTTGTTTAGAGAACAGAGTGACAGACTGTGTCAACGGCCTTGGCTAAATCAAGGAAGATGGCAGATACTAGGTTTCCATCATTCCAACTTACTTAGTTTCACCAATACAGTAAACAAACTGGTAGAGGTACTGTGGTGGGAATGGAAGCCATGCTGAGATGAAGACAGGATGTTATTTTGTGTGATGTAATTTAAGAGCTGTGACTGGATGTATTTCGAGCATTTTTAACAGGAGGAGAGGATGGCAATGGGCCTGTAGTTTGAGAGTTTAGCTGAATGCCTACCTTTGAGGAGGGGAAGAATGTAGCTTTTTTTCCCCAGAGGGTAGGGACATATGCTTCACTGATAGAGTGATTTATTAGACTTGAGACTGGGGTAATCTACTGCTTCTGCAGCCATTTTACGGTATTCACCAAGTAGGTTTTCAGGGGCTAAGGAGGTGGGTTTCAATTTAATATTTTTTTTTAAGTAGTGAAGACTGGCTGGAAGGAGAGGTTATAAAGAGGAATGGTCTATGAAGCTTTTGTCTTGTTGTTTTAAGTAGTGATGAGACAAAAGTTGAAGGTATCAACTGGGTACAGTTGTTGTTGGTGTTAAGTGTGGGAGATGGTTGTGTGGTGCAGCCAGGACTGAGTAGCTTGGTTTATAGAGGACCAGAACATTTGGGGATTTTTGTAGTTTTTATGTTGCAGGTCAGTGTACTACGTTTTTTTTATCTAACTTAATTTGAGTTTTAGTTTGGTTTCCATGTACTCTGAACTTCTGGAGATTTCTTAGTGTTTTATTGGATAGCCATTCCCGGCTCCAAGTCTCTTAAGGCATCTTGTATTTCGAGACAGCCAGGGAGTAGGTTTGGCCCTAACCCTCTTTTTTTCTGAGTGGAACAAGTTCAAGAAAATAGAATTAAAAACAGTCACTGAGCCATCTAGTGGAATGTATTTTAGAGCATTCGAGGTATAGTTTTAGATAGTAGAAGATAAAGGAATCTTTTTTGAAATGTGAGATTACGTGCTATGCTAAAATGTGTCTGTTTCTGAATATTAGTTTGATGTCTTACTATGCAGGTAGGGAAATTATCACACAGGATATCTGAAAGGGTACACGAGTGAAGGATTTTATGCGGCACAGAGGTAAGAATCCAGTCAATGTTCTCTTAGTGTTGTTTTTATTAAAATGGGTGAGAGAGGGGATTAGGTGTGACAGATAATAGGGATTTACTGATTGGTTAGGCAAGATGGAGGAGACAGCAAGTCAGTCAATATTACAATCACCCAGTATTTATTCTTCTTGAGAGATGCTGGATGAGACCCCAGCAGAAGTCTTCAACAGAAAGATTATTACCAGGTGGCAAATTAGCACCTATGATGGATAATGTCTTCTTTTGGTAGAATTTGAGAGTAGATAAGAGAATTTCAGCCTTACCAAATTATGGAGGATTATGGATTTAGGCAGAAGCCACTGTGGTGCAGCGGTAGCATTGTCGCCTCACAGCAACAGGTTCTCCAGTTCGATTCTCAGCTGGAGCTCCTTCTGTGTGGAGTCTGCATGTCCTCCCCGCGGTCGAGTGGCCTTCGAAAGACATGTGTGAGTGGGCGTGCCTTTGTTGAAGGTTGGGCGTCGAGCTGGCACCTCGGCACAGTAAAAATTTACTGCCAATCATTAGCGGACCAGAGTTCCGCTGTGGTGACCCCTAACCAGGAAAAGCCGAAAGAACAACAACCAAATTATGGAGGATTTAATGATGAAGGGGTAAGTTTCAAAAATATTTTTCTACAGTACTGCGACTCCATCGGCCCTTTTGTATGTCTGCTTTTAATATATTATAGTTTGTATGTAGAATTTCATCTTTTGTTTCTTTTTTCAGCAAGGTATCAGTACTGCTATATCTGGAGTATACAGGTTAAGTGAGGCATACAACTGTAGTATTTTGTTGTAGATGCTTCTAATAATTATATGGATAATGTTTAGGGAAGAACAAGTAATGTTAGGTTACACTGGAGGGGTGTGGTTTTTGGGGGGGGGGTGTAGCTGGTCCAGGGTTTGGATGGATGTCAGCACTAAGTTTAGGGGAGATATGCTGGCTGTTGGATAAGCATTTCATTTTAATTTTAGCTTATGGACAACGGGGTTCTGCAAGTGTAGTTGTGTTTCAAAAGGTTTGTGTTACTGGGAGAGTATGAGGAGAATGACATCTTGGGTGAACTAAGGGTCGAGTATGTTGCAGCATGTTGGATAGTACAACTAGGATGATGGTGATGGACTGTGGGATGTACATGTTGGACAGCACAACTAGGATGATGGTGATGGGATGCACACGTTGGACAGTACAACTAGGATGATGGTGATGGGTTGTGGGATGTACATGTTGGACAGTACAACTAGGATGATAGGTTATGTTGAAGTGTGAAGATAAAGTAAAGATACTAAGTGGGTGAGTAACAGGAGAAGTGAGAGTCAGCATGGAGACTGGTATCATGGTGGTTAACTGTAGGATGACATTTTGACACGTTTAGGGATACAGGGGTGGAAAATAGGGGTGATGTGGTGCACTGAGAAACAATATGGTACTGAAGTGTTGGGTAAGCAAGAGGGCAGGGAGTATGATATGACATACAAACTCAATAGAGAACTAGATAGTGGGGGGAGTACTGAATGGAATATTGGAGGGACTGCAAATAGTTAGTGTGTAGGTGTTACAGACTTAGACTGGTTGAGCTTTGAGGTGGGAGGAGACACAGGGTTTAAATGTAGAGTATGTGGGTGGGTGGGAATAGGGGGGGAACAATTCAAATGGAGCAGGTTACAGTTGCTCTAACCGTTTTCTGTCCCACAACCTTCTATCAGTGAACTGGTCCAAAAGAAATTAAGTATGTGTAACTGCTACTGTTAATGCTACAACATAAAGCAAATTACATAAGGCAGGGAATTGAGAAAGTTTACACACTTCCTATGTAGGGCACTGAGAGCAAGAACAGTTTAGTACATAAAAATAAGGGGAGGAAAAAAGTGAAGCAAGATTAGGGGTGGTTTGACAAAATCTATTGCTTATGTGAAAACTGTTAAAGAAAGTGAAATTTGACTAATAGCAAAAAAGCTGTTAGTTTATTACCCGACGTTGGGGGGGGGAAAGGGGGGTGGAAACAGGTGTACCTAATGTGGGTCTATGAAAACACTGTTATTAAAAGTAAACCAAGTATTGACAGATTGGGGGGGGCTGCATGAAATATCTTAACATATTTGAGAAGGGTATATTAAAAACTGTCTATAAAGGGAAATATTAGGCAATTTAAAATTGTGTAATGCAGTTTTTAATGTATGACAAATTATAGCATAGCATGTCTGCGGTGGTGGTGCTGCGGTAGCGTTGTCGCCTCACAGGAAGACGCTGTCCGGTTCGATTCTCAGCTAGAGCGTCTTCTGCGTCGAGACATGAGTGAATGGGCGTACCTTTGTTGAAGGTTGTGTGTCAGCCCTGGCATGCCGGTACGTAAAAATCAACTGCCAATCATTAGTGGACCGGAATTCCGCTGTGGCGACCCCTAATCGGGAAAAGCCAAAAGACCCAAACAAATCTAATGTATGGAGCTGACTATGTCCCTAATGTAGTGTGCATGCCTTACACAAATACTACTGCAAAGGTTTGACTCCTCGAAGTGAAGGAATGGAAATAAGTACTTATCGAAACATCTGTTATGGAGGTTTTACATCCACAGCAGAGAGTAAATAGTCTGCTCTTTACTTGTCTTTAGCAGGCTACCCTTGAGGTCCAGATGCTTGCTACTGCCTATAGCATGCAAAACTAAGTGGCAAGCATGGATGGGTGGGTGACGGAAAAGAGAAATACAAAAATCTGCTTAAGATCCTTTATGACCTTGCACTGGTATTACGGTCTTTTTCCCCTAAAACTTCTTTATTAAATTTTCACATATGACAAAGGAAATCTTACATTTATATAAGTGAAAAACATACAAAATGATACCACTTTAGCTGCAGTTTACATCAGATACCACTGATACAACTATAGTTGCAAACATATATCACTTATAAACCATACAGTCATTCTCAGTTGAGCATTATATGGCTCATTCAAATCCTGCCTTTTAAACCTTGTTCCTTCTCTGAGTACATTGTTCCCACAATTCCCGTTTTTTTCCTATGTAGTTTGCTCCTTCTTCTAAAGATCCCAATTCCAGTTGTTTTATCTCTGTTACTATATTCACTACTTCTAGTAAAGTTGGTCTAGACTTTGATTTCCATTTTCTAGTAATTGCTTTTTTGGCAGCCATTACAATTAGACTCAGCAGGGTTTTTCTATGTCGAGGCAATTCCAATTCTGTAGTCAAAAAATCATCAATCCCAGTTGGTCCAATCTGCTCACCTAGCATCTCCAACAGAGTGGTCTCTGCAGGGAATCCCTAAAGTCTGCCAGCTCATTACACTCCAAAAAATATGTTCCCAGCTACCTCTTTCTTGCCCGTCACACCTCCAACATTTGCTATCCACCTGAGGAAAATTATTTGGAGTCTACTTGGGATATAAAAATACCTATGTAAATACTTACAGACAAAGATCCTAAATCTTTTAGACTTTGTTGCATATTTGGGAGATATACATACAACCCCCCATTGTTTGTGAATTGCTTATCCAATCTCTCTTCCTAATCCTTTTTAAGCTCCTCTGATTGACTGTTATAATTATTATCATACAGTATTTTATATGCTTTACTAATTATTCCTTTTTTAATGGCAGCTTCTGTTCTAGATTCTATTAAAAACTTTACCAGTGCTCGTCTTTCATTTCTGAACTCCCTATTTCTTTCTCTTTGTCTATACTCCGATATCAATCCTCAATAGAGAAGGCAATCTCTAACCTGCAGTTCAAATAAATTCTTGGCCTCTTCCCACTCTATTACCTTCCCCTTTCTAGTTATTTGCTCCCAAATACCTTGGTTCCTTTGCCAGTTTTCTCCAATAAATTCCAGCCCCCCTCTTGCCTATTATCTGTATCCCTGTCCACAGTCATGCCTATCGGCAAAATCTTTTCTCTCCATTTTCATGCTGGTTTGGTTCTTAGAATACTCCCTTTGATTTTATGAATATAATACTCTGTATGCACTGGTATTAAGGTCTTATATATGTATCAGCAACAGCAATGCCATAGATATTTTGATTATCCAAAGATGCATCAAGAAGCTTAGCCACAATATCATTTAAAGCCGATAGATGAAGCCATGAATAGTGTCATGACAGAGCCTGAAGCATCGGCAGCATTGTAGCTACATTTGGAGTGATAAGCCACCTGAGAAGTGAAGCTCTTCAAGGAAAGAGCAGTGTAGTTGGCCACAGAATAAGGCAGGTTAGACAGAACTCCCCAATCAGAGACAAAAGGGATAAAATATACCTAGTCATGTGAGTTTGATAACTAATGGCAAAAAATGCCAGAGTGGCAGCAGTATACACTTACTTCCCCAGCCACTCCATACCTTAACTGCCCTTTGTCAAAGGAAGGAAGCTTGGAGAAAGGCAAAAAGCCTGGAAGGTTTATCAGATACAGAGACCACAGCTGGGTCAGGAGGAGGATACCTGTAAAGGAATCCGAAAGCATTAGGTACTTTATAAAAAAAGGTCAGGCTTCCTAGAGGCAAGAGGGTTGGGAATCAGGAGCCAAGGAAACAACCAAAAAAAAAGTATCAAGCAGAGCGGAAAAGGAGGAGAAACAGCAGAAAGGCTTAGGGGAGTCCATATGCAATAATTCGTACATTTTCTGGAAGTCAGAGACCTGGGAGCAGTCCCAGTTAAAATGCTACATCATACAAACCACTGTATCCTCAAAGGACAATTCCTCTAAAGGAGGATGTTTAGTTTTCGGTCTCTTCTTAAGGGGGACATTGGCTTTAACCAAGCTTGGCAGCTCTGAATCCTGCCTGGTTCAATCAGTGTATCAGGAACATCTGTCCCTAAAATCTGGGGAATCCCCCCAGGGCCCCTCGGGTATAAAACACCATGGCTACCCCTCAAAATCTGCTGTAGATGTTTGCAAAGCCTTGGAGAATATGTGAGAAGCCAGTTCCATGCTGTTACCTGATAGGGTCATGGCTGAGGGAAACCACATCAGCACCGGGCGTTCTTAAGGGTTATCATCCACCTCGACAAAGATGTCCAGTGGAGAATGGACAACAGCAGTATCAGACAGACTTTTTAATTTTTCTTAAGCGGCAGCTTATCTCGAAGAAGGCAGCTTCGACCAAGGTACCTGGGCCAATAACTTGAAATACTGCTTCTCAAGACAAATGGAAAGTGAAGACAGCTGCAAAGCGTTTTTGGACCAAACACCTGATAAACAGAGCACTGAGTGTGGCAGTGAAAAGCACTTAAATACTTATGATGATCCTTATGAGGAATCTGCCTCTCACACAGACATTTCCTTTTTTTTGGATGACAAACTCGCAAAATAGAAGGAAAAGATAACAAAGCTTACCAGGGTACTTATCTGCAAGAAACTTGGTATAACCAGCGCAGCATATGGACCAATAATCAACTATGGTGTTTGGATTGGTGGCAAACGTAGTTCTGAGTTTGGATCACCCATACATCGCCTTTATGCACTCTACACCGACGTGGGGAGCATACATTTGGTGTAAGATGCTGGTAATAGGAAAAGGCTTTGGTATACTGGCTGGACATTGGGCTATCCTTGGCAGGCGATCCAACAAGTTATGAATACTGCAAAAATGATACATAGGGACATCTACAGATCTTTCAAAAGGTGGTCAGCTTTTGTAATCAACATGACTATAAATACATTAGCAGTCTTAAAGCCTGTGGCTAACTCACGTAAGCTGCCAGACATCCCCTTCCCATCATACACCACAGAGCCCTCTCTAGTTTCTTCTCTACCACATAAAAGGAAAGTACCCAAGCTGATTTCATATTCTGAAGATAAATTTATGGTAAAAGATTTCCCATAGTGTAATTCTTTTCTCTATATATATTTTACTTAAACTTTATTGCAACAAGTGACAATGAGTTTTTCTTTCCTTTGCTGGAAATTTTTTTTTTTTTTTTTTTAGCTTTCCTCTGCTGCTGCGCCTAGGTCAGCTGCTTGATCCACCATCTCTCATTTTTAAGATGTGTCTGTGAGCAGTTCATTCAGTCTGCCTATGAGCATCTGACATGGCTACTTGGTTCTGAATCTGACGACACCAGTCCTTATACCACATACTCAGGATTTAACAACAAAGAAAAAAGGCAGAAGGACCTTGGAGAACTTCCTTCTACTACAAGCATTTTCTGCCTTTTGGAAGGAATGCTGTCCTCTAGCATCATCTGCTTCTAAACCTTTTAAATAGGGGACATTAAACAGACGCTTTTTTTTTTTGTAAAGTAAAAAAATATTCAAAGGATTCACCAAGACAGCAGCTTGTGATTCTTCAGCTGCTAAGTCTACAGTCTTTGTTCTGTCCAGGTAGTATCTAAACTGTCTTTGGACAGAGCGAGTGGAGAATTCTTTCCACCTTATTCTGCGGATTTCAGAAGAGAACTGGCAGATGGATAGCCTGCATAAGGCTGAGCTCAAAGACCATCATGAACATAAATGAAGAGTTAGTTCGTTGGGTTAACCCTGTCTTTGTGGACGAGAGTAATGGGATCCATAGTCATGACAGCCTGCAATTCAGAAATTCTTCTAGCTGAAGTGACAGTTGTAAGAAAGGTGATCTTCTAGGTGAGCGTCTTGAGAGGAAGAAGACAGCTGGTTTGAAGGGTGGTAAGATTACCTTCTCCAAAATATAACAAGACTCTTGCAGGGATAGGGTCCCTCTTCTGAGGTCTTATGTATATCACCAGTCAGGAACAGTTTCATGAACAAGTTTGAGAAAATTGGAGCAGTCTGCAATCAAACAAACTGCAGAAGCATGCACCTTTACACTGGAATAAGAAAGGCCCTGTTCAAACAAGCGAGCCAAGTGAAGCAATACTGAATGAACATCTGCTTTAGCTGAAATAGTCTGTTGTCCATGTGGAGAATCTTTTCCATTTTTCCCATGTATGATTTTTGGGTGTTTAGCTTTCTTGCCTCCGTAAGAATAAGGAGCAAACACCTCCTTAGAATAAGGGATCGAGGTGGGTGTCATGGCCCAATTCTCTAGGCAGACAGATAGAGATATCAGGTTGAGGTGGAAAACCGATCCCCTGATTTGGCTGAGAAGGCCTGTGTCCTTTGGGAGCACACAAAACCTCCTCCTGCTGAGGGTGAGAAGTAGAGAGAACCAATGTTATCTGGGCCAGAAGGGGGCTACCAGAATCATGCTGGGTCTGACGTTCCTGGCCTTGGTGAGTACCCTCAGAATCAAGGGTAATGGGGGAAAGACATGCAGGAATTTCTGGCTCCATGTGAAGGAGAAAGTGCCAGCCTAATGCTGGGTTCTGGAGCAGAACCCCAGACATTGTTTGCTCTGGGGAGAAGCAAAGAGGTCTACAAACGGGATTCCCCACAGCATAGTAAGATCTAGGAACTCTATCTTTTTCAACATCCATTCACCTGGATCTTACAAGTCCCTGCTCAGGGAATCTACTAGAACATTGCTGCAGGCAGGAATGTACCATGCAATGAGAGTGAATCCCAAATCCTGGGTAAGCATCCAAATCTGTCTGGTAAGGCTGCATAAGGGGTAAGACAAGGTCCCCCTCCCCATTTGTTTATGTATCACAAGACTGTGGTATTGTTGGGTCCAAGTTTGCTGGGCTCCTGGACTCAAGTGCTGCTGGGAAGCTTTCATGGCCATAAAAACTGCTAGCACTTCCTTCAGACTGATACACAATTGTCACTGTTTTGGGGACCAAATGCCTTGTACCCTTCACTGGATCTAAATGGGCTCCCCAAGCTACATATGAGCTGTCTGTGCTGAAGGACTTGTCTGCCTGATGCAGCATGAAGGCTGTTCCTGGGTTGTTTCGTATGGTTGATTTCTACCACAGAAACTCCTCCCTGAGTCATGGGAGCAAGGGAAGAAGGGGTTTTGGGGTGACTGACAGCACTGTTCCCAGATATTTTTGAGAAACCACGAGATCTTGATGTGAAGCTTTGTTATAGGGATCATTAGGATACATGAAGCCATGTACTCTAAGATCCTTAAGAACTCTCTGACTGCCAGAGACAGAACCACATGCAAAAAAAAAAAAAAACACCACAAGAAATGCTAATGCAAATCTGAGCACACGTAACTAGAAACCAAGACTTCCAATAAAATAGCTGGATAATTAGGCGAGGTGAACCCCTTTATGTCTTAACAATCTCAAATTTGGAAAGTGACTTAAAGTACAGTTTTGTACCTACCATAAATGTGGATGTTCGAGTGTTCCCACTGCTGCAGTCATCACACTTGGGTTATCCTACCGTCAGGCGGATCCATCAGTCTGCCAGAGTTCCAAAGTCTTGGTCCGGTGTCGGTTGCTGTCGCTTCTTCCCTGAAGTCATAAGATGCATCCAAAGACATTTTCTTCAGTTTTTCTTGCCCCAGATGTCAGGTGCCCCCCAAGTGGGTAGGCAATACATATTGCTAATCAAAAGTTACCAGCAAATACACCCCAAAGGTTGTATAGGATAGAAGGGTATAGATAAGATCAGATGCTCATAAGCCTAGTACTTATTATACAGCAGGAACTTCTCATTGTAACATTTGTTAATGTCTGTTACGTACTTCACAGATAAAGATTCCAGTTGTCTACTGATGTACTTTGTTCTTCATCTGTAAATATGTTGCAAATAATTGCTATGTTAAATTGTTAATCGCTATGTAATCCAATGTAACTACTGTCTGTTTATTTTACTGTGGAGCTTTTCTCCTCTGGCCTCCGCTGAAAATGGACCAACGTCCAGTCGGACACTCCCGGTCAACAAATTTAAATAAATAAGATAAGCCCAGCTAGTTCAGAGGGGATGGAAGAAGGGTAACCTGGACTGCAGCAGTGTGAACACTCAAACATCTACATTTATGGTAGGTACAAAACTGTACTATGTTAATCGTGTTACACTGCTGCAGTCATCACACTTGGGTTGAATCCCAAAGCTAAGCTTGGGTGGCTGGTCTATAAAGAATTAGGATTGGCTAAGAGGCCCTGCAGAACTGCAGTGGCAAATCCTGCTCTGGATTTAGAGTAAAGAGGCAGGTGGTAATGATTGGTGAAGGTGTGCACTGAACTCCAAGTTGCAGCCTCCAAAATTTCCTTGGTAGGTACTCCTCTGAGAAAGGCTGCTGAAGTGGCTGTTGCCCTGGTGGAATGAGGCCTAATGTTTTAGGGACTGATTTTCCATGCTGTGTGTAGCAGTACCGGATACAGTGTCCTATCCATTTGGATATAGTCTGCTTTGAGATAGCCTTGCCTTGTGATCCTGCAGCATATGCTGCAAACAGTTGATCAGTTTTCCTGAAAGCTTTTGTTTTGTCCAAGTAGAAGCGTAGCTGCCTGTGTATGTCCAAAGAATGCAGAAGTTTCTCCCTTTTATTTTGGGGGTTTGGATAAAAAGTAGGCAAATGGATGGTTTGGTTAACAGCCACACTAGATACCACCTCTGGCATGAAGGTAGGGTTTGTCCTTAAAGATGCCCTGTCCTGATAAAAATTATAAAAGGTTCCACTGCCATTAA
The DNA here is from genome assembly GCF_019279795.1 of Protopterus annectens. NCBI lineage: Eukaryota > Metazoa > Chordata > Ceratodontiformes > Protopteridae > Protopterus > Protopterus annectens. Next base: position 1,086,130,377 of record NC_056739.1, on the reverse strand, counting down.
TGCCTGTAGCTCTGAGACTCTTCGTGCTGAAGTTACTGCCAGGAGCAGAGCTGTTTTCCATGATAAAAATTTTAGATCGGCTGTATTGGCTGGCTCAAAAGGTGGTAGGGTCAGGTTTTCCAAAACGAAATTGAGGTCCCAAGTTGGTGTTGGTGCTCTCCGGGGCGGTCTTATGTTTTTAGCCCCTCTGAGGTACTGCTATAGCAAGGGATGAGAGAATAAAGGAGGATCCGTGTTGTAATGTGCAGAAATGGCAGAGGCGTGAATCTTAATTGATGAAAAGGATAGGCCTCTGTCCAGCATTTCAGTTAAGTATTGTAAAATCTGAGGAATGTTTGGAACAAGAGGGTCAAGGCTGTGAGCCTGGTTCCAGGCGCAGAATCTCTTCCATTTTTCTGAGTAAGCTTTCCTGGTGCTAGGCCTCCTGGCCTCCAAAATGACATCCATAACAGCTTTAGAGAGAGGTGTTGCCTGTTTGACTAAAGTATCTGCCACGCAGCCAGGTTTAGGGTTTTGAGCTGACCATGCAGGATCTGATTGTTTTGTTGAGTCAGAAGGTGTGGAATTTGGGGCAAAATCCATGGTGGGCCCTGAGCCAAGTTCCTTAAGATAGGGTACCAGTGCTGGCGTGGCCAGTCTGGAGCAATCAGGATCATCTGTGGTTTTTCTTGTCTGGCTTTTAGGAGTACCTTTGAAAGGAGAGGCAGTGGTGGGAAGGCATAGACTTTTAGGTGTTTCCAGCTGAACAGAAGAGCATCCACTTTTCATGCTCGTTTGTGATAAGTCCTTGTGCAGAATTTTTGTAGTTGGCAATTCAGAGGGGAGGCAAAAAGATCTATGTCTGGGCATCCCCATTTTTGTGTTATCATGCTGAAGATTTGTGGGTTCAAGTTCCATTCGTGAGGGTCCATGATATTTCTGCTTAGGTCTTCTGTCAGAGTATTTTTCTTTCCTGGCAGGAATTGTGCTTGCAGGTGAACTTGGTACGTTAGAGCTGTGTTCCACAAGGTCATGGCTTGCCTGCATAGGGGATAAGAGTGAGTGCCCCCCTTGTTTGTTTATGTACCACATTACTGTGGTGTTGTCCGTCTTTAGTAATAGTTGTCCTGGGTGTAGAAGGTCCTTGAAAGCTGTTTTGAACAGCCAACATCTCTTTTTGATTGATGTGAAGATGCATCTGGTCTGTGGTCCACTTGCCCTGAATGCATGTTCCTGCCATGTGTGCTCCCCAAGCGTAATCTGAAGCATCTGTTAGAGTTTGCCTGGCTGTGGGTTGGGTAAAAGGCTGACCCTTGTTTATGTGACATGCCTGTGCCCACCATCGAAACTCCTGTTGTAGGCAGGGAATTATTGGAATTACTGCTTCTAGACTGTGAGAATGTCGAGTCCAAACACTTTAGGTACCATTGTAATTTCCTCATATGCAGTCTGGCATATGGTATTAGTAGTATGCAGGATGCCATGAATCCCAGGGCCTGCAGAATTTTTCTTGCAGGGAAATGGGACGTTTTTGCCAGTAGTTGAAAATATTGAGTTAATTGCACTTGTTTGTCTGGCGTGAGGTAAGCCATCTGGGCCGTTGTATTCAAGCTGGTACCCAGGAATGTAATCTGTTGTGAGGGCACTAGTTTTGACTTCTTTTCGTTTACTGTGTACCCTAGAGAAATTAGCAACCTTTTCACAAATGCCAGATGCTGTAGAAGAATGCCCTTTGTCTCGGCTTGAATGAAGCAGTCGTCCAGGTATGGATATATTTGAATTCCTTTTTGTCTGCAAAATGTAATTACTGGTGCCAGGCACTTTGTGAAGACCCTGGGCACAGTAGAGAAGCCAAAGGGCAGTGCAGAGAACTGGTAGTGCATTGTACCAGCTTTGAATCCGAGGTATCTTCTGCAATTTTGTCTGATAGGGACATGCAGGTATGCCTCTTTGAGGTCCAGAGTAACAAGCCAAGCCTTCTTGCCCAGCATGGGTAGAAGTTGCTGTAATGTCAACATTTTGAATTTCGGAATATCCAGGTAAGTATTCAGAATTGAAAGGTCCAGTATAGGCCTCCAGGCTTTGTCCTTTCTGGGGACCAGGAAAAGTGTTGAGTAAAATCCTCGTCCTTGTTCCTGTTGTGGTACTTTTTGTATAGCTCTCATGTCCATGAGGGCTGAAATTTGTTTTTGTGCCTCTGCCCATTGGTTTTGTGGCAGGTCTGGCATTCCTTTTAGCTTTGGAAAAGTATGGAAGTGGAATCTGTAACCTTGAGACGCAATATTCAGAACCCATTTGTCTTGGGTGATTGTTTGCCAGTTTTGAGAAAAAAGTGCTAGTTTTCCCCCTAAGGGGGCTTCCAGAAGGGACGTGCTTGGCGTACGCAAGGGAAAGTCATTGTGACCGTTTCCTGTAAGGTTGAGACTTGTCCTCACCTCCTTTTGGGGTTGAGGTGCCCCACTGTTGTCTGTTTGAGGCTTGGGTTTGAGATCTGCCTCTCTGTGGCCTGTCTGACACTGGAAAGGACCAATTTTTTGTTGGCCAATTTCTGCTAAACCGAAGTGGCTGTACCTGTAAGAAATCCTTAACTGTTTACATAGATTTAGCTTTATCCACCATTTTCTTTAGCACCTCTTCTGCCTTAATACCAAACAAGGTATCATGTTGTAAAGGAGCATCCAATAACTTTGCCTTAACATGTTCAGGTAAACTCTGTTCTTTTAACCAAGCATGTCTTCAAATAACAGAGCCTGTAACTGTGGCTCTACAAGAGGCCTCTAACGAATCAAAACCACACTGCAGAGTATGTTTTCCCACCTGTTCAATTGCATGCAATAAATCCTGCATTTCTTTATAATCAGGAGCTTCTGAGCTAGCAAGCATTTTCTGTTTTAACTGGGTCATTAAATAATTGTTGGTACTTAAGCATGTGAAACTGGCAATTTACAGCTCTTACTGCTAAAGTTGCAGACATGTATACTTTCTTCCCACATCTATCCAAAGCTCTGGAATCTCTGTCAGAGGGTACTGGATTTTTTGCAATGGAGGCCTTAACCCCTTTTGGACCCTGGGAAATAGTTTCTGGATCAGCAGAAGGGTTTTTGTATAGAAACTTGTGAGAGTCAGGGACTCTATAATACCTATCTGGCTTGGCTGGAGCAGGGGGCAAAGAGTCAGGAGATAAGCTGGATTCAGAGAACACATCATCCACAATGTCTAGTACAGGCGGAATAGCCAGGGGCCTGTGCTGAGGCAATAAGAGGAAATCCCTGAGCCTTTTCTTGGATTCTGAGTATTCCTGACTTTCCCAATGGAAATGTTCCCTCATGGTATGTCAAGTTTCCCCAAAAGAGTAATCCTCAGGAGGAGAGGCTGAAGGGATAGATTCCTCAGCATCAGAGTCCTCATAGGGGGGAAAGGAGTATCCCTGGCCTGAAGAGGAATCAGAGGAAATGGAAACCTGATCAGAGGAGTCATAGTCTGTATCCTGCCTAGGCCTTTTCTCAGGAGGGGGATGGGAACCCCTGATTAGAGTAATGAAGTCTTCGGCCATTTTAAGCATCTGTTTCTTAGGCATGGAAGACTGTCCAGGAGAATGCTTTACTTGTTTCTTTGCCTTTAATGGTACCTTTGTCTTGGCTATTGATTTAATGGTAAGTTGTGAAGGTCTGAAAACACCCTCAGAAGCTGGTGCCTGCTCAGCAGCTCCAGACCCATCTGAGGGATTAGTTTCCGTAGGCCCAATACCTTAAGTTTCCAGAGGCCTAGCTGTCTCCACATGGGAGTCAGAGGCGGCCTATGGCTCTGAGGTAGCGGGTGTCAGGGGCTGCAAAAGCACCTCACTGAGAGCCGGCGACTGGCCTAGTAGAGGTTTCATCATCGGTTTTGGACCACGGATGCCTGTCTTTATCAATGTCTTTGCGTTTTTTTGGAATTGTGGTAGTCTGCTGATCTGACGGCATAGTATAATTGAACCTTCGGCCAAAGTAGTGCAAAGCAAAATCAAAACGTCTTTTTATAGTGCGTTTGTTAAATCTAGCACAAAACCGACAACTAGTGACATCGTGATCAGGGCCTAGGCATGGAATACAGTAAGAGTGGAAGTCCTTATGAGGTATTTGCTTCCCACAAGAAATACAATTATTAACTTTTTCAGACATCGGTCTGAGGAAAGAAAAAAGTTTCCCCAATGGGGTACTTAGCTTTATTGAAGACTTCGTATCTGAAATTCAACTTCGAAAATCTCAGGAGTCGGCCGACCGGCACTTGCGAACTGCTTCTGTTTCGGGCACCACACGGCAAGAAAGACTAAAGAAAATGGTGTCGGATGCATCTTATATACCCCTGGCGCACTGACGTCAGGGAAGAAGCGACAGCAACCGACGCCGGGCCAAGACTTTGGAACTCTGGCCGACTGCGGGACCGCCTGACGGCAGGATAACCCAAGTGTGATGACTGCAGCAGTGTAACACGAAGAACATCATTCAGTGGAGAAGGGACATAATTCTAAACTTATCCCTTCCCTTCAAAGAAGGATGCATGCAGAACAGCTTTCTACATCATCCTTCAATCTTCCTGCATGGTCCCTGTCATTGTGAATATCTTCCAGTTCACAACCAGAACACTGTGGTGGGAAATCTCTGACACAGTGGTCTTGGTGTTCAAGGAGAGACAGGAGTGTAAATGCTCCAAGGGTGTGTTCACTTACAATACAAACATCAAAGCTAGACATTACTGTGCCAAGTGGCACCCCTACAAGGACTCCTGCTGCTTACGGCCTGCTGCCTATTTCCTTCATAAGGAATCCAGGGTTATGAACATATTTCGAAATGGGTATTAGTGTCTGTACTGCAACTTGTGGTAAGACTTTCAGTAGAGGGCCCACTGAAATAAAGATAATGACCCAGGCAACTTGTTCCTCCAGTCTTGGCAACCTCGTGACCCTCATCACCTATAATGTCACAGAAGGAGCTGAAACAGCAGCACTCTCTGACACTGGCTCAGGTTAGCACTTCTAGCTGCACAAAGCACAGTTTGCAGAATACACCAAAGCAAACTTTCTGGACTCTCCTACTAACAGATCTCTTCTGATTGTCAATGAAGCTGCTAATCATCTTAATAATCAGAAGGAACAAAAACATGTCCTTATTGCCTTGAGTATCGAGTTTCATTTTCTCCAGCATTCATTTTCCAGGTAAACTACACTACCCATCATGCTTTTGTTAAATCTTTCAAAAACAGTAGGGGTAAGGCTGCTTTACTGCTACACCTTCCTTAACTACAATTAGACCCTCACTCATCATGAAAACTACTCCACATCTGCAAGATAAAATGTACAGTAAATGAGCACTCCAAAGTAGTCCTATTTGCACATCACTTCTGCAGAACTGTATTCAAAAGCATGCTGCCAACTCCACATACTGGAAATCAGCACAGTCATCCCTTGGGGAGTTGAGTCAATATGAACAGTAGCGGAGTGATGAGGGGTAAAACTGGAACCTCTGCTTCCCTCCCTGCAGACATATTCAAGTCTGAAGAAATGCAGGGCTTCACAACAGGCGATATAGGAAGATGTGCTCTTTCCTGTGATACTTCAGTTGGAATGTCAGAGAAACAAGAAGGCACAATAAAGCCTATTTAATCCAAAACTGAAACAGTCCACACTGTAGATCAGCTTTCCCTCCCTCCCTAAACACTTACAATCATGCAAACTTCAGACACCTTGAGACAGAATTCTTTAAAAAAGCTTACATACACAGACATGTGTTGCTTACTTATCACCTTTAAACGCAAGTTTTTAAGAGCACAGTAAATACTGATTCAAGAGAAAAAATTTAATTACCCCTGGCAAAAGCAGCAGTTATTTCATGTTTTGCAACACAACCTGATTTCCAAGTATTCTGAAATACATTTTACTTTTGCACCACACTTGCACCACACTGTAACCATAAGATGATGCCAAAGCCATGATTTTTTTTCTCCCCTTCCTTCATTTTTTTCCTGTGCCACTTGCTTATTGTATACTTCCGATCATACATGCTTCCCTACCTCCAACACTGGCAGACCTCTGTGAGCCGTGACATTAAGGTAGACTAGCAAGATCATCTGCCTTCAGACTTTAATAATTATCCCTCACATGCATGAAGATACTTCCATTAAACTCTAAGGAAGCAGTCCACTCCAGTTCCTACCCTGATGTAACAAGAGGTTCCTCAGATTTGGTAGTGGTTTAATGAAAAGTCTACACAGCTTTTTATTATATTACGAGCAACAAGCAAGACCTGTGCCATGGAAATTGGGCCATCAAATGCTAAGATACATATAAAATGTTTCAAAACACAAAATACTGAATGCCCTGTACAACAGCACAGTCATCAGAAAAATCAGTTTACTGGGAAATGGGAAACCTGGTCAACAAACTCAAAATCACTCTCCATCTTGTAGCCTCAAGTATCTGCAAGAATATGGTAGAACTTCGCTGTTAAATCACTTGTAGGCACTTCTTTCTTTAGCGGCAGCAAGGATCAACAACAATGCATCTGCATTCTTGAAAGAAATGCTCAGTCCAACTTACTCCCACTACTTCACTTTTTCTCATCTCCCCTCACCTCAGATTTCAGCTTTTTTAATAAATGAATATGGACAACTGAAGTGCTTTATATATATATATATATATATATATATATATATATATATATATATATATATATATACACACACACACACACACACACACACACACACACACACACACACACACACACACCTTTCTTTCCTGCGTTAAAACTAGATATCAGTATGGCCAGCATAACATTAACCCTGTCATAAAAAATAAACCATAAAAGGTGTCTTGCTCCACTGCACACTATACAAGGCAAACCTGTACAATGATGTACATCAATGGGCCTGGGCTTAAGCCACCTAGTTTCTGGCACAGATAACATCTGCAAAGGAGAACTTTAACAGTGCAGTTTTACTCTGCAGTAGCTATTCATCTTGTAAGCGTACAAGCATGCACGTGTGCGCGCGCACACACACACATACACAAAAACAGTAATATACCTCAGCAATTAGTTTTCACCCAGCAGTTACTATACCTCATCTTTAAGTGCCTTCCTCTCCACCAGAATCATAGAGAGGGTAGAAAACATGACAGCTGAAGTCACTCACACCAGTTCTGCAGTTATCTCATTACAAAGATTACTAAACAAGTCCCATTTAGCTGCGACATCTGTGAAGTCAGAACATAATGAACCCTCGCCAGCTCATTTCTTCAGAATGCTGTGGCAGTACACAAGAGACATTGTTAAAGAAAAAAGATGGAAGCAGAGTACGCACAGAAGTGCCACTCTCAAAATATAAAAATGCCAATTTTCCTTTCAACAGCAACTCTGTGAAGACCTAAAGAAACCATCTGACAAAAGGCAAAAAATGAACATGTATTATATGAAAGGTATGTGCCAAAGTGTTGGAAATGAAAGTCCTACAAAATGTACACATTATCATCTATGAGCTCTAAATGCTTAATTTAAGGTCAGACACGCACTTTCTTGCCATTTCACATTTAGATAAAACTATTCTCATGTTATGTGCACCAAAAAATAGCAACATTACATTTATCCATGAATTACAGGAACCATTTTTTTCCAACCAAGAATACTGCACATTAGGGGAGCTTCTCTCATTTTTTACACTTACACCTAGGTTTGCTGCTAGATTATGGAAGCATTTTAGGTACGTGCACCCCAAGCAGCACCGTACAGATGACCAGGTTGCAAAAGCATAGGCAGGCAGTATAACTGAAGTAATTAATATGAATTTACAAGAACTTTGACAAGCAGTACTGCACAGACAGGTTTGGTAGTACTGAATTCCTTCAGGTCTTGAATGTTTGCACTTGATTAAACAAAAACATGTACTCATAATAAAATTTCTGTAATAATCATTTTACTCCAACTTTTTCTATCTTTGCCACTGGTACTGTATAAAAATGTTTCATACGTTTGTAAGATAATGCTTAGATGCAGGCTCAATTGTGACCTTAGTGACTGACACCTTGATGTGAGATTCTTGAGCTGTCTCTACTTAAATATACTAACTCCAAATTGTGAAGGGAGAAATAACCAAATTTTAAGTATGAGGGATATGTGGGGCCTAGCTCCCTTCTCAGAATGTGCAGGGAGCCAAAGTCAGACTAAAAAAATATATTTTTTTTTTCAGTGACTCTGTTACTGTCAGTTTTTAATAAATGTTGCTGTTCTGTTATAGCACATATGACGTCAATCACAGTCACATTTCTGTCACACAATGTTTACGACTTATGTACTGTATGTTAAAAATCACAGAATGACTAAAAAACAAATAGCTATACATAAGATGATGTACAAAATCTGTTGTTTAATGCAATTAGTTGACTCATATGGAATGTTTTTCCACTACCTTCCAGTGAAAATTGGTCCTGCCCAACAGTACTCAATTAGTACTCCAATACATACCAACCTAAGGCAATGCGATCTAAACAAGCTAGAGACCTGCTACAACTAAATCGCCAAATTCGCCACAGGGGCATCCTACCATAGTCACCACTGTCTCTCACTTGCTGAACTGGGCTAGCTTGAACTCCCTCACCTCCTTCAATGGTATCAACTCTCGCCCACAAACTAATAAACCATCCACTAAATGTCCCATCCCTCCAGAATCTACTCCAACCCTATCACACCACCAGACCACTAAGATCCAGCAACAAAAATCACTTGCAGATCACTAAAGCCAATAATTCTGCTGGTGAAGCACTATTCTCTTGCACCACAGCCAAATTATGGAACTCCCTCCCACCCACAATTACCTCCATACCATCATGCACCCACTTCAAAACTTTACTAAAAGCGCACCTAAAACATGATGGCTATGTCCTTGCAACTCCCACCCACCCCATCCAACTACTACCTTTCTTTCCACTCCACTAACTACCTTGATTATAGCAAGCTCAGATGCTCATAAGCCTAGTACTTATTATACAGCAGGAACTTCTTATTGTAACATTTGCTAATGTCTGTTATGTACTTCACAGATAAAGATTCTAGTTGTCTACTGATGTACTATGTTCTTCATCTGTAAATATGCTGTAAGTAATTGCTATGTAAATTGTTAATCGCTATGTAATCCAATGTAACTACTGTCTGTTTATTTTAACTGTGGAGCTTTTCTCCCCAGGCCTCCGCTGAAAATGGACCTATGTCCAGTCGGACACTCCCAGTCAACAAATATAAATAAATAAATAGTTAACTGAATGAAATTAAAATAAAGAGCTATCCTTTATGAAATGTGTTTTGCAATCTAATAAATGACTGAACACTGACAGCCCTCTACAAAGTCTCAGCATTGTATGGTATTCAGAAACTGTCACTGGTACATTCCTCGTGTCTGCTTAGAACAATGCGTTTATGACAGGAAACGTACTTTCATATTCCCGCCAATATCTCAACCAGAATGTCAAACTGCCAGGTGATGTGCTATATCACTTCTTGGCATAAATATTGTTAAAATAATGCTGTGGTTAACACCAATTATAAAAGCAGAACTACAAGCTGGACTGTCAGCACTATAACCACTGCAAAGCAAGCATGCTAAAGTGCAGAGTACACTGAACAGTTTTCCTGAACTTTTTCCGAAGTTGTATCATTTTAAAAAAAAAAAGATTTCCTATAGAGGAAGTTAAGGTCAGTGTGTCAGATTTTATAGATTAACTATTTTCTGTGGTAGTGAAGTTTCATCTTCTACAGCATGTTTTCCAATATCCTGAGAAAGCAATGTCAGATTTGGAGTGAAATACATCAATAAGAACGTGCTGGAAAAAGATACTCTCCTCCTAATATGGTTCCAAGCAAGGTCATGGGATCACAGACTGAAGTCCTCAGTAATCTCCAGAAGGTTGGTCAGCCTCAGGGAGGAAAGAAACAGTCCCAAGGGAGGAGTGCAACAGTCCCAACTCCTTGCATGGGTGGATGGGGGGAACTGCCCCATGGCCAAACTTACAGAAAAATCTCTAATGTCAAAAGGGATATAGGAGATCCTATTCAGAAGGGATTTAAAATCTCCCTTCTCCTCCCTAGGGCTCCACTGCTGCAGCTGCTGAACATCCTAACCATCAAAACGAAAGGAAGGGGGCGGAAACCTGTTTAACAAAGAACCAACGAAAAGGTTCTACCAATCCAGAAAAGCTGAAAATATTGCAGATTCTTATTTTGTGCTCAAAGAAAAAAATTACCTCAGCTCTTTCTATATTTTAGATGCCTAAATACATTAATTTCCCGCAAAATGGTCTGCATAACCACAGTGCAGTCTGGCCTTTCACGTTTATCTGACAGACTGAATGTGCTCTCATCACGTGACGTTAGGTGTCCTGAATGTCAGACAGACTAATTAGTCAAGGCTTCTACGCAACTGAACCACAGCGTCTCTGCCATTTCAGGACTTCCTTACTTGGCCTCATCAGCATCCAGGGACCTAACCACATCCATGACAGCTGCAGCAGCTCATCTAAGGTTAGAGGGATGAAAGATTTTCCCTTCCATTTCCCGGACAAGTGACTCTTGGAGGCATGGACACGTGCTTCAATTCATTACAGGGGGACACACTGATCCAGCTATTTTCACTCCATACAAAGACCTGAATCATACAAAATCCCATTTTTGTCAGAACCCGGGTTCACATTCGAAGCAATCCCTGTGTACATGTTTTGTTAGATTCATCTGATTTGTGATGGAACTCTGTCTCTACAGAAAACAGCATTAGTAACATACACTTTCCAAATGACTTTTACGGAGACTTGCCTCAATGCCCTAGGACTTAACGCAGAATAAGTCATCACAGCACCTTATGCCAAGTTTCACATGAGGGATGCTCCAATGAATTCCAAGTTCACTAGTTTCTGAACTCAGACACTTTCATCTTATCTGGATACCCAAACTATGTCATGTTTGTCTAGTCTAGTGGCTACATTCACAAACCTTATTATAGGGAGCCCTTTATAACTACAAACTCCTCTGGTGGAAGCTTTCATAGATGCTTTTGCACTGGGGTGGGTGGGGCAATTTCATTAGGTTTACCATATAAAGGACCTAGACATCATAACTGTCTTGATCACCTATCAGTGTCTTAAGAGATGATGGCAGAGCATCTGTACCTTTGTGGCCTTTCAGGACATTTCCAAAGAGGGGCTATCCATTCAAAAATCAGACAGCATGGCTATATCTGTTACTGCAACAAAACAGCAGACACCATCTGATCCACTTTGCTGAGAAAGCCATGAGAGTGTGGTGGTGGGCAATGCTCACTGCTACCTGGTGGCAGTGCACATTCCTGCAAAGGCCAATTCAGTGGAAGACACACCGAGTTGCTTTCTTAACGTCTTACATGTAATCCTCAGTCACTCAGCAGCTACGAAGATTTTTCATTACTGAGGACCAGCTTTTCTTTTTCCAATTAACAGAAGGTCCACATTTTTTTCCCTGATCTCAGCTCTGGAAAGGCAAGCAAGCACTACACTATCCCACCAGCATCCAAATGGCATCCTCCAGCCCCAACCCCCCCCCCCATTTTCTCAGATGAGAAGGCTCATTCAAAAGGCCAAACTATTCAAACCACTTTTCTGTCCCACACAGACTTGGTTCCGTACTACTACTCCACTTCCAGTGACTGGCAAGCATTCAACATTTCAGGAAAAGGGAATCTCCTTTTCATCTCATTCCATTGGCTAGCCACTTAAAAAAAATAAATAAAAAACATTGTGATGAGTGGAAGGTGTTCTTCCTTTACACAACTAATATGGGTATAGACAGCCTTTCTGTCCCCTTTCTACTATTTGACTCCAGTCTTGGTTACTTTCAACAAACTTCATCTGGTTGCCATCTCTAACTTCTGTTCTATAGGTTCCACTTCTCTATCTTCCTTGAAGGTCTGTGAGGCTTTCTTACAAGCCACCTTCCAGCTTAGACCACCTAAAAGGGATTTTCTGCCTCACTACGACATTCATTTTACATTTGAGAAGTCTACCCTTCTGTCTTTAGATCCTGCAGCCTCAGTGGACCTGACAATTTTGTCTTTTAAGTTCCCCTTTCTGATGGCTGTCATGTGATTTAGAAGAAAAAACTGGAAAAAACGTAGGAACCAACCCAATGACCACTCTCGGACACAATCAACTTAGCACTTTCATCCACTTTAATGACATGAACTTCATCAGGGTATTTCTGATGAAGTTCACGTCATTAAAGTGGATGAACGCGCTAAGTTGATTGTGTCAGAGAGTGGTTATTGGATTGGTTCCTACGTTTTTTTTCCAGTTTTTTTCGTTCAGTGGAGTGGATTTACAGTTTATTTGTGATTTAGAAGAATGTTCAAATTGCAGGCTGTCTAGTCACCGATATCTTGTTTTGCCTAAGTTAATGGTGACACCTATGACTGGTCCTTCCCTTAGGTCTAATGTTGCCATGGAGTCTACATCAATCTACCTGTGCAGAGTACCAAGTTCTCTTAATTATGGTAAACATCTTTGTCTCTATATGGATGCCCACAAACAGCTTACTCTTTTAAGCAGACGGAACAAAATCTTTTGCCAGCATGATAGACTATTTACACCCTTTGCAGCATTGAAACAAAGCAAAAAAATCACCAAGCACACCTTTTCTGGGTGATTGGTCACCTGTATAGCATGTCATAGAAAAAAAAAAATATGAAGAGCTCTACCTCCTACTACTGAGCTCACTCTACTAGACCAATGTTTACCTCCATGGCCTTCTCCTATAATGCCGCCAGAGAAAGCATTTGTGCTGCAGCAGCAGCTTGGTTTACCTTGGACACATTCAAGAGATGCTAAGCTGGACACTGTGGGTTGCATCTTCTTTCAGTACTACTACCACCAGGTTATGCTCCCATGACAGTGGCCAACTAGAAGGATTAGGCAGGTATTCCGCCCTGGCAGTCACAGTAGATGTGCCACTTTTTGTTACATATGAAAGCTGCATGCTTACTATGACAAAAGACCTTTTTGAAAGTTCATCTTTGGCAACACACTCTTCCCTCCATCTCCTACCTTTTAACTTATCTCGTATATGATTAATCTTTAAAGAGTTTAGAAAGCTAGTTTATTTTTAAGTTTTACCTGCGGTAGTGGTGCTGCGGTAGCGTTGTCGCCTCACAGCAAGAGGTTGTTGCATTCGATTCTCAGCTAGAGCGTCTTCTGTGTGGAGGCATGCGTGAATGGGCGTGCCTTCGTTGAAGGTTGTGCGTCAGAGCTGGTAACTCGGCACGTAAAAATCCACTACCAAACATTAGCGGACTGGAGTTCCGCTGTGGCGATCCCTAACTGGGATAAGCCGAAAGGCACAAGTCTGTTACTGGATTTGTGGGATACCCAGTGGTAGAGTCAGAGGAGATGACAGAAAGCAAATGAGATCAGGTGGTTGGCCCGACATAGTTTAAAAAAAAAAAAACATGTTAATAGCTTATATACAGAAATCAAAGTGGAACCAAAAATGACAAGGAGTAGGAGAAAGATCATGGCTGTAGGAATTCTGGCTTGAGAAGTCAGTAAATGCAAGCATTAAAGATAGACTAACTTACAGTTCCACTCCCAGATACTGCAAGTGATGTGATAATCAAATTTTAACATGGGGACAAAAGTGCCTTCTAGTAGTTTAAGCATAGAGACTGCTGAGTGTGCTTGGTCTTTGTTGGTTAAATTAAACCCCAATGAGTTGGAAGGAGGGCCCAAACCTGGGCATAAAAGCACAACCTTAGCCTTGTCACAGTTTAAGACCAGACTATTCTAACTACATTTGCATGGGGTTTAAGAACTGGACCTTACAGTTAGGACAGATAGGTGATCAGAAGGTTACGGCTTGACTATATCAAAAGATTTTGATAGATTAATTAAAATGGTACCAACAAAAGTTATTAAAACACATTAATAAAAAGTCACAACCTGAACCAAGATGAGGCTATTTCTGTACAGACACTAGAATGTAAACTGCGTGGAGTCGGATAGCAAATTTCTTTTCTTGAAACGCTCTCTTCAAATATCCAAAGAGTGGTGACAGAAAGGTGAAGGGTCTACACTGTTCAAGATCTGTAGAAGTAATGGAGAACTTCCAAGGTGCTAGTACATAGCATTCCCTTAGAAGATCAATTTATGAGTACTGAGACCAAACACGCAACTGCAATTGCATCTTTACACTGCTGGAGAGGGAGGAATTTCTAAATATTTTAGGAGCTTACAGATAATGTTCACCAACAATGAGAATTCTGCACTGTAATTAGATGACAGAAAATAAGAATCAACATGAAAGGTCATGGCTCCAGCAGTTACAGTGAACTCTGCAAGCTCAAAGAAGTCTTTATAGAATTTAGTGGCTATGATAACTGGGGTGTTAAATGCAGGACTTTGACATGCTCTGGGTATCAAATGTAAGAAGCAACTTGACAGAACTCCAAATATTTAGGAGGCTTGTAGGACTACTGCTACTGCTGCTAATGTGAAGTTAAACAATTTTGTTAATAGTCATTTTACCTTACGGCATAGCTGATTAAGAACAGCTGTACTCTATTTAATGCAGGGGTGATACACAGGAGGGAACCCTCAGTTTTCTTATTTAATGCAGGGGTGATACACAGGAGGGAACCCTCAGTTTTCTTATTCACATTGGAGTCAGAGAGCCGAGGATGTTAAAGTGAAGGTAAAGTACAGTTGTGCAAGTAAACTTAGCAAAACAATGTATGTTGTAATGCATCACTGTTGCAATAAACCAGGACTATTTAGGTCCTACCCCCTCATGACCAGCTAGCTTACTAGGCTTTTAGGCATCTTAATCGTGTGAGCTCAAAAGAAGTTTTATAAAACCAATGCAGCAAAAAATTCTTCAGACTTTTGCCACTGAAGAACATTCCTTCAGTAAACCACACTGAACTGTAGGTCAGCTAGCAATCCTTCAGTGCTGGAGATAAGTTCCCCATTGGGGAAAATCCTCCACCACAAAAAAAAGAATACTTTTATGAGGAAAATGTGTGTTTTTCTGAACGATTTACTGTATTTAGCTAGAACAAACTTTCCTACACAGAATTTGTTTTTATGAGGAGCACTATTATATAGCACAGCTGGAAGATTTCTTGTTAAGGTGGTCCCCGACCTGTCTGATGGTTGTAGTTTTGACAATCTTTCAATGGAGAGCAACTATCTGGCTTGGTTTTAGTGATGGGAGTGGGTGTGATGGCGGTCATCTCCAAAGGTCAAAAAAAAAAAATACAGGAACAGAGCAACAAGCTGAGACTCACATATAATAGAATAACAAGCTGAAGAGCTCGGTAAAAACAAAAATAGTGATGCTGCATTCGCATATTCTAACATAGAGGTTAAGGTTCATCTGTGTCATGGCTGCCAAACAGTTTGCCATGAAGACCGTGCACAGGTACTGACCGATAAAAAAAGGAAAACGAATGCGAAGGTCTGCGGATAGATTGAAAAGAGTGATGGAGCTTAATAAAATGACTCCAAAGCTTTTGCATTCCAGGCTTCAAAGGGTCAACAACATAAGAATTATTTGTGTTTATGATGTTCATTTTTTTTAATTTATTCAAGGAGGAAGTTTGCTTGATCCACAACCTTGGATGGTAGAGGAGATAAATAATTGCCCTTTCTTTTTAGACTTTGACAAAGCTTTGTCCAAGCTAAATCCCATAACATGTCAGGGGGAAAAAGTGTCTGCCACAGATGTCCATCCTTAAGGAAAGGCTACAGTAATATGCGAGGACTGAATGGCTGTGGGGAATAGGACACAAACACGGCATCTGAGCACACTACAGGTATATTTATAGCTGGACAGTGGTTTGTGTGCCCATGTGAAGTTTTTACCTTAGTGTAAAAATCCTTCTTTCCCATCTTGGGCGACTAACACCAGCCAGTTCTAAGCTTTAATGGTCTGCACAAAACTATAAAGACTGCACAGACTTGTTACCTACTGAGCAGGTCTGTAAGTTGCTATATCCTATGGACTTAGTTGGACTTGGTAATCTCCCTTCCACACCTTCACCCTCAAGTTCCAATAAATGATAGCTCTGGCCAGCATAGAGAAACTGCTGTCTACCTTTCCTTCCACTGTCAACCATATAACACTTTTATTTTATTTATTTATTTATTTTATTTAACATTTGTTGACTGGGAAAGTCCGACTAGGTTCCACAGATCCTGTTTTCAGCGGAGGCCCGGGGAGAAATGCTCCAGAAGCATGTCTTTATAATGTGGGAGGAAACTGGAGTACCCGGAGGAAACCCACGCGAACGCAGGGAGAACATGCAAACTCCACACAGAAGGCACCCCAGCAGAGAATCGAACCGGAGAACCTCTTGCTGTGAGGCGACAGCATTAACCGCTGCACCACTGCGCCGCCCTAGTATCTGCACACTTAGTATCCCTAAGTAAATGAAAACAAAAGTTATGTACTCCCCATAATGAGTCTCTGTGTGTTTCAACCTGTCGGACTTAAGATCAGACACCAGCAGATTCAAAGGCCTTTAACCTGTTTTGACTCTGTTTCCCTTACCCAAAACTCCCTGCTCCTCCAACACCCTAGACTGAGTTTGCCCCACGAGTCAAAATATAATGCAACATATCCAACTTATCCGCACATCTCCTACAAATGCAAGGAAAACATCCAGGGGAAATGAGAGACTCTTGAGGAATTGAATGAAGATCCTCCACTGTCTAGTCATCACAGAGGGAAAGACTCACCAAATCAGCAAAAGGTCAGGGAGAGATGGAGACCGACAAAACAGATCCATCATTCTGGTGAGTACATAACTTTCGTATCCGATGTTGTCTGCTCCATACAGATTCAGCCTGTGGGAGAGTGACCAGCCATGACAATTCCTTGGGAAGAACTAAGAAAGGATATTCTGCAACACAGCAGAACCAAATGAAGCCCTGGAACTGGACTGAATGTCCAACTTATAACGCAACAAAAAAGTGTAATGGCCTAGCCAAGTAGCAGCAGCATAAAAAACATCCATAGGTACTCTAAAAGGAAAAGCTGTAGAGGTAGCTACAGCCGTAACTGAATGACATTTAGGCTTGTGTAGAAGTGTCTTGCCTTTCAAAGAGTATGCAAACAAAATACGATCTGACAGACACTTGGATAAAGTTACTTTTGACACAGAAGAGTCCAGCCGGGATTCTGAAAAGAAGGCAAACAACTGGCCAGATTTTCTTAAAGTCTTGGTACGGTCAAGATAAAATCTTAGTTGCCTATCCACATCCAAACAATGCAAAAGGTATTTGCCTTTGCTGGAAAAATTGGGGGGAAAAAAAACAGGAAGATGAATGGAACTGTTAAGGTTACCCTTAGAAGCTACCGTAGATAAAAAGGAAGGGTTTGTATGAAAAGAAACCTTATCTTTATGGAACACAGAGAGGAAGAATCAAGTGCTTGCAACTCAAAGCTTTTTGGCGAAGCTAATCACAACCAAAAACATTTTATAAGACAACAGCTTAAATCTGAGGAGGCTCAAGGTTCAAAAGGAGGACCCAATGGAATCTGAAGTACAAAAGGCAGCTTGCAAAGAGGGACTGGATCCCATACTGGACGACGAAGAAGAAAAGTACCCTTGACAAAAGTCTTGGAAATCTTAAGAGAAGCCAAGGGCACACTAACTCTACCGATATGAAAGTTAGAAATGACTGCTAACTGTACTTTGATAGCAGAAAAGTTAGAGCCTGAGCTGAACAACTCAGCCAGAAAAATCCAGAACACTTGAGACATCCTCCTTACAAACTGCACCCCCACCCCAGGAGAGAGGTGTCTGTGGTAACTGTGGCTTAAGGACCAGGAATTACAGATGGTCTCTTCTGTATTACTAATGCAGACTGTAGCCACCACTGAATCTGTTTGTGACATACTCTCGTTAAACATATTGGGAAATCAAAGGGATCATATCCCTGAAGTGTTCTGCCATCCCAAAATTACTTCTTCAATGGGTCCCGGCAACATACTGGGCTGTCTTATAAAACAGCTTGTCACAGGTTTTTGCTGATCCTCCCCTTAAGCTGTTCAATCTTGCCTTGCCACAGGCCATTTTACAAACGCTGGTGTACTGTAGTGGTGATATCCCTTCATAAGGCTGGCCCCACCAATGACTCAAAAAACTACACACCCTTTATCCTTAGTAGCCTTGTCTGCAAAGCCATGGAACGCATCAATGACCTCAAACTAGGACATCAAGAATTTAATCAGGCTCAACCCGCAACAGTTCAGATTTATTAAAAGCAACCAATGCCTCAAGTCTTGTGAACATTTTTGCAAAGGTCACACTGCCTACCTGCATGCAGCAAAAACATTCATTGCCATACTGTATGATGGTATTGTAAACAAGCTAATAGCCATAAATATACATCTGTTTGTAGCTATATGAATTTCAAACTGGTTTAAGGAAAGAAAGAAAGCTGTCAGGGTCGGTGATGTCTCATTTAAAGAAAAGGTGAACAGTGGCATTTCCCAAGGGTCCATATTAGGCCCCCTCCTTTTTTGCATTTCTCTGATCTCAACACCAACAAGGATATCGGGCTTACTAAAAAAATGTCAACAGTTTGTCAAGGTGGGTGTAACTGTCAATCCTTTCAAATGAAACGAGCTTGTATTGAGTGTACTGAGAAAGGGCTGAAACTAAACATCTCCATTAGAAAAAAACAAACAGTCAACACCTATGGCACCAGTAACACTACACACTCTCATAAGTCTCATCAGTGACTTGGACAGATGGATCCCTCTTCCCTGATCACTATATGTAGCATACATAGTTAGGAAATCTTTCCATATATCACAACTCATCACTAACTGCATGTCTTACAAAACCAAGACAGTTATTGTTCCCTTGTACTCTGCTCTAGTTAGATCCATTAAAAAATATAATGCACTCTTTCGCATGTACTTTACTGGACATCAAAAATTTGAGATACTACAGAGATTGCTAACAAAAAAAAAATTTTTTTAAATCTCAGACTTCATTTAGACTCTTAAGGGGAGAACTGTGCCTTTCGTTCTGTGCCCTCAGGGATCTAATCATCCAATAAATCCTTTTTCTCGATATGTCAAATAGTACAGCAAACACTAGAGCAAGAAACTCCAAAATACAGCAGAGAATAAACAAAACTAAATGGAGAAAAAAGTTCATTACTCAATGTCTCCCCCCATGCTCGTCAAGCACTGTGATTCCATGTCAGTGTTCAAACGTAGCTCAGACAATTGGATGTGTATCCTAAAATACACTGTGGGACTTACAGGCATTGTCCTGATTGAAAAGATTGTAAGAGCCAGAGGGTGGTTATTGGCAAGGTGTATATACAGCCTTTGGTCTAACAGCCTTGCTTTTCTTCAGAGTCTTCACTCTCTTAGGAATCACAGCCTTGCATTTCCTGTGTTTCCTAAGAGAGTGAGGGGGGTAACGGACAAGAATTTATGGCATATCAAAAAAGGAAAGGCATCATAACTTTTCCATTATCTGGTATTTTGCTGGGCAACAGCTATTTGTCTGCCATGGCATTATTACTGAACTCACACCAGCCCACAAAAAAAAATAATCACTTCAAAGTTGCCAGTGCTGTTGACTGTGCAAGAAACTTTTTTTTTTGCTTTTGCAAAAGGGAATGGAGATCATACTTCTAAATAATTACGCACTAATACACCCAATTCATGTTGGGTCAAACAGCATTAGTACATTTACCCTAACTCCTATATTTTAGTACAAAAATCAATAAGGTCTTGAATTCCTTTTAAAACACAGTTTTACATGTGTAGCAGGTCGGATGGTCCTCTGCGTCACTTACTCCACCACTTCTGCAATGCTCCATTTACAGAAATAAGAACTCTGAACAGAATGAGATTCACTTTGGTGCAGTCAGCAAGCCTCAACACTAATGCAATGTAGAGCTTCCCAAACTGCAAGTATACAAACCTGTGACCTCTAAGTAGGCAAACAGTAGCTGAGCTACACAGGGCCCTCCATCCTGCTGTTGTAAACATTTGGGACATCTAAAGCAGCAGTAAAAACCTGGACTGTCAACCACTAAATGCAGTCTTCAAAACTACAGAATCCGTCCTACCTTGTAAAAAAACTTCAGCCAGCAAGTTGTAAAAGCAGCACAAGAACCATAATGAGTCAAGTCTCACCGCCAAGTAACATTCAGAACAAGAGTCAAACGTACTGCTCCAAGTTCTGCATTAAACTGCAGCAGCACAAAATTAAGGGCGGCTACCAAAATAAATGAAGAGGTCTCTGTTGAGCTGATACAGAAATGTGCTGTTTGGTAATCATGAAGAAAACAGCAACTTTTTATTCTGAAAAGGAACCTCACACATTGCCATAAAACATAATACTGCTATTTACATCAGAGAAGTACAACAATTATCATACAAAAACTAACTTTTCACTCAAAGTCAATGTTGCTCATTTGCAATTGGGTCTAAACTACTGCCAAGGTCTCAGCTGATTTCAATACAAAGGGGAAAATAATTCAACATCCTTCTACATGAACTGAAAACAGCTGCATTAAAAACCAGCATTCCTGTACAGTCAACAGCTATAAAGGTACCCCACGGCACAATCCAATGAGAGGTCTCACACCTTCAGCCAGCTTGTCTATAACAATAAAGCAAAACAAACAAGCTACTATAATACAAGTGCTCACAGAGTGGAACATGAATGACTTTGCCAAGAATTAAGGCACAGTGTTTTATCTACACTCCCTGCTGCATTCAGAATCACACAACAAAGGCTGAAGAAGAGCTGTCCATCAAATACACAGTTCCATTTGAGTAATTCATTCTCACACAAAAGTCCAACAGTGTAATGACCCTGTGCTGGCACTCGCGTACAAACAGATACATACCACTAATCACGGCAACCAGTCCTTGGACATTTATAATACTCTACGAAGGGGGATGGGGACAAAACTGACGGAATAGCACATTACCAGTTTCCATGGTTACATCTAGCTCCAGCATTGTACAAAAAAGCAGACCGTCTCTTCCCCATGTTCATTCTTTTTGAATGGGGAGGTGTCTCTTAAATGGATATCTAAGGGCAATATTAAGCTTTGACATTACATGCTCTTAGTGTAAAAGCAGCAGTAACCTCTGCCAAGACTACAAGTAATTGCTGAAATCTCATGTCTGCCAACACATACAGAAATGAAGATAAAT
Organism: Protopterus annectens; assembly: GCF_019279795.1. Lineage (NCBI taxonomy): Eukaryota > Metazoa > Chordata > Ceratodontiformes > Protopteridae > Protopterus > Protopterus annectens. Next base: position 1,086,109,156 of record NC_056739.1, on the reverse strand, counting down.
TTCATTTTTATTCTTCATTTCAGACAATAAATGTAACAAAGAATGTGCTGTAAATGACAATTTCAAATGTGAATAAAGTAACAGTTTAAACAATTCTAGCTATAAATGGCAAGTAATCTTTGCTATAAAAGGAAAACTATACCCTGAAACCCCAAAATATATTTTCACAATTTCTTGATTTTGTACTACAATAATGGCACCAGACTCACTTTGTTTGCATTATATTTTAATGTATTTATCACAAAACAGTTTTTCATGGGATCTGCCATACTGATGCAAATTTTTCATATAATGCAATTTTGTCTCTCTCTTTACATGACATCCTAAAAGTAAAGTTCTTTTCTGTTACAGCGAGTATTGCGATCAGTATATTTCTTTTTCACTGAATGACCTTGACTTATGCCAGCTGAAAGCGGTTTTCTACATTTACCAATGGCATCCAACCTGTGACAACAATGCAACTCACAAAATGCCAAAAGACTTCAAAGTAATATAGGAATGGCTTTTAGAAAAAAAAAAAAAAAAAAAAAAAAAATGAAACATTTGAATCCTACTTTTATTATACCATTAAGAAACAGTAGTAGAATAAAAAGGAGACCATATGATTAAAACATACATTTTTTTATTTGCTTACCTTTTGCAGCATGGCATGTGGAGCATTCAGTGTTGTGAACCAACAATCCCCTAATCAGACCAAATAAAGACGGTTTAAAAAAGAGTCAGTAAAACTATCTATGTTGCCATACTGACTCCATAAAAACTAAATGAACTCTGCTCTCTCTGACTAGTGAAAAACAACATGGGAATGCACCCACAGACTTTAATGGATGCACCACAGTGCACAGGTGAGGCCATGTCCACTAAAGTATATGGACATTCTCCCATGCTAACTCTACGGTGACATCACCAAATTACAGACATGTAGGCACGTCTTAGTAAAACGTTTACAGACATTTTATTAACAAATGCCCAGATAAAACAGATGGGAAAACATGCTATGTCATGTGTGCCATCAAGTGCAGTGACATATAGATTAAATGTGTCTATGCACTTTAAGAGAGAAAACAGGCTTGGTGATGTCTCTAGCAACATCTTAATCTGACAAATGGCATAAGCGAGAGTCTCAACTGAATACATTTATTTACCTGAAAATACAGGGGAAAACAGTGGCACACTGCAGTGGATAACTCTGTGTAGATGTGTCTAGTACACACAGTTTGCCATAACAATGGTGCTGAACATGCTTTTAAAACTGATAACTATTTCCATTCACTAACGACAACCAACTCCCCATGAGCATGTTCTTTGATAATGTGACAAGAACAACTTGCTGGTGGATAGGCAGAAGTCTAGACAATGTGGCACATGTGAACATTTCACAGCTGTGTAGGACAGGCAAAAGCACACAAAGGATGCCAGAGGTCCATAGGCTGGCCAACGATTAAACCCCCTTCAAAGCAAGCTTAATACAGTGGCAGTGTGTTTTCTGAAGTAATCAAAGGTCTGCAGTACTTTCAGACTATCCTTAAATTATAGTTAGTCATAGCAAGTTTGTGTAATATTTTAATACAACTCCGATTCATCTGTATTCTTTATATAAAATGAAGCTAAAAAGTTACTTTCACTACAGCTGTTTACAGTCAGCCTAAATAACGTAGGATGAAGCTTTCTCTTCTGAAGCAATGAGAGAACTGAACAGATAGAAAAACAAAAATGATCAGAAACAAGTGATCAGTGGCAATTCAAATGGAAGTGAAGTAACTGAAGTACTTCAGGGTGTCTGGGCACTAACATTTGGGTGTTATTAAATGGAGGAAATACTCTGGGATGAGGTTAACCACAGTTGGGGGGGGCTGTAGTTACTTGCTTTATACTGGGATTATCCTTCCCTATCCAAATACCCACTTATAACAAGACCCCTCACTTATTCCCACCTGCAGCAACATAACCATTTCAAAAATAACTCTCAGGTTATCACACTTCCCAGCCACAGAAATATCTCCCTCATCTGTTCTTCATACTATTCCATGCACCTAAATTTCATTCTTGGAGTCCATTGTTATATTCTGCTCCTTATACCTCTGAACGACTTCAACTACCATTGAAACTCCTCCATTTCTTTTATTATTGCATAATTAGAATTAATAAGACAAATATTCTCCACTTACTTCTCTTCATTAATTCCACCTCTGCCCCCCTCCACTTCATTCTACACTTCACTTTTCCTTCCCTATAACTACTGAAATTTCAAAGGTTTCTCCAAGCATCATCTCTCTCTGCTGCTACTAACATTTTATCTAAAACTATCACTGTATGCATTCACCTCTATCACACCACTCAGCCTCTCGGCACAAGAAATCTGGACAATGCCAAAAATAATGGGGACACAAAGGCCCAAAAATAGGGACAGATTATAAATATTGCACTAAAAAAAATCTAGAATAAGACGTTTTGTGTTAGCATGCATTTTCAAGTCTAAAACTGTAGAGTCTGTCATTATTTAGTGACTTCAATCCCCAGTGAATTGCCAGAAAATCACAAATTTTATGAGGAACAGATCAAAAGTATGGGTTAAAAATCTGGACAGTTGAGAGGTACGACCTCTATACAGTTATGCTAATGCAGTTTACTCAACACATTATGAAATTAGGAGTAGCTTATCTCCCTGCCATTTTAAATCATTCACATGGTCTTTATTTTAAAGCACAAAATAATTCACTACCACCACTCTACTCAAAAAATAAAACTCGTACAGGCAATAGACTACTTCTTAAAAAACCCACAGTGTGATGATGTCTACCCCAACCCAGGCTCCCAAAACTCACCAGTTAATTTAAATATCAAACAACCACCCCTACAATTTTGTGAATTAACTAACCCTCCTTCAACTACCACCTCAAACTATAGCTCTTCCCAGCTGTACTGTCCTATCATTACACAACCATGTAGCCATGCTAATAAAACTAGCATATCAAACGCCTCCCACCCATCATTCTCCCATTTCTCTTCCAAAAAAAACTGAATATTGGCACTATCAATCTCTGTAGGATTTGCAGCAAAATTACAAAACTACATGCCTGGATATCACACTATAACCCTGATATTCTTGCCATTGCAGAAACCTGGCTTAAGCCCAATATTAAACATTCTGAAGTATTCCCTCCAGGCTACAGTATTACCAGAGCTGATGGGCCCCACAATAAAGCAGAAGGGGTACCTTAATTTATCCAAATTCACACTATCTTTCATTATTCAGACATCCCAAAATTTCCAAAATGCCAAATTATAAGCATCACTGCTAAAGCTTAATAAAAACAGTTGTGTTTTGTTTAGTCACAAAAACTAAGGTTTCAAGCAAGGCTCACAGGAATAATCAATAATCCTTAGGAAAACTGAGAAATCCTTTATTCTGTTAAACAGGTAAGCACTTTCGCAGTTCAAATCCCCTTCATCAGACCATATTAAAATCCCAAGTAAACTGACAAATATTTAAAACACAGAACAACCAATCAAAACAACTGAAAAAGGGAGGGAAAACTTATGTAATAGATATGTAAAACCTGGCTGTTCAAAAAAGCACTTCAGGAAAAGTAATCTATCAGCAGCAACAGTGCGACATATAAATGCAGAGTATATATATATATATATATATATATATATATATATATATATATATATATATATATATAAAGATCCAGTGTTGTAGATACATTCTATGCAAACCTACATGTGAATACTTAAAAATATATAATAAATAGTACAGTATATAAAAAATATATAAAATCCATATTGTGCATATAAGCATAATCCTGCATAAATATATATCTACATACATAAAACATATACATATATATAAAAAATACATATCAAAAATGTGGTATTGGCTAGATATACTAAGCCCATCTTCCGTTCTTATATACGTGTAATGTATATATACAAAAGAGAAGGTCAATGTTTAAGCGGTCTAGCTTTAAGAAGAAGTTTCAAACTTGCTATTTAGCCCGGGTGGGGGGGGGGGGGGGTCTATCAGCCTGAAACTGTAATATCCATTTCTGTTCCTTGGATTCGGTTTTATTTATAAGGTCACCACCCTTAACACTGAGTCGTATAAGTTCTAAGGCTAGGAACCTAAACTTATGTGCAGAACCTTCATTTTTGACATGCACAGCCAATGCATTAGTCTCTTTAGCATTTCTAATATCCATCAAGTGCTCTAAAATTCTCTCTTTAAATGCCCTGTTGGTTTTACCTATATAAAAAGAAAAGCATAAAATACAATAACAAAAATGTACCAAATGTTTGGTAGAACAATCTGCATAGAAGTCTGTATCAATTTTAAAATGAAGACTTGGATGGAGAAAGTGACCACCTATATGTAGGTGAGCACAAGCCATGCATTTTCTACAGGCATAAGTGCCTTTTCTGTCAGACGAAACAAAGTTTGAAGAATTCAAGGGATTACAGCAAAGTTGTTGCTTAAGGGTTCTATTATTTCTAAAAGTAAAATCCGGTTTCTCACCAATAAACCCATGGAGTTCAGGTATGGTTAATAAAATGTCCCAATTAGTAGTGATAGTTTGACATACAAAATCAATATTACTAGCAAAAGTCAAAGGCATACGAATCTTGTAGCTACTACATTAGAATCAGAGATGTTATCATGCTCTAATAAAGTAGAGGTGCGTGTATTATTACCATAATAGGGTTTACATCTCTTCTTCCTTTCTTTCCATGCTTCAGATATCAGTTTATCAATAACCTTTCTCTGGTAACCCCTACTCAAAGTCTTCTTTTAATAAAGATAAAGCTGAAACGAACTTAGTATCATCACTGAGTAACCACATAGTGCGAAAAATTTGCCCTCGAAGTACATTAGACTTAACATGATTTGGATGCATGCTACTGTTATGTAGAATACTAATACGTTTGACACTCTTCCTATAGACGCTAGTCGAAACTGAATGTAACATATCTTTACTAATCTGCACATCTAAAAAATCAGTATCTGTAGTTGAATATTTGAAGGTAAACTGAAGAAAATTGTTAATACTATTCAAATAGTCCAAAAATTCAATAAGGAGGTCCTCAGTACCACGCCAGAGAAGAAAAATATCATCTACGAAACGTGTACCAACTAATGCGACTACTATACTTAGCATTAGAAAGAACATAGTCTCCCATTTTACTAAAGTTAGGTTGGTGTAGCTGTTGGCACATGCTGTGCCCATTGCTACGCCTACCTTCTGTAAATATAGCTTGTCATTAAAGATGAATACATTATTTTCTAATACAATCTCTAGTAAGGTACATAGAAGATTAATCTTGTTAATAGTAAAACCATGCAGGGTCAGTATCTGTCTAATGTTATCAATACCCCAATTATTGGGGATAACAGTAAATAATGAAGCTACATCTAAAGTAACAAAAATACAAAGACCTGAAATAACATTAAAATAGTTACTCAGTTGTGAAAGAAAATCCTTTGCATCTCTCAAGATAGTATCACATTTGTACAATAAAATGTGCAAATTCTTTTCTACAAAAATTGATAAAGGTTCAGTTAACCAGCCTCTACTAGATACTATGGGTCTCATTGGAGGTTGTTGTAAACTATTATGTATTTTTGGAAGACCATATAGAATAGGGACAGTAGGATTCTCAACTTTAAAATGATTAAACAAAGATTCAGAAATCAAACCAGTTATAAGAAGATCAAATATTAAAAAATCAACTTTGTCAATAACAACTTTAAGTATTCCTGTAGTTAAAGAGGTAGAGGTATGTGTGTCATGTAACAAATCCATCACGCCTAATATATAGGTGTGTTTGTCTATCACTACAATACCTCCACCTTTATCAGCTGGTCTTATCGCAATACTTCTCATGTTTTTTAACTCAATAAGGGCTTGTTTCTCAGCAAAGGTTAAATTATGGAAACAGTCAAGCTGTTTCTCTGAAAATCGCTGTCTCAGTTGTCTTTCACAATCATCAATAAAAAGCTCTACAGTGGCATTAGGTGGAGGTACAAAAGTGCTTGGTTTCTTAAAAACATTTACATGGTCACTATCTTTATTAAAAATAGTTCTAAGAGTAAGAGTCCTACCAAACAGTTTCAAATCCTGTAAAACGTCAGTTAATTTTGCTTTTTGAGCTGGAACAAATGTTAGTCTTTTCTTCAAAACTGATAACTGTGCATTAGTTAATGAGACAGATGAAATGTTAATGACTAAACCTGTTTCAGCCTTTTGCCTGTCCGAGTTTGGTCTTCCTCACTCTGTAGCCGCCGAATCCTTGGATTTGTGTATCGGCTCCTGGACCTGCCCCGTATAGGTAGCGGGTTCTTTGATAAAAAAAAGTGTTTCAGTTGTCTGAACGGCCGGTGGATCTCTGCCAACCATTAGTGTGCTGCTGTCTTGCATTGTAGCTACTTTAGGCTTAACAGAAGGTTCATTTTGAAGAGTAAAAGTCCTATGTAAATCATTTGTAATGTCCAAGTTATTAGAAACATTATCATTATTTACCATTTCACTGTTAGGTGGCTTCAAGCCAGTAGTCGCAGACAGAGCATAAACATGTTGAGTGTTCTCTCTGAGAGAACGCTCTGTGAGTAGTCTCAGAAGACCGTCCACTGCCTGCCGAGCGTGACGTATTTGTGCTGTTCACTGGTCTGTCCCTAGACCAAGGAAAGACTTGCCCATTCTCAAAATCCAGTTTATCACGTTGAATCTTTCTAGCTTTAACCATAGACCGTCTTTTATCATAAGCCATTATATCTTCAAATAGTTTATCCACCTTAACACCAATTATATCAATAGAGTAGTTATTGTAGATAGTGTCTTGCACTCTTCTCTATTTGTTTAGTGATCTCCACCTCTTCAGGTCTGAAGAACTCTATTAGTAATTTCATATATTTTTCACTACATTCCAAATTAAGTAGCTGACAACGTCTTAGGAGTTCAGGGTAGGTAGAGCCATAGGAAGGCATCGTCAGTACCCTAAGCCCTCTAGGTGCAACACGCAATTCAAGTGAGGCTTCTAAATGAAAGTGCTGCTACTGCAGACACTTGTATTTGTAAAGAGCATTCTCTAATGACCGACAGTCTTTGTTAAAAGCCTCAAGTGTATTGAAATCAGTTGTTACATTATTCATATGCAAGTTACTTTCGCACTATGCGGTTACACAATGATGATACTAAGTTAGTTTCAGCCTTATCTTTTTTAAAAGAAGAATTTATGAGTAGAGGTTACAAGAGTAAGGTTATTGAAAAACTGATATCTGAAGCATGGAAAGAAAGGAAGAAGAGATGTAAACCCTATTATGGTAATAATACACGCACCTCTACTTTATTAGAGCATGATAACATCTCTGATTCTAATGTAGTAGCTACAAATAATAATAAGAAGATTCGTATGCCTTTTACTTTTGCTAGTAATATTGATTTTGTATGTTAAACTATCGCTACTAATTGGGACATTTTATTAACCATACCTGAACTCCATGGGTTTATTGGTGCGAAACCGGATTTTTCTTTTAGAAATAATAGAACCCTTAAGCAACAACTTTTGTTATAGACCTCTGAATTCTTCAAACTTTGTTTCATCTGACAGAAAAGGCACTTATGCCTGTAGAAAATGCATGGCTTGTGCTCACCTACATATAGGTGGTCACTTTCTCCATCCAAGTCTTCATTTTAAAATTGATACCGGCTTCTATGCAGATTGTTCTACCAAACATATGGTATATTTTTGTTATTGCATTTTATGTTTTTCTTTTTATATAGGTAAAACCAACAGGGCATTTAAAGAGAGAATTTTTGAGCACTTGAGGGATATTAGAAATGCTAAAGAGACTAATGCATTGGCTATGCATGTCAAAAATGAAGTTTCTCCACATAAGTTTAGGTTCCTAGCCTTAGAACTTATACGACTCAGTGTTAGGGGTGGTGACCTTATAAATAAAACCGAATCCAAGGAACAGAAATGGATATTACAATTTCAGGCTGATAGACATCCCCCCCAACCGAGCTAAATACCTAGGTTTCTTTGAAACATCTTCTGAAAGCTAGACCGCTTAAACATTGACCTTCACTTTTCTATATACATTACACGTATATAAGAACAGAAGATGGGCTTAGTATATCTAGCCAGTACCACATTTTTGATATGTATTTTATATATATGTATATTTTTTATGTATATAGATATATATTTATGCAGAATTATGCTTATATGCACAATATGGATTTTATATTCTTTTTATATACTACTATACTATTTATTTTAAATATATTTTTTATAAGTATTCACATACAGGTTTGCATAGAATGTATCTACAACACTGGTTCTTATTTATATATATATATATATATATATATATATATATATATATATATATATATATGCTCTGCATTTATATGTTGTACTATTGTTGCTGATAAGATTACGTTTCCTGAAGTGCTTTTTTGAACAGCCAGGTTTTACATATCTATTACATAAGTTTTCCCCTCCCTTTTTCAGTTGTTTTGACTGGTTGTTCTGTGTTTTAAATATGTCAGTTTACTTGTGATTTTAATATGGTCTGATGAAGCGAATTTGAACCGCGAAAGAGCTTACCTGTTCAAAAGAATAAAGGATTTCTCAGTTTTCCTAAGGATTATTTATTATTCTTGTGGGCCTTACTTGAAACCTTAGTTTTTGGGGCTATATTTTCATTTTTTGCTTTGTGGTTTCTTCATCAACAACAAGGTATATATATTCTTTCTATATTGTGTTTTGTCTATATCCCACCTGGAAATAATTTAACAGCTTTAGAAGAAATCTCCTCCAGAACTAATTATATACCTTATGAAAAAATCATACTAGAATATGTAAATATTGACTGGCAAAACCTTGTCAGACTTTCCCTCAGCTAGTATAAACCTTTATAGTTATGCACAACTTATCACACACACACTCTACATTTAATACCAACAGTAATGGCGTAATTCTAAACTAAATACTGGTCTATGACCCTAGTGAATTTCAACCTCTGGAACCTATTCAAAATCACTCGGCAACCACCTTCCAGCTATTACTCATCCCATAGAAATAAAACCCATGAACCTAACACACGCAAACTTAAAACAATATAATCTTGCTAAATTCAATCAAGACTCCATCATTACATTGAAAGCCTTTAACTGGTCTGTCCTAAAAACTCTTCCACTAGAAAATATCCTATTCTTAGATACTGTAACTAGCCACTCCCCACTCCACAATGAGTGAAAAATTAACCACACGCCATGGCTCACTAGTAAGACAAAAATTACTATGTCTTAAAGAGACAAAGCTTGGAAAGAATGGCTTAAACTTAAAACTCCCTATAACCTGCAACTTTATAGGGAATTGCCCAAAGTAAAAAAAAAAAAAAAAAGTTACCCTAGATGAACAATATTACAGCTATCTACAGCTTCAACATGCAAATGACGCAAAAAAATTCTGGACATCAATACATTACATCTGGGGTCAAACAAAGAACCCAACCAGTCCCCTAATAGCTTTTAACTAGAAACTGCAACCTTATTCAATCCCTACTTCATAGAAAGCATTTCTCCCTAACAAACTCTTCACCTCATACAGTGCTTCTACCACCCCCCCTCTATAACACCCAGGTTAAACAAAAATGTTCATATACCACAGACACTACTAGTTTCTTTACTACACCTCCAACTTCCCAAAATTAACCTAATTCTACCTCTACATCCATTGCTAGCAACTTCCACCTAGGCCCTTTCACCACATCAGTGATGAAAAAACTTCTACTTAAACTCACACCTTGCTTTACTGCAGATGGCAACCCTCCACCTACAGACAGCTGCTGATGCCACAACATACCCAGGCTATATCCTTATCAAGAAATCAAAAGCAGAATCCTAAGTACCCTCATTATGGGAAAAACATTCTATATTATCCCTCTTCATAAAGGTGGCACCTTAGCTGATGTCTCTTCCGTCCTACTGCAATATTATCACCTCTCAAAAACTCATAAAAGATATATTCATAAGTAGCTCCACCCTATCTTCTACAAGAATGGCTCTTAACATCCACTCAACATGGCTTCCTCCCAACACACAGTACAACTACTGCTTTCCTATCATTCACTGAATCCATAAACAAATACAGGGACTCAGGTAAACTTCTTTCCTCCTAATTTCTTGAAATGTCAAAAGCCTTTTACACAGTTTTCACCCTAAACTCCTGTACAAACTGTCTCAACTTTGACTATCCCCTTCTTCATTACTGTGGTTCAGTAGCTATTTAACATTACCATTTCCAGTCCGTAAAATGGCAGAATACTCTGTCTCCATACCTGCATCTACTGGTGTACCCTAAGACATTATTCTTCATCCCCTCCTCTTTAATATCTTTATCAATGACCTCTGTACCTCCATAGGTCCAGCATCTCTTATACATATGCTGATAATTCCATGCTTATATGTACATCAAATTACTTCCCTCACCTCCTCCATGCATGCAAGAAGCTTTTTCCTCAGTTGAGCAATGACTATTATGCCCAGCCACTGCTCAATCCTGAAAAAACAAAGCTATTACTATTTTCTCCAAATCACGCATGCCTGATGAAGCAAATTTCAAAATATTTTCACTAAACAAAAGTGAAATCAAAGTAGTCTCCCATACAAAACTTCTTAAAATGATTATAAATGATGACCTTAAATGTGACCTGCATGTTCAAAGTGCTCTACAGACACAAAAAAAAACCTCATCAACACCACCAAAACCACTCTTACCACTACTGACCTCTCATCTCTCTTATATGGTGCACCCATCCTAACCAACCTTCAGGTTACAGTAAAAACAAAAGCTGGAGGCATGCTATAAGGTTGAAAACTATCCTGCAGCCACTACTATACTGCCCTTAAGGCTTGAATTGGCTCGAACTGACTCACCACTTGGATTACATACAGGTCATCTCCACAAATCTTATTCACAAAGCCGATGACATACCCTGCTTTTACTCCTACTCTCCATTTCTACCACACTAATAGACAACTTTGATCTAATCAACATCTCAGCATATATAAACCGGTGGTGGTGCTGCGGTAGCGTTGTCGCCTCACAGTAAGACGTTGTCCTTTTCGATTCTCAGCTAAAGCGTCTTCTGTGTGGAGACATGCGTGAATGGGCGTACCTTCGTTGAAGGTTGTATGTTAGGGCTGGCAACTCAGTACGTAAAAATCTACTGCCAATCATTAGCGGACCTGAGTTCCGCTGTGGCGACCCCTAACCGGGAAAAGCCGAAAGATACAACAACTAATCATCTGGTCAAAGTCTCTACTCATACTCTGTCGCTAAAAAAATGAAATTTTATCCCTCTGCAAATGAGATCTACCTCTAACCGCTCCAATTTCAAACAATTACTAAAACACTACCTAAATAAAACTTCTCTGTTCCTGCACTACCCCACACTGAACTAGCACCTCCCTCCCACCAACACCAGCATACTGAGAGAGCAACTAGCAAACTACTAAGTTCAGAGAGAAAAGGAATCAGTAAAATATCTATTTCTTAGACAAAGAACAAATATATATTTTTTTGCCTAGGCTATATTATCTAGTAATCTCTGTTCCACAGTGTGTACTCTATTTTTAAAGTCATTTCTATGAACTGCAACTTTATTTACCATGTTCCTTTTCAACTTGTTACAGCTGTCCATATATTTGCACTAGTATGTATAGGTTCACACTTTATGAAGTGAAGCTGAGTTTGTACTTGAATATGTCACTTTTTCTGTATTAGGCATTGTATAATTAACTAACTATAACAGCATGGAGCTTTTCTCCCAGAGTCTCTGCTGAAAATGGGATATTATCCCAGTCAGAATTTCCCGGAACAAACGTCAAGTAAATTAAATAAAATAGTCTTCTTTAAGCCCACTTTAGAACTGCAAAAATATGCTAACAAATGTACTGCAACTGTAGAATCACCTCCCCAAATAAAAGCCCAGGACCAACTACACTCTACTGAATGACCATGGCGAAAGCTTCAAGACCAGACCCACAAAGAAAATCAAATGGCTCAAATGCAATCCAGACAGTATAATGCCCGCAACAAACCTGAATGCATTCAGGCCAAGTCGGAATAACTGCAGATTTCCAGAATGGTCTGAACTTTCTCAATGTGTCTATGGTAGAAGATCAAGGCTTTGAGCTGCATCTGAGCTGCTTCCTGCAGTTCAATGTACAGGGTTTGACATTCTTTCTCCCCATTTGCCTACTATGTGACCCTCACAAGTCAGTCACGTAAGCCTGGGTGCTTTCAGACTGCCCTTTAAAAAGGGACACGTGTTTATTGGCCTTACCCAGTTAACAAATGAATAAAATAAATTAAGAAAAAAAAAAACTACCTCATTACCTCTATCTTTGTCTCCTCCTCACTAGACATTCTCCAACTACCTCAGTACTAGAACAGTCTGTTAAATATAACAGATCCCCCTCCCATTACCTTAGCCAGCTGTAGCACGGATGTTGCAAGGATCCACCCCATTCCTTTTGGCATCTTAAACACCCTCCCAGTTGACTTAAACTTATCGAATGGCATTCCTGTATAGTACTGGCTTCATTTACTATTAACTCCCCATTTCATGTTACAGTCCTGCAGCATCTCCAAAATACTTTTCAAAACCATACTATATCAATTTGCCAAGCCAATTCCTGCCTACATTAGAATCTGCACATTCTTTTTCTGCATATAAAACTATCTGTTCTACTGCAATTCATTCCAGTTTGAGACAAAAATGCATATTCCTGAGACTTGTAAACATGTTTCATTTCTTCATTGCCTCATTACTTGTAAAACTGCATATCATACTCTTGATTTAACTGCTCTCACTTGTCAAGGTGGAGCAGGTTGTGCTTGGAAAGAGCACTTAACTAGGTTATTAGATGTAAAAAGAATAAAAGAATGCAACATTATACCACCATATGTTTGCGTTCTTTAGGCATTCATTACATTTGCCTGTTACATCCAGCTATGACACTTATTTCTACAGATTAAGTGAATCCTTTTTTGTCTTACAAAATATCAAAGCAGCTCCCTTCATCACACCACTCTCCACAACCACTACAGGGAAATGTGGACAAACCCTTCCAAGTTAAAATCTACATTAAAAAAAAAGCCAGCCAAGAGCGACTGTCATGACAGTGTCAGCAATATGCAGTCATGTGCACACTGATTTTGTTGGCAAGACCAAAAGGCAACATTCAGAACTGCTACTGACTGACTGGTTCAGAGTCAGAAGCAAAGATACCTTTTGAATGGCTTTCTAACTTTTAAGAGGAGATGAGGATCCTGAAGGTCTGAGTAAGTCTAATAAACTTTTTAAAAATGGAAGGAATAATTACTGTGATCTTGAAGAACTTTTACCTTTTAGTTCTTTACACAGACTGCGGAGGTCTAAACTGGGTCTGAGGTCCTTTGTCTTGTTTAGAACTAAAAACAATCTGGACTAGCTATCAGACCCTTTCTTATCCGGTGAGATGTCATGGATGACTTTTCTCAAAGAGTTGGGAGAGCTGCATTGTTGCCATTCTCTTTTGCAGGGGTGCCATGTCTGGGACAGGCAGGTATAACTCGCCCAGGAGTTGTTATAAAGCAAGTTGTATTGCTTCTGGATATGATGCTCTTTACCCATTTATTCTGCATGAGGGTCAACCATGATTCCAGGTGAACAGACAATCAACTCCAGAATGCCTCCTGAGTGGGGCAGTCAGGCAAGTCCTCAGGGACTTCACAAAAGGAGGAACTCTGAAGCCCTGATTGTGCAGAACCCCTTTGTGCCTTGGACAGCATCTGCTGAACTGACTCCCTCTACTACAGAAGCACCTATCTAAAAAGGAGTTAAAAGAAAAATATGACTTTTTTTAAACCAAAGCACTTTGAGACCCTTCTAGCCAATGGGAAAGGACCTCTGAGAGGTTTCAAAGTGCACTCCACATGTATATCAGGTTTTCCCTTCCTGCTCACTTTTCAACAACCTTTCTTTGACTTTGGGAAAAAAAACAATGGCATTCCATCATAAGCAGTGTTTACTAAGAGCTTCTTAAAGCTGTTTGCAAAGGCCCAAAGATGGAGACGGGTATGTTGGCTCATGGCAATACTGGTACTCGCTACTTTAACAGCACCATCCACCACACTACAAACCAGCCTCATGGAGGTTGGTAATGGACAGCATGATAGCCACCTGGGACCCAAGTTACGTACCAGTATCTGGAATGGTAGGTGTTTGCAGAGAGTAAAGTACTTGCTCCAACAGACCTCTCTGGAAACTCATCATATGGGTTGAGTAGTTAAGCTCCTGAAGGGAAAAAAATTCTCCAAAGCATAAGCAAATTTTCCCCATTCAGCCCATTATCATAGATTCCTTATGAAGAGGATAGACCCTGAAACTTTCTTCAGAAAGACTGTTTCCTAGTGGCCACTGCCACAGTAACAGAATCCACAATAGGGCCTTTGCTTCAATGCTGTCTGTTCTTGGGTGAGCACAAAACTTTATTGTGTTTGCTATGCACTTTGACATCGGCCTCCCACCAACCTCTCACAGCCACCACATCTATCATTTGATCAGCGGGAGGGACAACCCAGGAAATGCAGGCAGCAGCCCCAAATGCCTTGAACAACAGTCCCTAGTCCAAGGAAAGTGAAGTCAGTGGGTCAAGTAACCCTCTGACATCAATTCCAAAATCTCCCCAAATCTGGGGTCTTCAGGATAGAACTGCAGAGAACAATCCCATTCATTGAGGACAACGCACGAGCATGGAATTCTGTAACGGAACTGGTCTCCCGCTTCTTATACACATACTTTTTGGGAGCTTGGTGGTGGTCTTCCAAGGGCCAGAAGAGTTTTGAGCTCCTTGATGGAGAGGTTTGAGGTGTTCTGTACTGCTCTGTCATTTGGATCAATGATCCAGAGCTTATCTAAACAATCCTATCTTAGTTTGTCATATACTGTGGAGCTGACTGGTAAGAGAGGTTTTATTTCAACTTGTATTTTTTAACCACTGTTTTTCACTGTTTGTAGGAAGGAGGGGATAGCATGTAGAAGAAATATTTACTTTGATTTATATTTTGTTGTTTTAACTTTAATTTTTACTGTTGGTTGTTAGAAAGAGATGGGTTTAGACAGAAAAGCTGTAGTCATCCCAAGGGGCCTAGTCGGCTATAAATTCACAGACTGCAGAGGACAATTCAGAGCTCATCTATACAATCGCATTTTGGTTTGTGATTTATTGATCTTTACTGTTAAAAAGTGCAACTGTGAGCAATAAAGAGCAGAAGCTACTGTGTGCGTTCGCACAAGATGTAAACAAATTACCGTCTGTCTGACTTTCAGAACTTGTAGAGTCAGAACTTCACTGTACTTTAGTATTTAGTTGTATATTGCTTGTGGGATTTTTCTCAGAAGTTGATTTAAGTTCTTTGAATTCTGTGGTTACGGATTTTCTTTATTCTTTTCTTTTATAATTTTGTTATTCGACTGAAACAGAGCCGAGTACTGATTCCTTAAATGAGTATGTCATTAATGATTTGCTAAAGTACAAATATCTTGTACATTGTAGTATGTGCTATGCATATTTAAAGATAACACCTGATAAAATATAGTAAGATCTTACACAACTGTAACAGTAGATCTCCTTCTCTTCACTTTTGCAGTATTCATTACAACAGGGATTCCCTGCCAAGGGCAGCCTGACATCCAGCCAGTATACCAAAGCTTTTAGGTTGCTTTAAGGTACACCGTACCTCACACATATGCTCCTCTTGTAGCACAAGGCATAAAGGTGACATCTGGACATACTATCCTCAGAATTGAGAGCCACAGTAGGAATGCCAGTCTAAGGAGAAAAGAGGTAATCAGTACATCCAAAGGGGAAAAGGACCAGGGGGAGGAGGAAGGGAGTGAATATTGCAACAGTGAAGAGGACATCTACTGTTATGATAAGATATTACACAGCTGTACTATGTCCTTCCATTTCACTGCTGCAGCGTTCATTACAACAGCGAGAGCGCCAAAGCTCAGGAAGAAGACGAGGAACGACCAGCAGAGCTCTCTAGGAACCCATGAAGGCTGGCCATAGCAAACCCAGCTTTAGCTATGAAAATCCCATCTAACTTGTAGTGCTTGGAAGTCCAGGTAGCGGCTTCAAGACTATAGTTAGCATCCCAACCCTTGAAAAAAGAACTAGAAGAAGCCAAAGCTCTAGTAGAATGTGCCTTAACAGAAGAAGGAAGGCTCTTGCCATGAAAGGAACAACAAAAAGAAATGGCTTTTGGAAATCCAAGAAAGAATAGTTTGCTTGGACACAGCCATTCCTAAGGACCTAGGATAAAAGAAACAAAAAGCTGATCAGTTAAGTCTTAATCTTATCTTAGTAAAATCTGAGTTGTCTAGGTGCATTTAATGTATGGGGCATCTTCTCACTGGCAGATTGCAGAGAAGGGAGGAAAAAAATCGGCAAATTAACAGATTAAGGGACAACTCATTCACCAACTTGGGCATGAAAGATGGATTAGTACGAAGGGACACTCTGTCCTTATGAAACACCAAAATAGAAGGACAAGCCATAAGGGCTTGAAGCACAAAAAACAGTCTGGCAGAAGTAAGGGCTAACAAAAGAACAGTCTTCAAAGAACAATGTTGCAAGGAAGCTGAAGCTGCAGGCTCGAAAGCAGCCGGAGTCAATTTCTTTAAAACAAAATTAAGATCCCAGGGAGGACAAACAGACTTCCTGGGAGGCCTAACATGTAGGATACCTTTAAGGAATTGTTTAACTTCAAATATAGAACAAGGTCATAAAGGCACACAGGCAGAAACAGCTGATAAGTGGGCCTTAACAGAAGAATAAGCCAACCCAGCATTGAGCAGTTCACACAGATGAAAGAACCAAGGGAACATCCACTAAAAGTGGTGTCTTTCTTTTAACCTGGATCTAAACAGAAAACCTCTTCAATTTGGATAAGTATAAGAGCTAAGGCCTTGAGAGGAGGAAGGGATGCCAGCATAGGCACAATCTGGATCCTGCACCCCAGAAAGACATGATCCTGAGAAACAATCATAAAGGACTTTTTGAAATTTATAGTGAACCCCAGGCTCTGCAGAAGGGAGACTGCAAACTGAAGATTTTCAACAAAGTCAGTGAAGAGGGCGACACTGCCTACAAACAAAGGCTGGCTTACTGGGATAATTTCTCTGAAATTTAGACACAGGAGAAATGGAAACATGTTTAAGTTCCTGCAAGGCCTTGCCCTTATCCTAAAGAGATTTAAATCAGCAGCAGCTTCACCAAACAAGTGTTTCTCATCCAGAGGAGCATCCATCAACTTAACCTTAATATAATCAGGCAAAGGTTGAAGCTGAAGCCTGGAATATCTAGTCATCACAGAACCAAAGGCACAAGCCCTACAAGAAGCAGCTGCTGCATCAGAACTACACTTAACAGAAGGGCGAGCCACCTGGGGCAAAGTCCCTAACAGTGAAAGAGCAAAAGTCTTCCCTTCAGAGACTGGGAGATCAGGAATTACCTGACAAGCCTGGAAAAGAGAGCTAAAATGTACCTGGACATATGGGTATAACTGACAGACCTAAAAGCTAAAGTAGCAGAGGCATAAACTTTCTTACCTAGCCTTTGCATACTTCTGTCTATCAGAAGGAAGTAACTTTAAGAAGGCAGCAACTAAGATGGCTTATCAGATGCCACACACATCACAGAAGGGTCAACAAAAGGACACCATTAGAGAAATTTACAGTCCTCAGGCACCATATATAACCTATCGAGATTCTTGGGGACAGCAGGCTGGGAATCAAGCGCCTCAGATGCAGTAGAAAAGAAATCCAACAAAGCAGCCAAAACAGGAGGAACAGCAGAAAGTCTAAGAGTGTCCATTTGCAGGAGCTAACAACACCTCTTCTATACCTCAGAAACCTGCGCACAATCTCATTAAAAAAAACCTCCATTATTCTGGAGATTGTGTCCCCAAAAGAAATTTCCTCAAAAGGAGTGCCAGTATTAGTACATTCCTCTTCCTCAGACTCTCAGTCTACAGGAGAGGGAATGACAGATAGACAAGCAAGGGACACCTCATCTCAATTCACCTCCTCCTCAAAGAAAATCCTGTTCCCTGGGTCTCTTAAGGGGAGTGGAGGACCAAGGGGGGGCTGGAAGAGAGACCCCCATAAGGACATTTCAAAGCCATCAAAACAATACAAATAACCCCTGAGTGAAATTCTGCTATTCACTCTGAAGGTCCTTAGGAGTTTACTCTTTTGCTTTTTCTTGAACAGGCACTCGAGACCAACTAATAAGAGATGGCATTTGCACTGACGACAAAGCAGTTCTGAGGATGGTACGTCCAGACATCTCCTATATGCCCTAGGCTATTTGAGCAGCATCTGTGTGACGTATGGCGTACTTTAAAGCAACCTAAAGGCTTTGGTATATGGTCCGCCATTGGCAGGGGATCCCTATTGTAATCGATATTGCAACAGTGAAATGGAAGGGCATCACGGGTGATCCGTGTTCTTTATGTCAAAAGTTGGATGATTTCCTTACCATTATTAGAAGCAAGTCTAGACTTACTGATAATGAATGCACTTGTGCAACTGGCATGGCTTGGAGAACTGTTGTTACATATATTACTGACTGGACTGGGGAGATAAATGAGGTTAGGCAAACAACAAACAGAGCACATTTAGGAAATGAAGCATCTATTGTCTGTAAAGATCATTCAACCCCTAAGAAACAAGTCAATGCCCCTGACAACTCGAATTCTGGTTACAAGTATTCAGCAATCTGAGGATTCAGAGTGTTTAGAAGGCAACAATAAAATAAAGGAAGATGTTCACAATAAACAAGAAAGAAAAAGAAACTGACAAATGTCTGCAAAGTAAAAAGAATACATACAAAAAAGGACAATGCTTTAAGTAATGCACAGATTACAGGCAATGATAACATTTTTCTATTAGAAAACCTTCAGTCTATAGAAAAGGGCATAATTTTTTCCAAAAGTGAAGGTAGAAATAAAGAGGCAAGAGGCAGGTGAAAAGGAAGAAATCAAAATTGAATATAGAAAGATTGAAGACCATTACTGTAAAAAAAAAAAAAGAAAGACACATGGTGATTACATGGCTCAAATTGTGGAAGTCAAATCCAGCTGGATGAGAACTGTATGCTTGCAAATTTAATACGCAATAGAAACAGTGGGATTAATAAGACTAATGGTGATGAAGATCATTCCTTTGTAACAATCGATACAGCAGCTATTACCGAATCAGAAGATGAAAATTCTTCAGAACTGACCAAAAAAGATATTCTTGTATCTGCCGATTACCTTTACAGGAACTGATACGTAAATATGCAGAGAAGACGATGAACATTGAATAATGCTATGCTTGATGCTTGCCAGGAGCAAAAACATAAGATGTGAGACAAGCCTTGGAACACCTTAATGTAAGGAAATGTTGATTCCATAATTACAGGAACTGATACTTACATCTGCAGAGAAGATGACAAACATTGAATAATGTTATGCTTGCCAGGAGCAAAAACAGAAGATGTGAGACGAGCCTTGGAACAGCTTAATATAAGGAAAAACAGGTCTGTTTTTATTCATGTCAGTAGAAATAATCTCATCCACAAGGACTCTGTTAGTAGGGATCTTGCAGCCCTCTTGGATTGTATTGCTTGTACTGGTGTTGGGACATAATTTTCACAAATCAAAAGAATAGTCAGATCACTGAATGAAAAGATTTTTTGGGTAAATACCTACATGGAAAAAATTCGTTTAAAAAAAAAATGGAAATGTGTAGCGCATCCAAGCCTAGTTTTAGGCACACACGTATTCAGACAGGATGGCGTGCATTTGTCAAGATCAGGGAAGAGAATTTTTGCAGCAGATATTTTACAATATTTCAGAAACACTAGGCAGGATTTTTGCCAGGTCGAAAATGTAACAGTTCACAGCAACATTCAATGCATCTCTGATGGTTGTTTATGCTAACAGCATTTTTTAATTGGAAAATTTGGTACTTTTCCAGAAGATTGACATTGTTATTGTTTGTGAAACAAGGTTAAAGAACAATGACTGGAAACCAGCTCTGTCAGGGTATAAATGTTTTTACTACAACAGACATTCTAACAAAAACTCAGGTGGAGGTGCTATGATAGGGATTAAAGATAGTTATAAGACCTGTGATTTTTTCCATGTTAATAATACAAATACTATTGACTGTGTAAATGTGACAAAGACAACCCTGAAACATATGACAATTGTTGGAGTGTATAGACAACCAAAATCAAGTGCTGACAACCTAGAGGAATTCATGCATTTCTTGCACGAAACACAGGACCGAAGAATCATATTAGCTGGGGACTTAAATTTACCAGAAACAGACTGGAATAATATTGATTCAACAACATTACTAAAGAAATTATTCACAACGTAAGTTCAGGAACAATTGTTTAAGATTATAAAAACTACCAGGGGATGTAATATACTAGACATCGTTTTTGCTCCTAAGAAATTACTGTTACTTCAAGTCAAGTTTTACCACCATTGATGTGCAGTAATCATGGGGTTATGAAGATTAATTTGTTGCTAGATAATTCTGCCAAACTGAAATCTAAACCAATGCACAGAAGATTAGTTACAGATTATATGGAAGCAAAACAGTCACTATGTAAAACTAACTGGAGTGAGGTATTCACTGGAAAAACTGCAGATGAAATGTGGAAAGTTTTGAAAGAGAAATTGCTTGAGTGCAATAAATCAAAAAAAGTTTAACATTTGTTTACCGGGAAAGTCCGACTGGACACAGGTCCTTTTTCAGCAGAGGCCTGAGGGAAAAAGCTCCATGAGTAACAGTAAATTTTCATGCACACATTACAATAATCAAAAAGTATAAAGTAAACAAAATGTAGTATACATAAGGACATACAAATTTGTTACATCTTGACAACAAAACCTAGGATTTGAACATAGCTAGTACTATTTGCAGGTATGACTTAAGTCAAGATATAAGGTTAAGAGAGGTTGGTAGGAACAAAGGATTAAACACCGGGGGAGAAGTACGATACATTTTGGGTATACTGTGATGTATCAGAGCACTCATGAGGGATTAGTACAGGAACATAGACACTTGTTTTTTAGATGAGCTTTAAGTGATAGCTTAAAGTGGTTAGTGGATGAGACTGACAGAATGGAGTTAGGAAGGGAGTTCCATATATGAGATATATAGTTGGAAAATAAATATTCTCCTGCAGTGTTGTTGGCCTTGAAGATGGTAAGTTCTTGTTGTTAGAGCAAAGTGGTCTGCTGGAACTGTAAGGAAGGATGAGATTTTGTAGTGCAGGGGTTTCTAGTTGGTTGTGTTACAATTTTGTGAGTTAGAGAGAGTTGGTTGTAAAGAACAAAGTTGGGAAGCTCAAGCCAGTCTAGTATCCTTAAAGCTGTACAATGATGTGTTCTATATGGGCAGTCAGATGCAAGCTTAGCAATTTTATTATAACATGCTTCTAGCTTAGATAAGTCAGTTTTCCTTAGATTAGTTAAAATTGGAGAGGCATATAGTAGAGTGGAGAGCAGATGGGTTTGTGCTAATGTAATTTTGCCCATTGTGGTCAGGAACCTTTTGTGCCTATACAGACTTCCAAGTTTCTTATGGACTTTTTTTTTATAGTTAGGGAGACGTGCAAGTCAAATTTTAGGGTACTGTCTATTTCCATTCCAAGAAGCTTTGTATGGGTTGTCGGGGAGATCACAGTATTGTCTTTGGCTATTATGTTAAATGTTGGGCCATGAGATAGACGTCTTGTTAGGTCGGAAGAGTAATAATTTCGTTTTGTTTGGGTTCAGAATTAGATGGGCATTGGCTAACCATGTTTCAACAGAAGTGAAAGATTCCTGTGTTTGAGAATGAAAAGTTGATAGAGAAGTGGCAGCACAGATAAGTGTTGAATCATCTGCATACTGTATTCTAGAACCATGTGGAGTAGCTGTGTGTAGATTATTAGTAAAGAGGGAGAAAAGGAGAGGGCCCAAGATAGATCCTTGGGGGACACCAACGGATAAAGGAAGGCGTGGAGATAGGTCACCCTGCCATAGAACAGATTGTTGATGGGCTGCCATAGAACAGATTGTTGATGGCCAGATAAATAGTTATGAAACCATGCTGTGGCAGATGGTGAGAAGGATAGGTCAGTTAGTACATCTATTAGTTTGGAATGGGAGACCATATCAACAGCTTCTGATAGGTCTAGAAAGATGGCAGATACAAAGTTGTTATTCCTGTGATGGTTTATGGCATTAGTGAAGGATAAGAGAGCAGTAGTGGGTGAAACCCATGCTGAGTGTTTGTGAAAAGTTTATTTGTTAGTAAGAATTTCATGACCTGGAGATGACTACACCTTTCAAGTAGCTTAGAAAGAGGTGAAAGAATAGCAATTGGCTGATAGTTTCAGTTCTGTGGAAGGTCCCCTTTTATGAAGTGGGACTGCATGGGAAATATTCCACAGTTGAAGGACCTTGTTTTTGAAAATGCATCTATTTAGAAGGATTGGTGCTGGGAAGGCTATAGATTCAGCTGCAATTTTGAGGTATTCACTGGGTAAGTTACCTATGGCAAGTGTAGTAGGTTTTAGTTTCTGTAGTAGTTTTTTTTTTTTTATAGTGGCTGTAGGAACTGGGGAGAAAGAGAATGAGGCATTGCTAGTTGTAGAGTTTGCTGTTTGGAAAGGGCAATTATAGATTCAGTAAAATGTTTGTTAAAAATGGTAGCTATGCTATCGGAATTGTTGTGGATGTTTGGCTTTGGTGTGGTACATTTTCCTGGGTGAAGGATTAAGTTTATAGCCGGCCAGAATTTGAGAGGGTTTTTTGATGTGTGTTTTGAAAGTTATGATAGAAATTTATTTTATTCTGTTTTACTTTTTTTTTGCCTTATTTCTAAGTTCTTGATACTGTTGTGTAGAAACTACTGTGTTAGTCTTATGCCATAGTTCCCAGGCTTTATCTCTAGTTTTCAGAAGGGCCCTAGTGTCTCTGCTTAGCCAGGGGGCATAGTTTGATTTTACTCTGATGGTTCTAATAGGGGCATGTGCATTTAACAGGGTTCCTATCACGTGATCGAAAACTGTAAACTGCAAACGCCTATTGAGCGAACCCGATTGGTCTAAACATTGCATGCATATCACTGAAATCACCATAGGAAATATTCCCCTTTACTTCAATGCAGTGCGATCTCAGAGTAGGAATATTTAAGTAGCGGGGTGTGGGGGGTGCAGGGCTTGCCCCCCCTGCCTACAGTGTTTAGGTAAGTACAGTTTTTTATTTTTATTTTTTTATTATATTTTCAAAATTTCAAACATCGCTCATATGGTGTCGACCATATGGTGTTCGATGCTTGAAACTTTTAAAAATATAATATAGACCCCATTTAATATATCCAAGAAAGATTTATTAAAGCGGCTCACTGCATCATTTAGGTCAAGGTATTTGAGTTGAGTCCAACTGCACCTTTGTAGCTTTGTCAGCTAGGAAGTTGTCAGGATTAAAGTTATGTTTTTTTTTCCCCCCCGAGTTGTTTAAACATAGTAGGTTTTGGTGGGAATATGTGTTGTTGTATAAGAAATGTGAGTAGGTGGTCACTCAGACCATCAGGAGGGCAACCTGAATGGAATAAGTGAGAGGAGTTATTTAATAATATCCAGTCCATAGTGGATTGTTTTTTTACTAGCTTTATCTATTCGGTTAGGTTCTTGAATAGTTTGTGTAAAATCCTGCAAGTTTATATGATGGATGGGGTGATCTGTATCGCATGCAAACCAGTTTAAATTAAAATCAGCCAGTATGAATGTCTCCTGACTAGGCGTACTACTTGCCCAGCGCAACAGAGAAAAAAAAATTCTCCTACGATTGTCTACTGTAAGAAATGTTAATCACTAGCATGATGTCCTGTTGTGTGTGTGTATATATGCTATATGTATGTTTGTTAATCACCAGCATATTGTCCTGATGTGTATATATGCCATATGTATGTATGTTCTACTTATTTTTACTCTCATGTAATGTATTGTAATGTGGAGCTTTTCTCCTTGGGCCTCCGCTGAAAATGGACCTGTGTCCAGTCGGACTTTCCCGGTAAACAAATGTAAAATAAAATAAATAAACAAACAGGCATTCTGTAACTGGGACATTATTTCCAGGTGGGATATAGGTGCCAATTATATTAAGCGTTTTTCTTGAATTTATGGTTAGTGTGGTATAGATTTCTGCACTGTCCAGTTGTAGGGTTTTGCATTCAAGGAAAGTTAAAGTGAGATTATCTTTAAAGAGAATAGCAACTCCGCCTCCTCTTTTGTTGAGTCTGTCCACCCGTATTATGGAGTAACCTGGGGGTAGCAGTTAATTACCTTTTGTACTTGGTTTTAACCAAGTTTCAGTGATTACGACTACATCTGGGGAGTGTGTATCTAGAGTGGCATGGAGTATGTCCAATTTGTTGGCTATACTTCTAATATTAATGTTCATTAGCAATAGGTCTGATTTTTCTTCTGTTTAGGACTGGATGTGAGACTAGGGTGATTAGATGGGTTGGTGTTATAGGAGACTGGTCCAGGGTTTGGGTGGATGTCACCACTAAGCAGTAGCCTAGAGGCAATGTTGGTAAGTATTTTCAAAGGTCTGATAAGTTCATTGCTGAATAACAGGATTACAGTGACCATCTTTAGCAGGTATTAATTTAAATGGAAAATATTGAAGGCTAGTAATATTGACAAGTGTAGGATTAATGGTGAGATATGTACATGGAGTATGGTAAGGTGGGTTTGTGGTGTGATGAAAAGTGGGTGTCTGGAATGTGCTGTGGTGATAAGTAGTGAGGTGAGACAGTAATATTAGTGTAGTAAGAAGTGATCAGTGAAGCGCGAGCATGTTATAGGTCTAGGAGAAAACAGGATAACAGGAATTGCACCTAATTGGATGGACAGAGTGAGGGAGTGTCTGTCTAGTGCTCAAGAGTAGAAGCACTGGGGGCGGGTGTCATATGGGGGCAGGGGAGCGGAGCGAGCCCAAAGGGCGAACGGACAGGGCAGAGCAAACCCAGCAGGAGGGATTCCAAATAGAAAAGAAAAAAACAATCAGGAAGCAGGAAATGTAAGACAATACACTATGTTAGATTTTAGTTAGTCTTTTGGCTTTTCCCGGTTAGGGGTCGGCCAGTTTGTTATAAATAAATAAAAAATCTGCATGTCTTACAAATAGGACATGGCAAGTATCATGCAGCAAACTGGACAGGTGAAATTATTGGTTACAGTCAGGGTGTCCCACAGGGCTCTGTCCGATGCCCTTACTTTTTTAGATTGTATCTTTCAGACCTAACTTTTTCATCTGAGGTGTTCTACAGTCTATATGCAGATAACCAGAAACTGGGTAAACTTACTACGTGTGTTATAGATGAGACTGGTCTGCAAAAGAACTTGACCAAATTTACCATTTGGAGACAGCAGAATAATATGCTGATAAATACATAAAAACTAAGCATATGAGGTGTGGGAGACGAACTGAAGGGCGAATACTTCATACAGCACACGATTGAAACTGTAGATTTATTTAAGGACCTGAGTATATGGGTAGTTTGTGTCTAGAGAGGATGCACTGGAATGATCATTAGCTTCAAGCTCGCAGACACCAAGACATTTCCAGGAGGGAGAAGAAACTGGAGCTTGTGGGCCAACCTGATTTGCCCTGTAAACTGAGAAAGAATGGGTATGATGCTTGGAGTTTTTCTAATCTCATCAGCCAACTGGTTAAAGATAAAGAACTACATGTTGTATGAAAAGATTTATAAAGTCTAGGAAATCAGAAATTATTACTTTATTGTCTGTTAGTTACATTAGACCCAAACTTGAGTATGGAACAACAATATGGAAACCCTATAAGAAAACAAGTACAAGTAAACTGGAAATAGTACAGTGGAAATGCACCAAGGGCATCCACGGATATGAAAACTCATCTTATAATGAAAGACTAAAATATCTGAACTTGTACAGTGTCTCTTACAGATATCTTAAAGAGGAGATCTTATTCAGGTATATAGGGCATTTAGGGACAACTACCTCTGGGAATGTTTGGGGTTACCAAAAAATACTAGAGAATCATCAGACAACCTGTGCAGAAGATTCTATAGGAATGAGAAGTGTACTAATTGGTTCTCTGAGAGAGCAGGTGATGTATGGAACAGACTACCAAATTAGATTAAAGCAAGTACTAGTTTAGATATTTTTAATAATAGCCTGGACACTTAAGGGGACAAGTTACATAGGGTGCTCTCCCCTCGTGTCAAGGGATGGGCAATGATCCTCTCAAAGAACTCAAACTCTGACACAGAGCCTAATGGCCTCAAGGGAACATCATCCTCAAAGGGAAAGGCAGACAGCTCCAGCAAGGAATCCCTTAATATCAATGAGTTTGGTGGATTCTGGCACAAGAGATTAGCACCATAGGTAGGTACTAGGCTATCAGCCCAAGGGCTTAAGTAAGCCTAGCCAACAAGGTTCCCTAGCTTACGCCACCCAAGAAAGTTAATTTCCTGTGACCCTGTCGGGCAGAGCCACAGAAGTGATCCCCAGGGTGTACTTCCCATTTCCCATCCACTCATCAAGATTTTACTTGAAGAGTGCTAATGAGGAACTTGCTTGACATAGATGGGTAGCTTATTCCAGAGTATAGGAAGTCTCTGGGACAGGAATCTGTCCCTCCAGCATGTCCTGTTTATTGTGGTGACAAAGTTTAGGACCCTAGAGCATGCAGCTCGGAGGGATTGGGATTTCTTTAGGTGTAGCATGTCCAACAGTTCTGGGTTTAACATAGCTTTATATGTTAGGCAGAGATCTCCTCAGAGTAGGCGATATGCTACAGAGTAAAGCTGGAGTTCTTTGATACGGTCAGTGAAGGGCATCTGTTTGAGGCCAGTAATCCTCTTTGTGAGATACTTCTGTAGCCTTTCCAGCTGCTGCAGATGTCTTGTGAGGTACATTACAAATGGGGCATTGTACTCTATAATGGTTTTAATGAGTGCCAAGTAGAGGGGAACAATGGCCTCTTTTTTCCATTATGAGAAACCTTTTGTGATGAGGTGTGCCACACAAAAGGATTTCCTGACTACTGTGGCGATGTGATTATCAAAGGAGAGACTACTGTCCACCTGGGTTCCCAAGGTATCTCATCACACATTCGGCGTTAAGTAGAATATGTCAAACAATGACGTTCTTGACACCAAGAATGGCACTGAATAAGATGGCATCAAGGACATGTCCAAGTATTTAGGCCCAGCACCTTGAAACTCTTGGCACCAACTGAGCTGATCTAACAAGTGTCTAGAGAGGATGCACTGGAATGATCATTAGCTTCAAGCTCGCAAACACCAAGACATTTCCAGGAGGGAGAAGAAACTGGAGCTTATGGGCCAACCTGATTTGCCCTGTAAACTGAGAAAGAATGGGTATGATACCCTTGAAAAAGGATCTAATTAGATGATCTCAATCAATGCTGGCAACACTCAACATACCTAAAAAAACAAAATGAGTAGGTGAAGGGGGAAAAAAAAGAGCTAAGGAATCTTAACAGTTCCCTTTCAGAGGGCAAGCTACAGGATGATTCCCTCCTCGGGGACTTATAAGAAATGACAAAGGCTTCAGTATGACTGGGCATTAGAACAAAGGGCTTAAGAAAAGATGTCTCTGAGTGGCTCAGAGATGAGGCCTTATGGGAAGGAGAAAGTTTCAGCACGTCATACATACCCACACACACATATATGATAAATATACACATATAGCTATATATTAGTAACTATAAAGTAGCCAGACAAGTAACAAGTAAGCAAACTGAAAAGAAAATTCTGATTAAGCATCAGTAAATAAGAAAAATTGACATATCTGGCACATTTACAGAAGAGTGCTAGAACACATCTGTAGCATTAGATACCAAATGAGATCTGGGGGACTAAGAGGACAAAGGTGCATTATGGGAGAAGGGAGGAGCACAAGTACTGGAGTAAGCATAAGCGGTTAAAATTGCAGGCTAAGATCCAGCAAAAGAGTGGAGAACCCAGCAGTTCAGGTGGATAGGGGACAACTTAAGATACAATTTTTCACAGTTCAAATTGGAACCCACCACCTTCTCTATAGAGTGCCACTTTGCAGTCTACTTGACAGGTTTAACAAACCAGTACCGTAGAACATGTCTCCTTGCCAATACCCAATATATGTTTAGAGATCTATAAAAGTGTGTGCACCCATACACACAAATATTTAAATATAATTACATATACACTTTACATATATATATATATATATATATATATATATATACACACACACACACATATATAGAGAGAGAGGAGTAAGTGTGTGTGTATAACATGCATACATTCACATCGGTCTCACAGCTCTAGCATCAAGGGTTTAACCCAGTTCTTCAGGTACTCTATTTTTTCTTTTCACTTCCTAAAAACATGCTGGCTGACTCACTCAGCTAGGCTGTGCGTTTCTGTGTGTATACTATATATATGATTGAGGTTTTAAATTCTATTTCCCATTTTTGCACCCCCACAACCCTAATTAAATATACCAACTCCAACAGCACCCCCACAACCCTAATTAAATATACCAACTCCAACATCACACTACAGAGAGGTAAATGGTATTTTTTTTCCATTCTGCACTGTACGGTGATCTCTTTTCAGAATGTTCAGAGTTTCAAAACTTCAATCACATAGTCATCTGCCATATGATGCTCGAAGTTCTGAAACTTCGATCATTTGAAGTAGACACATATATAAACACACACACAACATGTCTACATGCACACACACTTATGACACTTTTTTTTTTTGTAGCCTATATAACACTTCTGCAATGTTTGGCTGCTAGGCTCAAAGTGACAATTCTTCCAGCACACGAACTGTACTTGAACACAGCAGTGCTTGGCATACAACTACACATGGTTTTTGCAACTGCCTCATCATGAGTCTTTCTGCATAAAGTGAATTTAAAGATTTTATAACAGTATACTCGCTAACCGGGAAAAGCCGAAAAGACAAACAAAATACTCATTCATTTCAAAACTTCCAGTTTTTTTTTTTTTTTTTAAGGAAAACTCAAATCCCTAAATACTCTTCATAGTAAACTCAAATTCAGATGGGTAGAGAAAGGTAATGGTTAATCAAAACTCAATGACACAGCAATGAACACACAAATATAAACGGACTGAAAAAACTTCACGGTTATGTGTAAAAGCACAAAACTGAATGAAACATCTGCATTCCTTTCTCACCTTTAGCATATAACTGAGTTCAAGTGGTGTCTCTCTTCTCTACATTAAATTTCAATTTTAAACGGGGATACTTTAAAAATACAACCACTTGAGCTATGACATTCACACCCCTCCTAACATTCGTCTGGGAAAGATGCTAAGACTGGCAAAGTGGTCATGTGATTAAAGGCTTACAAAGCTTTTCCAGCTTCTTCACAACTGTACTGTGAGCTTTTTATGCTCACACCAACATTAAAGTTCTTAAATAATATTTAGAAAATGTTGGTTAGAAGTCAGCTGTGTTTTAGGGAAGTCTGCTAGTCTCCCTTTAAATATTCCATTATGTAACTTTACAAATCTCCAGACACTCAAATCGCAAAACCGAAAGGAGCCAATAAACAATGATATTATTTAAAAAGGCTAAGACATGTTTTGTTTAATAATATTAGTGTGCATTAGCACTCAACCACGTCTGGTGTGTGCAACACTACCACACCCAAACAAGATATGCTGCTCAAGGAGGACAAAGAGGCATTATTGCTTAATATAACATTCAAGTGTATCCTAGTTATGTATGCATCAACTAACAGTATGTTCGGTCTGACATGGTATTTTAGAAACATTTGCTCGCTGTACCCACCTCAGAAGTCTGTATCATATTTCTATCCACATTAACAAAAAATATTAAAAAAATATATAAATAAAATAAAGGTTTTATTATGCTAGAGTTAATTATCAAAAAAGTGGACTTTTTATACTAGACTTGGTTTTACATTCTATCCATTTGCAACCCCTTTTTCCCATTTCTACACAAGGGGTTGGGGAGTCACTTCAACAGTCGATCAACTAGAGACAAGGTTCACACTGCCGACTCTAGTGTCACTGCTGAAGTGACACCCTGACTCCATGTGCACAAATGTTTAATATGGGGTTGTGGATGGATGGAATGTAAAACTTAAAATCTGTAGCATAAAAAGAGCACTTTTTAAGTTTTGATAATTATGTAACTGTAATGTAAAAAAAAAAACATTTTTATTTTTTTTTATTAGACAGAAATATCATGCAGACTGACCATTTTCAGGAATAGCTTTAATTTAGTACTCTACTTTTTATTAGTATTTTCTGTATTAAATGAACAGAGCCACAGATGGTTGGTAGACTGCTCTACTGTTATCTTGCACTTTTTACACATCTTTGCACTTTCAAGCTGGCAGATGTGTGTTGAATGTGGGGTTAAACTACTTTAAGTGAACCTTAGGCGATGGAATTTACTAACTCGTTTATTTCATGAAGATAAACACACACAACAGCAGTATAAACTTGGTTCATAGTAACCAAAGATGCAAATTATCCCAATAAATTAGTGTGTACCTTTGGAATAAGCTGACTGATTAAAGCATTCTGTCAAATGGCAGTTTATGTAAAAACCTAACTTGAGAGGAATTTTCTTCTTCGTAATGTCTCCTTTACACTGTTCAAGCATATAGAACCAAACAATACTAAGTAAACATACCAAGCACTTACAATACCAAAATTCCATTTATTCAGCAAGTCGCAAGTTCTAAAACTTTCACCACACAGTGGCTTCCTCAGGCGTATCTAAAATCAGCACTAACAAGCACTTCCTTATATACTTCCTAACAGTCACATGACCTATTGTAATCACATGATGCATTTCAAAATCAACAAGGATGTCAAATTACTTTAAATTTGTTTAAAACACAGTATACAACAACCATTAAATGCAGATGTTGTTGTCTTGTGGCTTTTCCCGGTTAAGGGTCGCCACAGCAGAACTCCGGTCCTCTATTGATTAGCAGTAGATTTTGATGAACGCCGAGGTGCCAGCTCGACGTTCAACCTTCAACGAAGGCACGCCCATTTACGCATATCTTTCGAATGCCCACCCAACCGCGGGGAAGACATGCAGACTCCACACAGAAGGCACTCCCCGCACTCCAGCAGAGAATCGAATGTGAGAACCTCTTGCTTTGAGGCAACAACGCTACCGCTGCACCACCGCAGATGTAAAAATGCAAATAAAAAGATATATCAAAATTAACATTTTTCTATACAATCACATCATACTTTCATATGCTTGTCATTAAGAAGTGGTTTTAGAGAGACATGTCCATTTAGGCCTGGATGCATATGTGCTCACAGACGTAGCATCCAGTAAAACTTGTCTAGCTCAGTATTATATACAATATTACAGCCACACAAGTTTTCATGGACCACTTGTAAAATACAGAATTTGAAGCTATGTTCAATACTACTATCAACTTTGTTTATACAGGGCATTAGTCAATACCTTAAGAATACAAAAAGATGCATGTCAACATACAACAAAAATACAAATATGGACGATTTTGGACTTTCAACCCACTAGTTTAACTTTTTCCATGACTGCTTTTCTGTACTGTTCAAGCATACTTACTCATACGACTGCAACTTTCAAATATTTATTGTTATCTTGAAAGGAGGACAAAATAATGTTTGATGACACTGTTTAGCACACTTCCCTCTTGAAATTTCACTAAGATTTTAAGATAAGAAAAATGAAGGTGCTTAGTCATAGGTCAATCTCATACACGACTACTAAATGAGCCTAAAATGTTACTGCTTAAAAGAGGACAAAAGGGAAGACATGAAAACAATATTTGAAAGAACTCCCTACTTAAACACTACTGTTAAACAGCTACTTCATTTCAGTCTTGGGAACAGTAGAGTAAGTAGCAAAGCAAAAACTTCACTGGGCATGCATTAAAGTCAATATAGTCACTTGCAAGTCATGGCCAAGGTGAATTTTCACTGGTCACATTTCATTATAACAATACTAAATTTCTTAGCAAGCAACAAAATGCAAGGCAGAATTGAGAGTAAGAATCCTGGGCAGGAATCAGACCATCACAAAACATGCTCACTTTCACATAAAAACACAATTTAAAACTAGAAGATTTCTACTTCACCAATCGATGTGCTTAGATGTGGGAAGAAACTACAGACCATATTTATTTATTTATTTAGAACGTAATGCTCACCACTAATCATTTACAGTAAAAGCAACAAGACCATAAGAGAAAACTCAGCAATTTAAAATTAGCTGTATTAGCTAAAGGCAGAATTAGAATTACTAAATTAGGGTCAAGTGTGGACAAATAGTACAGAATGACTAGAACAATGTGAATTTACAAGATGTTTGGTTCCTGAAATTTCTGACATTACTATACATTCCTCCATCAGGATCACAGCAGACTCTACCAAAAACATGGAACCTCAGGGATTTCCAAAAAAGATTAAACTTGTTACACATGCCCTAATTTGAGATTGTAGCCTATTCCAGAGATCGGAGACAAGGTATGAAACAAATGATCTAGCAGAACTCACAAGACATGCCTCTGAACGGAAAAGCAGCCTCATACCAGACATGAGTTACCTGACCAGGGCAGAGAGTCCCAACAACCCCTTTCGATAAGTAGGATCCATGCTGCAGGACACAAAGTGAAAAATAAGGTTTTGAAGATGCAATGTACCACAACTGGCAATAAGCACAGATCACATATAATTGATGTAATTCAATTGGGTACTGGAACACCAGCCATCAATCTGGCTGCAGAGTTCTGCAACCTGCTGCATACATGACAAATCAATGTCCAAAAGCCCAAGGTATACAGTATTACAGTAATCCAAGCAAGATAGTAGCATATACTGACCACTAACAGTTCCATCCAGACAGAAATATTCCCACAGTTAAATATTTAAGATGGAAATAAGACATTTTGATGACCACTGACATCTGATCCTGTAAAGTAAGCATGCTGTCAAGAATTACACCAAAATCTTGTACCTGAGAAACAAATTCCAGACGATTTTCATAGGACAAAAGCAAAAACTGTGAAGTATTGGACAAATGGATGACAGCATCAGTAGCACATTTGTTTTGGCCGGGATGAATTTCAGTTCATGTCTGCATGTTCAATTAAGGAGAAACAAAAATTCAATTTGGCTTTTAACTCAGGAAAAGGAAAGGTAGCTATGATCACCACCAGTATAGGACTAGCATGAATTACCCTCCTCTGATATGATCTCTCTGAGAAGCATTACACACACTGTGAATAACAAAGGAGCCTAGATCAAGCCCTATGGTATACCATACTGTAACGTTCATTCCTGGGGATTTTAAGCCAGATATCACATGCTGTGAGTGGCCAAAAAGATAGGACTTAAACCATCTCAGGACCATATTTAAGATCACAGGCATAACTAGGGCAAGGTAAAAGGGAGTGGCTGCCCTTGATGCTACCGGCAACGGCAGATGTGGTGCGACTGCAATACTGGCATTCATTTAAAAAAGCCACAAGTGACATTGCACCTTTAAAAATGAATACTGCTTCTGCATTCACTTTTGCAGTAAAGAACTCACTTCTTCGTAATCATAACAAGGAGTTTGTTACAGTTGGAGCAAGCAGCCTTTTACATTTGCAGAAGACTTTTTTTTAATTTTGGTTTGAAGGGGTCACCAGTTGATCTACCTGATGCAACAATAATGGTTGAAACACGATCAAGTTTCCATGACCCACAGTACTGTAGGTTGTAGTGACAGGCTGAACAGGATCAGAACTAAAGACCGCTTCTGATCTCTCCCGATCGGAGGATCATTCAGAACTCTTAGTGTGGTCTCCATGCTTTGTGTAGATCAACAGCCTGACTGATAATGAGCCAACAGGTCATGACACATCAGCAAACATACAACTGAGTAAACCACCTTCTCAATAACTTCATCAATAAGAGAATTTTTTGACAGGTTGATAATTCTCCAGGCTGTTCAGATCCAGAAAGGGTATTTTGAGAACTGGAGTCACTAGCACCTCCTATGAGATGACTGTGAATTTCCTACTTCTCCGATAACAAATAGAGAATTAATGGGTCAAGCATCATAAGACAGGCACTTAGTCTCATGGGCCCAGGGGCCAGACCAAAACAGGCTGAATGCATCATTGAAGACATATTCATGAGACAGTTGTAGCTTGCACATTCGTATTCAGCAGAGCACCAGACTGCATTACCAGATGCTGGTATCTGATCATGCTCATCATGAGATTAATAAGAGATGCTTGCCAGGATCTGAAGTTCCATATCAGCAAAGAACTGGTCCACCTCACCACAATTCGCAGAAAAAAAGCTCCTCAACGGGATGCCTACGTTTGGCTGAAAAGCTTGAAGCAACCTTAAAAAGGGACGGGATGATTTGTTGCTGCTGCGATCCCATTTGAAATAACAGCTCCCTCTCTCAAGGTCTCAGCCAGGCAATGAGCACAATTCTTATCCAGAAGGACTCTGGCCTTGAGCACAGGAGTCCACTTCCTCTCTAACTTTTACCCCTGCCTACACAAGTATCGCAATTCACGTTAAGCCATGGGTCACAGCCTGAGGCGTACTCTCACTGGGGTGATTAAATGTAGCGCACTTGCTATGGCTTAGTTACAAACTATAGCTAGGTCATCTGGATCATCAATACAGACATACACACAAATGGCTAAAAACAGGACAGACAGATGTCACTGTCCTGAGATCTCCACATGGGACCAAAGAAAAGGGAAACTGGCACTGACAAAACAATTAGACCAAAGGATCAATTCCACCACCACTAGACCCCTGGCTTCAAACCCAATCTGGGAGAGAAAAGTACAGTTGTGTACACTTACCATAAATGTAGATGTTCGAGTGCATTCACTGTTGCAGTCATTACATTTGGGTAATCTGCTGGCAGGTTGCCCTCAGTCGGCCTGTTTAAAGTCTTGGGTCCTGCGTCGGTTGCCGTCCCTTCCTTCATGACGTCAGGTCACCAGGGGTATAAAACATGCAGCCGATGCCATTACATCAGTTTTTCTTGCCCCAGATGTCATGTGCCCCCCAAATAGGGAGCAAAATATATATACATAATTTAAAACACAAAAAATATATCTCCAAACAAAAGCAAATACATCAAAAAGGCTTTTAAGTGTAGTAAAAGAAAGTAGAGGCATAGTAAGAGAAAAAAAAAAAAACAGGTGGCTAGAGGGAGGGTAACCAGGACTGTAACAGTAAATACACTCCAACATCTACATTTATGGCAAGTGTACACAACTGTACTATGTTCTTCGTGTTGCACTGTTGCAGTCATTACATTTGGGTAGATTCCCAAAGCTATGGTTGGGAGGATGGATTTGTACAGCATTAGGACTGGCTATAAGGCCCTGCAAAACAGCAGTGGCAAAGCCAGCTCTCAATTTAGAGAAAATTGGTAAATGATAATGCTTGGTGAAAGTATGAACTGAACTCCAGGTAGCAGCTTCTAGAATATCCATGGTAGGACCACCTCTGAGAAAGGCTGTCGAAGTAGATGAAGCCCTGGTGGAATGGGATCTGATCCCCTGGGGGACAGGTTTTCCATGGTGCTTATAGCAGAAATAAATACAATGGAAATGGTTTGCTTTGAAATAGCCTTTCCCTTTGCTCCTGCGGCAAATGCCACCAGCAGTTGTTCTGATTTTCTTGGAGATTTAGTCCTGTCCAAGTAAAATCTAAGTTGTCTGTGTACATCCAATGAATGCAGAATCCGCTCCCCCCTTGTTCTGTGGATTGGGAAAGAAAGTTGGCAAATTAATTGACTGTTTAAGAGCCACACTGGATACCACCTTGGGCATGAAGGCTGGGTTGGTCCCGAGTGACACCCTGTCCACATGAAAGATGATGAAAGGCTCCACTGCCATAAGGGCCTGTAATTCAGAAATCCTTCTAGCCGAAGTGATTGCTAAAAGGAAGGTGGTTTTCCAGGAAAGAAATTTTAAGTCTGCAGTAGCAGCTGACTCGAAAGGAGGGAGAGTGAGTTTCTCCAATACAAAGTTAAGGTCCCAGGCAGGGGTTGGAGCTCTCCTGGGTGGCCTCAAGTTTTTGGCCCCTCTGAAATGCTGCTTTAGCAGAGGATGAGAGAAGGGGGGGGGTTCTGTGTTGTAATGAGCTGAAATGGCTGAGGCATGGATTTCTATGGAAGAAAAAGACAGGC
The DNA here is from genome assembly GCF_019279795.1 of Protopterus annectens. Taxonomy (NCBI): domain Eukaryota; kingdom Metazoa; phylum Chordata; order Ceratodontiformes; family Protopteridae; genus Protopterus; species Protopterus annectens. The sequence continues at coordinate 1,086,072,750 of NC_056739.1, read as the reverse complement.
CCTTATATGAAGCATCTCAGTTAAGTATTGCGACATCTGAGGTAAATTGGGCAATGCTGTGCTTATCCCTTGAGACTGGTTCCAGGCACAGAATCTTTTCCATTTGTCAGCATAACATTTTCTAGTACTAGGTCTTCTTGCCTCCAAAATGACATCCATCACAGGTTTGCTGAGGGATGCTAAAGGGGAATTTAAGTGATTAGCCAAGCTGTAAGACTGCGTAGGAGTGGCTTTTGTGGCCACCAATTTGAAGTAAGTCACTAAATGAAGTTGTTTTTCTGGTGTAATGAAAGCCATCTGGGCAGTTGTATTCAAGCTCGCACCCAGGAATGTAATTTTTTGATAGGGTACCGGTTGCGATTTCTTTTCATTTATGGTGTACCCTAGACAAGTTAGAACCTTTTTTTTTTTTTTTTTTTTTTTTATACAAACGCCAGATGTTTTAGAAGAATGGCCCTGTTTTCTGCCTGAATTAGACAATCATCCAGTTATGGATATATTTGAATATTTCTTTGCCTGCAAAATGCAATTACTGGAGCCAGGCACTTTGCAAATACCCTGGGTGCAGTAGATAAGCCAAAGGGCTGTGCAGAGAACTGATGATGCAAGTAGCCTGCTTTGAAGCGGAGGTATCTTCTGCAAGATTCCCTGATTGGGATATGCAGGTAAGCCTCTTTTAAATCTGGAGTTGCCAACCAGGCATCTTTGCCTAGCATAGGAAGTAACTGGTGAAGAGCCAGCATCTTGAATTTTGGAATGTCCAGAAATGTGTTCAGAGTAGACAGGTCCTGAATTGGACGCCATGATTTGTCTTTTCTGGGTACCAGGAAAAATCGGGAATAGAAACATTGTCCCTTTTCCTCTTCTGGTACTAGTTGAATTGCCCCCATGTTTAGGAGGGAAAGTATTTGTTTCTGAGCCTCTGCCCACTGATTTGGGGGCAGGTCTGGCCATCCGTTTGGAGTTGGTAAGGTGTGGAAATGAAATCTATATCCCTGGGACACTATTTAAAACCCATTTGTCCTGGGTTATAAGTTGCCAGTTTTTTGCATGAAGAGCCAGTTTTCCCCCCAAAGGGGTGGCTAAGAAGTAAGTGCTTGGTAATTTTAAAGGGAAGTCATTGAGACTGTTTAGCATAGGGAGGTGCCTTGTTATTTCCAGATTTGGAAGTGGAGGCACCCCATTGCTTAGTTCTGCAAGTCCCTTGTGACTGAACCTGGTGCTTTTGGAATGTCTGGGTTTGGCTTGAGTGGCTATGGAAGGAACTGGAAAGGACCAGTTCTTAGGAGGCCAGTGTCTACTAAATCTTGGATGTTGTACTTGTAAGAAATCTTTCACAGTTTGCATAGATTTAGCTTTATATTCCATCTTTTTTACAACTTCTTCAGCCTTATTGCCAAACAGACGGCCCTGCTGCAAAGGAGCATCCAACAATTTTGCTTTAACATGATCAGGCAGAGACTGCTCCTTAAGCCAAGCATGCCTTCTAAGCACAGACCCAGTAACAGCAGCCCTGCAAGAGGCCTCCAAAAAATCAAAACCACATTGCAAAGTATGTTTTCCAACTTGTTCAGCTAAATGCAATAAATCCTGTAAATCCTTATTTTCCACATAGCCAGAAATCAACATAATTTGCTGTTTAAGCAATCCCATGATATGCTGTTGATATTTTAGCATATGGAATTGACAGTTTAAAGCCCTGATTGTCAAGGTTGCAGAAGTATAAACCTTTTTACCCCATCTATCCAGCACCCTGGAGTCTCTATCAGAAGGGGTAGGATTTTTAGCAGTAAAAGCCTTAATGCCCTTGGGCCCCAGAGAAATTGTTTCAGGGTCCACAAAGTACAGTTTTGTACCTACCATAAATGTAGATGTTCGAAGATCCACATTGCTGCAGTCCTTACTTATGGGTAGTCCGCTGTCCTCGCCCGGCCGAATGCAGTATTAGGCTGACGTCGGTCATGGGCGCCTAGATCTGACATCAGAGCGTCAGGGTATAAAGGCGCATGACCGACGTCATATCCTCAGTCTTTTCTTGCCCCAGATGTCAGAAGGCCAAACCAGAAAGGCCACAGCCAAAACAGAATACCTCCCAAAAACATGCCCAACAACAACCATCACCTAAAGCATAGCACCAAGTCTAACTACAGTGGGGAAGGAGGGAGGGTACTGGACTGCAGCAATGTGGATCTTGAACATCTACATTTATGGTAGGTACAAAACTGTACTATGTTCTTCATCTCACATTGCTGCAGTCCTTACTTATGGGTAGAATCCCAAAGCAGGGAAAGGGAGGATGGCAAAATCATAAAGCGTTAGGGGCCGCTAAAATGCCCTGTAAAATTGCAGTGGCAAATCCAGCCCTAGACTTAGAATAAAGAGGAAGGTGGTAATGTTTAGAAAAGGTATGCACTGAACTCCAAGTAGCTGCCTCCAAAATGTCTTTGTAGCTACCCCCTTAGAAAGGCCGTAGAAGTAGCAGTAGCCCTAGTGGAATGAGGCCTGATTCCAGCAGGAATCTCCTTACCATGATGGGAATAACAGAAAGAAATACAAAACCCAATCCATTTAGAAATAGTTTGTTTTGAAACAGGTTTACCCTGTGAACCCAAAGCAAAAGAAACAAACAATTGCTGAGACTGTCTGAACTCCTTGGTTCTGCTCAAATAATAACGCAACTGCCTGTGAATATCCAAAGAATGCAAAATTTTCTCCCTTTATTTTGGGGTTTGCATAAAAAGTAGGCAAATGAATAGTTTGATTTAAGGCCACACTAGAAACCACCTTAGGCATAAAGGAAGGATTAGTAAAGATACCCTATCCTTATGAAAAATCAGGAAAGGCTCCACTGCCATGAGGACCTGTAATTCAGAAACCCTTCTTGCAGATGTAATGGCCAACAAAAAAGCAGTTTTCCATGACAAATACTTTAACTCGGCAGTAGCTGCAGGCTCAAAAGGTTGTAGAGTAAGTTTTTCCAACACAAAATTGAGATCCCAAGCAGGAGTAGGAGCTCTACGTGGGGGTCTTATATTCTTTGCCCTCTAAGAAATTGCTTAAACCAAGGATGAGAGAATAAAGGAGGGTCACAATCATAGTGAGCAGAAATGGCTGCAGCATGGACCTTTATTGAGGAGAAAGACAAACCCTTGTCCAATAACTCAGTAAGATATTGAAGAGCAACACTTAAATCAGGTTTGGAGACATCAAAGTCCTTTCCTTTGCTCCAAACAAAAAATCTCCTCCATTTATCAGCGTAAACTTTCCTGGTACTAGGCCTCCTGGCCTCCAAAATAACATTCAAAACTTGTTGTGGAAGCTGAGACCCTCCAGAGTCTAAAACAGAATATGCCAGGCAGTTAGATGTAGAGACTGAATCTTGACATTGAGGAAGTGACTGTCTTCTGACAAAAGGTGCGGAATCAAAGGCAGAGGCCATGGAGGTTCTCGTACTAAGCTCCTCAGTAGTGGGCACCAGTGTTGTCGAGGCCAATCCGGTGCTATCAAAATCATGGTTGGCTTGTCTTGTCTGGCCTTCAAGAGTACCTTGGGAAGAAGAGGCAGAGGTGGAAAGGCATATACATGCAGATTGTTCCAACTGAATGATAGCACCTTCCAAGCTGTGTGATGAAACATTTTGTGCAAAACTTTGGCAACTGGTAATTTAGTGGAGAAGCGAACAGATCTATGTCTGGAGTTCCCCATAACACTGTCAACTGTTGAAATACATGAGGATCCAATTTCCATCGTGAGGATCCACTATTTGTCTGCTCAATACATCTGCTAAGGAGTTCTGTGCTCCTGGTAGAAACCTTGCCTGAAGATTGAGGTGTAGATTGAGAGCAGTTTCCCACAGAATCATCGCTTGCCTGCAAAGTGGGTAAGAATGGGTTCCCCTGCTTGTTGATGTACCACATGACAGTAGTGTTGTCTGTTTGAATCAACACCTGCCCTGGGTGAAGTAAATCTTTGAAAGCCATCAATGCAAACTGGACTGCTAACATTTCCTTCAAGCTGATGTGCAAATGTTGGAGTTTGACAGGCCACGTGTTTTGCACCCATTTTCCATTGAGGTGTGCTCCCCAAGCCTTGTCCGAGGCATCTGTCGTTAGAATCTGACTCACCTCTGGCCGGGTCACAGATAGTCCCTTGTTTAGGTGACATTCCTGAGCCCACCACAAAAACTCCTTCCGAATGCAAGGTATTATCTGAATGACAGTGTCTAGATCTTGGCAGTGCTGTGTCCATACATTTTTGAGATACCATTGAAGCTTCCTCATATGCAATTTGGCATTGGGAAGCACCAGAATACAAGATGCCATGAACCCCAAGGCTTGAAGGACTGTCCTTGCAGTCAGCCTGGACCGTAGAGACATTTGATGGAAATAAAGAGAAAGGCTTCTTTGTTTGTCCGGGGTCAAAAATGCCATCTGGGAAGCTGTATTCAGTCTCACACCCAGAAAGCACATGTCCTGAGAGGGTACTAGACTGGACTTTGTTTCGTTCACAGAATACCCTAGGCATCTTAACACTGCCATCACATACTGTAGATGATGAAGAAGTTCGTCCTTTCTTGTGCAATAATCAGGCAATCGTCAAATAAGGATAAATCTGTATTCCTCTTAGTCTGAAAATGCTATCACTGGAGCCAGAACCTTTGTGAACACTCTGGGCAGTAGATAAGCCAAAGGGCAATGCAGAGAACTGATAATGTGAATTTCCAGCCGGAAGCAGGTACCTCCTGCAACTGGGCCTGATAGGAACATGAAGGTAAGCCTCTTTGAGGTCCAGAGTAACCATCCAGTGATCTTTTCCCAACAGAGGTAAAAGTTGTTGTAAAGTCAGCATCTTGAACTTTGGAATGTCCAGGTAAGTGTTGAGGATAGATAAATCCAAAATTGGTCTCCACGTGTTCCCTTTCTTTGGAACTAGAAACAGGTGGGAATAAAATCCTAGGCCCACCTCTGACAGGGGAACTGGCTGTATAGCTCCTATTTGAAGAAGTGAAGAAATTTGTCTGCGAGCCTCTATCCTTTGCCGAGGAGGAACATCTGGCATGCCTTTGAAAGGAGGCATGGTATGGAAATAGAACTTGTAACCTCGGTTTATAATGTCCAATACCCATTTGTCCTGGGTGACTAAATGCCAATTTTGCTTGAAAAGAGCCAACTTTCCTCCCAAAGGAGCTGCCAGGCAAGAAGAATCTGGCAGCTGAAAATGTAGGTCATTGGGCCTGTTTACGAAAGGACTGGCCCCTGCCCTCACCAGCAGATTGAGCAGGCGAACTCCATTGTCTCGGCCTGAAAGTACTCTGAGCTCTGCCCCTACCACGCCTAGATCTACCCCTAGACTGAGAATCAGAAGAAGGGGCACGTCCACCCCTTAGTAGGCCAATTTCTACTAAACTTTGGAGGTTGTACCTGCAAAAATCTTTAACAGTCTGCATAGACTTAGCCTTGTCTTCTATTTTCTTTAAGACTGACTCCACAGGAGGACCAAACAAAACTTCAGACTGTAAAGGGGCATCCAGAATTCTAGACTTAACATGCTCAGACAAATTCTGATCCTTAAGCCAGGCGTGCCTACGAATAACTGAACCAGTGGCAGCCACCCTAGAAGAAGCCTGTAAAGCATCAAAACCACATTGCAAAGAGTGCTTACCCACCTGTTCAGAAACATGCACTAAATCCTGCAATTCTTTACACTCTATGCCCTCTGCTAAAGCATCCACTTTAGACCTTAGCTGAGAAAGGAGGAAATTCTGATACTTCAACATATGAAACTGGCAGTTCAAAGCTCTCATTGCTAAAGTAGAAGAGGTATAAACCTTCTTACCCCATCTATCCAAAGCTCTAGCTTCCTTATCCAGAGGAACGGGATTCTTAACAACAGAGGCTCTAACACCCTTAGGCCCCTGACTAATAGTTTCTGGGTCCGCCCTAGGACTCTTATACAGATATTTATGAGCCTCAGGCACCCTGTAATACCTGTCCAGTTTAACTGGGGCAGGAGCACAGAATCTGGATTAAGGGAAGCTTCCGAAAAAACATCTGAAACAACATCCAAAACCGGAGGTATAGCTAAGGGTCTATGCTGTGGTAAAAACAAGAACTCCCCAAGTCTCTTCCGTGAATCAGAGTAATCCTGTCCCTCCCACTGAAAATGCTCCCTCATGGAATGCAGAGTTTCTGAAAATGAAAAATCCTCTGGAGGAGAAGCAGAAGGAGTGGAATCCTCTGCATCGGAATCAGAATAAGGAGGGAAATCTTGAATGTCTTCAGCAGAAGACTCTGAATCATCTGAGGCCTGCTCCAAAATTTCCAACCCTGGCTCCATCATGGGCCTTTTATCAGGAGGGGGCATAGTACCTCTAATTAAAGTAATCAAATCCTCTGCCATTTTAAGCATGTGCTTTTAGGCACAGACCCTGAAGAACCAGAACTGACACCAGAGGAAGGCAAGACAGACCTGCCCTTAGAAGGAGCCTTAGAAACAGTAGCAGAAGGCCTAACCACCTTAGGCATAGAAGGGAGAATAGTAACCTGAGAGGCCCCTTCAGCCTGACCTGCCTCCTGAGAGGCCACATCCTGTAAAATCAAAGTTTCCCCCTGGGACTCAACAGAAACTTCAGCCAGATCCACCTGTTCAGCTGTAGCTTCTAAAGGTCCGGTGTCCGAAACGGACGAATCATCCTGTGTAGGCTTTAAAGATTTGTCTTTGCGCTTCTTAGTAGAAGTAGGCGTCGGAACATCCGACGGCATATTATAATTACACCTCTTGCCAAAGACTAACCTAGCACAATCTAACCTCCGTTTTATAGTGCGCTTATTAAACCTAGCACAAAACCGACACTGCGTTCCTACGCCGCGGTCGGTCCCAAACAAGGAATACAAAGCAGTGGTAATCCCTATGCGGTATCTGTTTCCCACAAGAAATACAATTATTCACTTTTCTGACATCCGTAAGTAACTGAGGCAAGAAAAACAAAATATTCCCGTACTTAGCCCAACTTGGTATCGGTCTGAAACTCAAAATCGAAAATTTCAGACTTGCAACGCTGCTTCTGCATCGGACCATGCGGCAAAAGACTGAGGATATGGCGCCGGTCATGCGCTTTATACCCTGACGCTCTGATGTCAGATCTAGGCGCCCATGACTTTGGTATTCGGGCCGGGGACAGCGGACTACCCATAAGTAAGGACTGCAGCAATGTGAGATGAAGAACATCAGGATTTTTGAAAAGGAATTTGTGGGAGTCAGGAACATTGTAATATCTGTCTGGCTTACAAGGGACCATAGGCAGGGAATCAGGGGCCATAGTGGATTCTGAAAACACATCAGCAACAATGTCTAGCACAGGAGGTATAGCCAAAGGCCTATGCTAAGGAAGGAGGAGGAAATCCCTAAGCCTCTTTTTGGATTCAGAAAAATCCTGACTTTCCCAGTGGAAATGCTCCCTTAAGGTGTGTAAAGATTCCCCAAAAGAAAAGTCCTCAAGGGGGAGAAGCAGAAGGAATGGAATCCTGTGCATCAGAGTCCTCATAAGTAGGTATGGACAAATCATGTTCATTAGAAGAGTCAGAAGAAACGGAGTCCTGTTCAGAAGATTCATAGTCAAGTTCAGCCCTAGGCCTCTTAGAAGGGGAGGGGGGGTTGACTACTCCTGATTAGAGTAATTAAATCTTCAGCCATTTTGATAATTTGTTTTTTAGGCATAGGGGCCTGAACATGTGGCCTTGGCTTTGGTTTTTTAGACATAGATAGAGATTTTGACCTTAATATTGAAGGTGGTGTCGGTTTAATATACAAATCTGTAGGCCTGAATACACCCTCAGAAGCCAGTGCCTGCACAGTGGCTCCGGACCCATCCAAGGTACAGACATCCGCAAGTTCCATAGTTGAGTCATCTCGCGGCAGACTCCGAATGGGTCTCAGTAAAGGCCTGCAAATCAGAAGTAGCGGGTATCAGGGGCTGCGAAAGCACCTCACTGAGTACCGGCGAACTGGCGACTGGCTTAGGAGAAGGAGAAGCGTTGTAGGCAGTTTTGGACCTCAACGGCCTGTCTCTGCCTTTTTCTTTGCATTTTTTCAGTATTCCAGTAGTCGGATGGCTAACTGACATTTCTGGATAATTAATTAAACAGAGAACCGAAATATTTAGAAGCAAAAATGTACCAATGACGGATAGTGTGCTGATTAAATAAAGCACAAAACTGACAGCAAGGCACGTCGTGGTCAGGGCCTAAGCAAGGAATACAGTACAGATGAAAATCCTTAAGAGGTATTTGCTTCCCACAAGTAATGCAATTATTAACTTTTACTGACATCGGTAAGGAGCAAGAAAAAGTTTCCCCAATGGGTTACTTAGCTTTTAGTTGAAGACTTCGGTTCTGAAACTCGAAAACGAAAATTTCAGGAGGCGGCCGACTGGCACTTGCGAACTGCTTCTATTTCGGATACCGGACGGCAAGAAAGACTGATGTAATGGCGCTGGCTGCATGTTTTATACCCCTGACGACCTGACGTCATGTCATGGAAGAATGGAAAGCAATCAATGCAGGACCCAAGACTTTGTTAATCAGGCCGACTGAGGGCAACCTGCCAGCAGATTACCCAAATGTAATGACTGCAACAGTGAAACACTAAACATCTGCAGTTGAAAAGATGTAAAGCGAAAAGCCATTAAGGTATACCATGGCATGTTCACAGACCTCACTATCTACCTAAGCATTAAATTCAAAAAAATAATCATTGCAGCGACTCAAACAAGGCTGACAAGAGATAACAGAACTCTTGCAAGAAAGCTTCCATGTAACCTGGGGGACAACACACCAATAGGAATACTCAATTTTATTCTCCAGTTAAAACAAGCATTAGACAAACCAACAAAAAAAAAATTTGCCACTCCACCACCACAGCATCTTTCTAAAAGTCCAATGCTGGGGAAATAAATAGCTTTATAACCAATCACCAAGAGGAATGCGAAAAGACAGGAGCAATCCACAGTTTTTATCCAGCCAGGTTTCCATAATGAATGCAAGGACAGCAGAGCTAACAAAAGCAGATATAACTGCTGGTTTACTCCCAATACATTTTTCATTACATGCCACAACCCAATGCAACAGGTCCTGGTCCATCATGCTGAAATGTAACTTAAGTTCCAGAGGTACTAGAATAAGACAGGGAAAACCCTGACCATAGTTGGATTCTCCTTTGGGTGGTACTGAGAAATCAAATCCTAATTTGATAAAGGGAACCCCCAACAGGTCATGAACACGCACAGCCTCTCCTAAAGCCATCTCTGAGAGATTTCACAAGCCCAAGCCTCCTACAGACTACAGGAATGAAGGAAATGTGTGACGCACTATTAGGAGATCCCCTAAAAAGGACAGTTGCATTGTACCAAATAATGCAGTTCCTGAATAAATTGACAGAAGAATCACAAAGCCTACTTCAGCTATGTCAGAAATGTCAAACGAAGGTGAAAACAGTGTACCAAACACAAGTATCTTGCTAGGTCTAGCAAAGACAAAACTACTGCCAAGGGTACGTCTTAAAACTCAATGCCAAAAATGCATAACACTACCTTTCGGGAATTTGGACATTCTGGGAAACTACATCATGCATCCCTAACAGTAGAGCCATTAGTCAGGGATTTGAGAAAGTACAGTTGTGTAAAATCTTTGCGTAACAGTAGCTGTCCTCTCACTGCTGCAGAATTCTTAACTTAAGGGATTCCCTGCCATAGGTAGCCCAACATCCGATCAGTATACCAAAGCCTTAGGATTTTATTTACATCATGCATATGCTCCCCACTCAAGCAATAGGACATAATGTGACGTACAAATGTATACACCCTACAAATGAATAACTCCAGGAGGAACAGTCCTAGGAAGCAAGAGGAATATATTCATCCAGAAAGAAAAAAGGGAAAAAAAAAAAAAAAGAGTAGAGGGAGGGAGCAAATACTTTAACGGTGAAGAGATCATAACCTACTGCTACAATAAGATTTTATACAACTGTACTATGTCCTTCCATATCACTGCTGCAGTATTCTTAACTAAAAGGAGAGTTCAAAACCTGAAGAGGAAACTTGGGAGGAGGAAAGCCCAGAAGAGCCCTCAAGAAACCAATGTAGGATAGCTCTAGCAAAGCCAGCTCTTGCTCTGGAAACAACATCCAATCAGTAATACTTAAAGGTATGGACAGAGGTTGAACTAGCAGCCTCAAAGATGGAATAGATATCTAATCCTCTGAAAAAAGTACCAGAGGAAGCCATGGTCCTGGCAGAATGTGCCTTTACAGAGGCAGAAAGGCACTTCCCATGAAAGGACTAATAAAAAGAAATGGCCTTCCAGATCCATGAAGAAATGATTTGCTTAGAAACAGCCAAACCTACAGATCTAGGATGAAAGGAAACAAGAAGTTGCTCAAAATTTGCATATAGACAGTCTTATCCAAATAACATCTGAGATGCTTATGCAAATCTTATCCAAATAACATCTGAGATGCTTATGCAAATCCAAGGTGGGAAGAACGTTCTTACTAACAGACTGCTGAGAAGGAAAAGGGGGAGGGGGGGGCGCAAATTAATTCTGAAGGAATTAATTAACCTTGGGCATAAAATGAAGAGACACACTATCCTTATGAATGGAGGAACAGCTGCAACAGCCTGGAGGTTCAGACACTCTCTTAGCTGAAGTAAGGGCCGAAAGAAGAACAGTCTTCCATGTACAATGCTGTTAAGGAAGCTGAAGCTGCAGGCTCAAAAGCAGCCAGAGTCAATGTTTCAAGAGAAAAAAAATAAATGTCCCAGGAAGGAGGAACAGGCTTCCTGGAAGGTGTGAAATGGATGCATTTAAGAAACTGCTTGACCTTGAAACTAGAGGCCAGAGGAGGAGTTAATGACAGATAAACAGAAACAGCTATAAGGTGAGCTTTAACAAAATACGCTAACTCAGCATGGATCAATTACACAAATGAGAGAGAATGTTTTGCTGGATTAGTGGTATTTCTGCTTCCTAGCATGCAAGTTGTTGAGACCATAAATTTAGGTACCCACATGTAACTTTCTCATATGCAGTCTGGCATGTGGGACCAATTATGCATGATGCCATGAAGCCCAAGGCCTGCAGAACTTTTCTTGCTGTTAGTTGTTTCTGCTTTGTTGAGTGCCAAGAAGTAAAGAGGGAGTGCTTTTGTTTTCTGCAGTTAGGAATGCCATCTGTTTTACTGTGCAATGCTGAGGTGATCCTGCCTGCAAGAAATCTGAGGTATCTTCTGCAATTTGGTTGAATGGGGGGGGCCAGGTATGCCTCCTTGAGAGAGATCTAGAGTTACCAACTTACTCCTTGCCTTGGCATGGGAAAAGTTGCTGTAGGGTCAGCATTTTGAATTTTGGGACAATGATGTATGTGTTTAAGATGGACAGATTAGAATAGGCCTCAGTTTTCTTTTTCTTGGTACTAGGAAGAGTCTGGAGTAGAAACCTTTGCCCTGTTCTGTTATTGGTACCCTTTCCACAGCTCTCATCTTTATTAATTCTGCTATCTGGTGCAGGACTTCTATTTTTGATTTGGGGGCAGGTTTGGCATTCCTCTTTTGCTGGTAAAAAGTGGGAAGTGGAACCCGGTCTATGGTTCTATGGTTTGCAAATCCACTTGTCTTTTGTAATATAGCCCCAGAGGGTTCTCCTCAGAAAGTAGATCCTGGTTCTGAGCAAGGCACCAAACAGAAAATCTCTTCCATTTGGACATGCAGGATTTCCTGGTAGTGTGTTTCCTGGCCACCTGGTGAACCCTAAGCTATTATAAATATAAAGATATTTCTCTGCCTGCAGTATGCAATGGCTGGAGCCAGGCATTTTATTAATACCTTGGGCACAGTAGATAAGCCAAAGGGAAGTGCAGAGAACTGATAATGCATAGACCCTGCCCTGAAATGTAGATATTTCCTGCATGATGTCCTGATGGGGATGTGCAGATAAGCTTCTTTTAAGTCTAGGGTGACTAACCAGGCATCTTTGGCTAGCTCAGGGAGAAGCTGTTGCAGGGTAAGCATCTTGAATTTTGGGACCACCAGGAAGGTGTTGAGAAATGAAAGATTCAGGACTGGACACCAGGAGTCCTTTTTTCCTGGGTACCACGAATAGTCTGGAGTAGAAACCCTGACCCCTTTGTTCTACTGGAACTGGCTGAATAGCTCTGATGTTGAGCAGGGAAAGAACTTGGTTTTGAGCCTCTGCCCACTGGTTTGGAGGAAGGTCTGGAAACCTGCTTGGGGTTGGAAGTGAATGGAAGTAAAATTTATACCCCAGGATACAATGTTGAGGACCCATCGGTCCTGAGTGATGGACATCCAGTTTTTTGCATGAAGGGCAAGTTTTCCTCCTAGGGGCACAAGCAATTGGGCAGGGCTGGGAAGTGGAGTTGAGAAGTCACTGCGAACTTTTTCCATAGGGAGGTGGCTTGCCACTCCCTGTTTTAGGGATGAGAGCACTCCATTGCTTAGATCTCTGCATACCCTGAGACTGTGGTCTGAGTGGTCTGTTTCCCCTGGGTCTTGTTTGGGAAGGCCTGGAGGAGGTTGAAAAGGACCAGTGTTTTGAAGGGCAATGCCTACTAAATCAAGGTGGTTGCACTTGTAAGAATTCTTTAACAGTTTGCATAGATTTAGCTTTTTCTTCCATCTTTTTAAGAACTTCTGCTTTGGTGCCAAACAAAACGTTCTTATTTAAAGGAGCATCTAATAATTAGGATTTGACATGATCTGGCAAGGTCTGTTCCTTCAGCCAAGCATGTCTTCTCAGTACAGAGCCAGTGACTGCGGCCCTGCAAGACGCTTCTAGGGCATCAAAGCCACACTGCAAAGTATGCTTACTAACTTGGTTTGCAGAATGCATAAGCTCTTGCAAATCTTTATTTTTTGCACAATCTGGAAATATTACCATTTTTTGTTTAATGAGTTCCATAATATGTTGCTGGTACTTCAGCATGTGAAACTGGCAATTCAATGCCCTGATAGCAAGAGTTGCAGAGGTATATACCTTCTTACCCCATCTGTCTAAAGCTCTGAAACCACTGTCCAAAGGGGAAGGATTTTTGGCTGTAGTAGCCTTACTACCTTTAGGTCCCTGGGAAATTATCTCTGGATCAGCAGTAGGAGTCTTGAAAAGAAACTTGTGTGAATCAGGTACTTGGTAGGTACCGGTCAGGTTTCCTAGGGGCCGGAGGTAAGGTGCCTGGAGTAAGACTGGATTCCATGAAAACATTATCCAGGACAGGGGGATAGCTAAAGGCCTGTACTGAGGTAGCTCTAAAAATTCTCTGAGTCTCTTTTTGGACTGAGGATAGTCTTGGCATTCCCAATGGAAATGCTCTCAAAGTATGCAGGGTTTCACCAAAAGATAAATCCTCTGGAGGGGAGGCAGAGGGAATGGATTCCTCTGCATCTGAATCCTCATAGGCTGCTAAGGGCATGTCCTGATAATCAGAAAGGTCAGAGTCATCAGACTCCTGGTCTGTAGAATCTGAAGGCAACTGAATTCTTTGTCTCTTAGCAGGGGAAGGCTGGCTTTCCCAAATTAGCGTTATAAGGTCTTCAGCCATTCTAAGCATTTGTTTTTGTGGCATGGGGGCCCTAGCATGTGCTTTGGTCATCGGTTTTCTAGGTGTAATGCGGACTCTGCGCCTAAAACTCTAACTCTGGCTAAAAAAGTCATCCGTTTGATTCGAAAATCGGTTGGTCAGGAAACACCCTCAGAAGCCGGTGGCTGCACAGAGGCTATGGACCCATCCAAGATAGAGACATCCGCTGGTTCCATAGTCAAAGATGCATCTCACAGCATACCGGACTCCGAATGGGTCTTAGCAGAGGCCTGCGACTCTGTCTTTATCCTTATGTTTTTTTTGGAAGATGAGTAGTTGGATGGCTTACTGAAGCCATTTCGGAATACGGAGATCACGAGCGGAAGAATTTAGCAACAAAAATAGCCTGACGAATGGTTCGGGCATTAATCACGGCACAAAACCGCCAGCAAGGGACATCGTGGTCTGGGCCTAAACAGGTGACACAGTAAGAATGAAAATCTCGGTGAGGTATTTGCTTTCCACAGGCAAGACAATTAACTTTTTCTGACATCGGTTAGAGCAAGAAAAAAGGATCCCCAACGGGGTACTTAGCTTTAGAAGACTTCAGGATTATCAACTCGAAAAATGAAAATTCAGGTAGTGGCCGACCAGCACTTGTGAACTGCTTCTGCTTCAGGCTCCTCCTCAGCAAGAAAGACTGATGTAATGGCATCAGCTGCCTGTTTTTATACCCCTGACGACCTGATGTCATGGAAGAAGTGACAGCATCCGACGCAGAATTACTAAGACTCAGGTATTCGGGACAACTGAGGGCTACCTGCAGGCAGATAACCTAAGTGTGAGGACTACAACAGTGAAACATGAAGAACGTGAACATCTGTAAAAGAACTTAAACTCATCAATCACCTTGTAAAATCTGTCAGGTTTCTTAGGGGCTGGAGTCTGAGATCCTGGGGCCACAGATGTTGCTGAAAAGATATCCAAAATGGTGGCCAAGACAGGAGGGACCAGCAGAGTGCTTAGTGGACTCCACCTGGCAGAGCTCATAATAGCTCTTCTGAATATCAGAAACCTGAGAACAGTCCCACTAAAACAATTTCACCACATGAGAAATACTATCCCTAAAAGAAAAGTGCCTCAAAGAGTCTGGGCTAATACAGTCTTCCTCCTCAAAGCCATAATCCAATAGAGAAGGGTTCTGAGAGGAACAAGCCAAAAATTTTTCCCCAGAAAACAATTCCTCTTCAAAGGAGTCCTGGTCTCTCTCTCTGGGCCTCTTAAGTGAGGTACAGGACCCAAGGGAGAGCAAGGACAAATACTCCTGGGGAGGCTTCAAGACCAGGGGTGCACTAAATAACCCCTGGGTAAAATCCTGCATTTCAGGCTGGGAATCCTTAGGAGCAGGGGAAACAGGTTGTTTTTTCTTTAGAGGAATGCCTACTCTAAGCAGCCTAGGATGTTCAGACCCTTCCCTACATTCAAGTAATGAAGCAGGAATCTCCTCCCAAACAAGTATCAGCAGAATTATCTTGGTCCCTCTCAAATAAATCAGCAGAGGTTCCCCTTAACATCCATAATGGATATCTACAAAGCCTCTCAGGACATGTAAGATGTCAGATCCATGCCAGCCTCTAATATGGTCGCGGCACAGGAATCCGATTGAACAGCCAGGCTATCACTTGGGCTTTCACTAGCCTCAAGAGACGCCCAGGGGAAGCGAGACAGCAACAAATCAGATCCAACTCTTTTGGAATCTTTCTTTGCAGGCAGCAGATCTTCAGGATAGGAAGATTCCATCATAGCAACTTGCACCAATAATTTAAGACGCTGGTTCTCCAGGTAAACAGACAAGGAGGGGAAATGACTACATAGGGTCTTCGGGACAAACACTTGGCAGACAGAATACTCCGTATGGTTGTGAGACGCACCCAAACAAGAGATACTGTTTGTGACAATCCTTATGGGGAATCTGCCTCCCATACTGACATTTTCCCTTTTTGGATGGCATGTAAACTCTCAAAAACAAAACTAAAACAGAAAAAAAAAAAAGGATGAGAAGAAACCCCAATGGAGCACTGATCTGAAACACAGCTTGGTAAACCAGCACAGAGGAAGAAGTGTTCAGACCAACTGTTGATGATGGCATTCGGACTGATGGCAAAGTTGTTCTGAGACATGTATGTCCATACCTAACCTTTATGCCCTGTGCCTTGAGCAGGGAGCATGTGTGCGCCATACATCTATAAAATCCTAAGCTTTTGGTACACTGGCCAGACGCTGGGGTACCCATGGCAGGGAATCCCTTTAGTTAATACTGCAACAGTGATCTGGAAGGACATCACATGATAATAATAACCAGGCCTTCAACCAAAATGCATCCAAGGTGGTAAGGAAATCATTCCATGTTGCTGAACTTATAAGTAAGGGCATGGCATCTAGTTCTAGGGAAGTCAATGTGCCACTGTATCTGACCCTTAACAGACTCATCATGGAGTATAACTCTCCCTTCGCCATGTACCTGACCATATACATGCAGCTGGTATGTCTGGTAAGGTTTCTCACAAAAAAAAAAAAAGAGCATGAACAATCTCTTATGTAGATCACCTCAAAGCTCTCTCTCTTTATACCTCATTTCTTACAGACTACTGAGAAGTGATCTATGCCTGGCATACAAGGCATCTTCAGATCCTGCTCTATTGAACCTTCTGAATATCTGCAAAATGAAAAGCATCAGAACTACTAGATTTAAGGACCTACACGTTTCCTGCAATGTTAACAGGACATGATGGAGGAATAGAAATGCATCTCTGAGAATTTCCATCCTTAAGAATATGTTCCACACCCATGTAAAGCAGAGTCCTTCTCTAAGAGTATTCAAAAGTAACCTAGACAAGTGGATGGGTAATAGGAAATTCACCCCTGGTCTGCCACTTCTGATGGACAGGGGCAGTCATTAAATCATGCCCTAGCATACACCCCTTTTAGCAATATCTGAGATAATCCAAAGGGCTAGAGTGAAGTTTAGTATCCCACCTGTGACCCAGAGGGTGACAGGACTAAAACAGTACAAAAAGGATTAGCCAAGATAAAATTACTTTAGCTAGCAGATCTAGGAGACTCCGTTTCAGATACCCTCCCTTAGGGAAGGATAGACACCTTGTTGAAGTTTCCAGTAGTGTATTCAGTTAAGTTGGTAGATGTCCATTAGGCAATGGACAAAGTTTCTGAACAGATATGGGGAGGTGAGGAGGTTCTATCCATGTCTCAGACTAAAGCTTTTGTGGCAGCTGTTAGTCTGCTCCATAGGGGGAAAAACACTAAAAATGATCTCTTCAGTATGTCAGCATCGTTTGCTTTACCTCCCCTGTCTTTCTCTTTGAATTCCACATTTTACTTTTCTCAGCAGAGTTTTATATAATCACGGTCTCACCACTTTCCCCTCTCTCTCTCTCTGCTAGGGATCACCTGTCTGCCTAACTTTTGCTAGTACCCCTCCCTTTCCACATCTCTCTGCTTCCTTTTTATACTGTGTTCAGCATTTATATACTGCGTTTTTTGTTTCATAGTACTTTACCTAGTGTCCCAGGTGAGGTCTTGTCAGGGCCTAAGTAGTGGCAAAATCACGGCTTTATCTCTTGACTCTTCTTTGTTAGGAGTTAACATAACTCTCTGACATAGGTGCTGGTGATTTAGTACGGACTAGTACAACTAGATCCTTTTCAAGTTCACTGACATGGAAGGCTACAGTGATTTCCACACATTTAGACAAACACCACAGACTGGAGCTAAAGGTGGAGGTGTTTTGATCTACGTTAGCAACAAACGTACCTCGAGATTGGTTAAACAGGATGATTTCATGGAGCCAATCCACATGTAGTCACCATAGGTAAGCTCCCTATTAATGTCATGGCTAGCTACTAGTCACCATCTATGCCCCTAGAGTCTCACGACTCTTACCCAAACCTACTACAGGCACTCACCATCCAACCAAGACCCTATTCACTAACTACCTTTCTACAGACTGGGAAATGTACACCACATCAAACTCTCAGGCACAACACCAACACCCTACAGCAGATGGTGCATGCTCCAACCACAGAATAAACGTACTGAATCTGGTACTCACAATATGGGAGAGTGCTGCCCCCCCCCCCCCTTACATCCTCATTAGTGAGGTCAGCTCACAAAGCTGTCTCATTTGAAATAAAAGTCAACCCAGAAAATCCAGCAAAACTAGCAACAGAAACTATTCAAAAGCAAACTATATTCGATTAAGTGACAGTCTGTCAAAATTTAAGGCTCTCTCCAGCCATGAGACCACAACTATCTATGCAGAATTATTCAAAGTCATTATACAAACATGTGAATGGCTGCATAGAGACTGCTGTACTTACCAGAAATAAACCCACAACAAACACTAAAAACAAGCCCCAATGATGGAATCCTCATCTAAACAGGATATGTAATAAAAGAAAAAACTCATCGCCAAAATGGAGAAAAACATCTCCCTCAAAGACAATGCTCTCTTACACGACTAAACAAGAAACTGAGGTCCAACTTCAAGAAGGCAAACTACAAGGTCAGGATAGCTGCACAGACTAAGGACAATCAGAAGGCCTTTAGCTACATCTGGAAACTTGGAGAACACACAACAGTGTGCTGAACTACTGGTGAATGGTACCACCTACACCAATCAGGGTGGCATTGCAAATTTACTGGCTGATAAATTCAACTCAAACTTTAACCTCAGTTCAAGTGAAATCCCCTCCAACATTCACCCCTAGCCAACAGCAAGGACCAGGTGCTGTCAGCACTTGCCAAAGCCAAGAACACTGCCTCCATGGGGCCTGACAACATCCCCAGTTGCCACCTGAACAACTTGAAAATGACCTATCAGGACCACTTGCATTCAACTACAACCTTGAAACAGGCCATGTTCCAAGTGAATTGAGGCCCGCAACAGTCATTCGCCTCCACAAGGGCAGACCATCACTTGACCCATGGAACTACAGGCCCATCAGTCTAATAAGCCTTATATGCAAAGCTGTGGAAAAATTCACAGAAATGATAAACAAGGGCACTGGGCAACTCTCAAACACTGGACCTATCCTGATTTGGCTTCAATGGGAAGGTCATGCCTACTTAACCTGGTAGACTTCTTTGAAAGACTCACCAAGGCAAAAGACAAGGGTAAAACAGTACATACTGCTTATCTTGACCTGGCTAAGGCATTTCATAGAGTGTCCCAGTTAGGCATTGTGTACAAACTCTCTGAGCTAGGAGTAAACACTTGCATAATTTGTGGCCTGCCAGCTGGCTCACAGACAGGACCCAAGAAGTCAGGATCGGTGAGACCACCTCCTCCAAGAAACCAGACAGAAGTTGAGTACAACAGGGCTCCATGCTGGGCCCACTCCTGTTTGGCATCTACTTGTGGGAAGTCAAAGCTAATGTTAAACACCTCTGGCTCACCAAGTTTACAGATGACTGTAAATTGGGAGCAATTATGGATCCCCCCCAAGACACAAACATCTTGGTGTGGTTAAAACAGAAACGACGGTTGCCAAAGCCATGGCTTAAAATTCAATGCCAAAAAATGCATTACAATGCCCTACAGTAAACTGTCAACACAAGTAAATTACTCCAGTGATAAAAATTGCCCCTAAGAGCAGCTCCAGTAAAAGGGTCTGGGAACATATGCAAACAGCAAGTTGGCATCTGACCAACCTGAAGCTAATATAAGAAAATCATTCTATACTGACCAACTTATAGGCAAGGGTACGGCATCCAGGTCCAATGAAGTTATAGTACAACACTAGGAGTCTGAAGTGTCTCAATGCAGCATACACATTGCCACAAGGATTTTGTTTACAAACCCTATCAATTCCCGTCACCATAACAGCCAAGAAAATCTCAGTGTCTGTCCCCTATATTTTGCAAGCTCGGTTTTGCCACAGAGTTGCTGTCACTACTTGTGATGCCTTCTCCCCCCTTGAAACAGGTGAGCCAGTGAAATGCCACCACCTGCCTAACCCTCTCGCCCAAATCCCAGCAGCTCCTTGGATACCAGGTTTGATAGTCAACCCCAGCAAGTCTACCAGTTTTAATTCAGACACGAGGAAGTTCCATGTTACACTGTGACGAACACATGGCTCAAGCTGCCACAGAAGAAGGGAAATAAAGAGTTGGAATCGATAAAGCCAGGGACTTGGAAAGAGAAGTGGGTAAAGGGGATCAAACTGTGGTTTTAAAGAAATGCCTTGGAAGGTCAGAAAATATAGAGTGCCAAAACCAAAGTGAGATGGCTACAAAAGCAAACACTGGGATAATCAACAAGACAGACGAAGGGAAATGAACAAAGCAAAGTAAGAGAAAGACAGGACAGTTCCATGTGGAAAGTGGGATGGTGGAAGGGAAAGGGAGGGGAGAGAGGACAATACACACAAACATCAAATGAGGCAAGTGAAATACGGAAAGGAGGAAACTGAAGACAAAATGGGTAACACAACACAGTAGGAATGGAAATGAAAACAGGAAGAGTGGGAAGAGACCATAAGGATGAGGTCATCATTGAAGATCCTGTAAAGTCATACAGTGGTGGTTGCACACACCATGGTGGTTACAGAAAGGAGGAAAGTGTAAAACTGCTAAAGGTGTGGGAACAGCACCAGCAGGGATCATATGTTTTGGGAATGAAATTGGCTCAGGAATATCTGTGCAGAAGTAGGACAAGACCAATGAGCTACCAAACAGATAGGCACTTTGCCTACCTGGAATACACATACAGCAACAGAAACCAGGGAAGGGTGAAGAGAACATAAGCTAAAGATGGCTGGATGAGTAAAATACCACAGAACAAAACAAAATGAACAGCCATGCTATTGAAATCATAAGAGAAATAGTGTGTGGTCAAAAACTGAAGATAACTAGGGAAAGACCACGGAGAGGATACACGGGTGAAAGGAAGTGAGCAAAGGAAAGAAAAAAAAAAGAGAGAAGGGTGAAAATGTGAGAGAAGGGATGAAAAAAATAGTGGCACTGGTAATAATAAATTGGATACGAGACAGCCAAAATTTGGTGCACCCGTTTGGAATGCACTTCTACACATTTATAAAATGAAGGAAAAAAAAGGTACAAAACTTATTTAAATAAGACAGTGGGTATGAGAAAAAAAAATTGGGACGAGGAGGGGGGCTAATGGAAACTTTTCTTAGAAAAATTTCATCCTTTTCTGTTTTGAAAGCAAGACGGAAAACTGTTTCACTCGCATAAAAACACAAACCACACACCCACCTTCGCGGAGGCTCTCAACAGAAATCTACCAAAACAGCAGAGACCTCCAAGGCAGAAATGCACTCGACCACCACAACACAGCGCA
Source organism: Protopterus annectens (assembly GCF_019279795.1). Taxonomy (NCBI): domain Eukaryota; kingdom Metazoa; phylum Chordata; order Ceratodontiformes; family Protopteridae; genus Protopterus; species Protopterus annectens. The sequence continues at coordinate 1,086,051,783 of NC_056739.1, read as the reverse complement.
AACCACAAGATACACAGCTCACCTACACAGTGTGCCTCTCAACCTAAGCCCCTAAGGAAAAACAGCTTGCCCACTACAATAATCACAGTTGACAAAGTGACGCACAATGATGTCTCACTCACTAGGTTGAATAAGGAGAAGCTAACAGTCAAGTGTCTATCAGGTGCAAGAAGCCAACACATAACACACACACTCAGGTCACTCCACAACAAGTGCAAGTATGACTCTGTCATTGTCCATGTGGGTGTGAATAACCCGAGATGCACCTCCCTGGACTACATGAAGAGACATGGAGGACCTCTCGGATTATGTGGCCCAAGCAGGTATGACCCTAGCCCTGAGCAGCATCCTACCGTCGCCCAGCATGATACCGCAGTACAAACAGAAAATGATTGACTTCTGGTGTCATTTTAAGGGGATCCAGTCTGCTTGGGATGTCACGATTGACAGACCTCAATGCTTTGCCAGAGATGGCCTGCATCTGTCACCCCAAGGTTTCCGGGTACTGGCTAAGGTTGCCACCCCTATAGTGCCTTTTTAGGTGATGTTCCAAAGACCAAATTACCACTGTAACAGCTACAAGTAAATGCAATCTGAGGGTCATGCTGCTCAATGCTAGAAGTCTAAATCTCAAGATGCATCCACTCGAAGCACTCCTCAAAATGGAGAACATCGACATTTGTGCTGTAATGGAGACCTGGTTTAAAGCAACAGAAAGTACCCCTGCACTATCAGGCTACAACTCATTCCACACCTTTCGGCCCCAGAACAAGGAATGAAGCTCCAAAGGCAGTGGTGTTTTTATATTCATAAAAGATGTGCACACTTCCAGACTAGTAGCCCAGCATAACTCATCTGAGATCATCCCGGTACAACTAACATTGGGTAAGACAGTGATTCAGGTCGTAGCCTGCTATAGGTCCCCAACTATGTCTCACGACTCTCACTATACATTCCTACGCACCCTGGAAACTATTAAGATCCAACACAACACTGTCATACTAGGTGACTTCAACTACCCCTCCATCAACTGGGAAAACTACTCCTGCACTAATGCACTAGCCCAACACTTCCTGGAATTCATCAATTCCAATGCCCTGGACCAGCTCATTCTTACCCCACTAGAGGAAGCAACATCCTTGACCTGGTTATTACTAACATGGGCAATCGTTCTGCACCAATATCCAATTTCTCCCTGGTTAGATCAGACCACAAACTAATCGCCATGGAAATCCACATCTCACCCACACCCCCGCAAAGGTATCCACTATGAAAAACTTCTCCAAAGCTGTCTTTGGACTCCTAAAAACAGAGGTGGCTAACTTCATGGCACCCATGCTAATGGAAAATAGATGCCTGACTGCCGAATCATACACCAATGCACTGTACGAACACGTACATAAATGCATGGAACTAGCCATACACAACAGAATCAAGACACTCTCCTCCAAATAAAAGGAAGCCAATCTGGTGGTCTCCTGCCATTAATAAACACTACAACAGAAGGAAGAAATTGTTGCAGAAAATGGTGAAGTCCCAAGAGTGGAAAAATTCCCTTAATAGCCTCAAAAAAAGTTGAGATCCCTCATCGAAACCTCCAAAGCCAGCTATGAAGGCAGAACTGCAGAAGACACTAAAAACAACCACAAAGCCTTCTACAGTTGTATCAAGAATCTTCACAGCAATATCCAGATTTGCTCTGAATTACTGCACATCCTATACTGAACCAACAGACATTACCATCATACTGGCTGACATATTCAGTGTCAACTTTACCCCTCTTTACCCCTCTCTCTCCCCCACTAAAGGACCAATCTCAATACCGGAAGAATGCCAGGCACCCAGTATTTGCAGCACAGGTTAAAGCTGCATTGTCCAAGGCCAAGAATACAGCTTCTATGGGACCCGACAATATCCCTGGCTGTGTTCTACATGAATTACATAGTGAACTGGCACCACATCTGTGTGCCCTGTTCACTACTCACAGCTTCACCTCAGGCTTTGTCCCTACTGAATGGCACACTGCTAGTCATCCCTCTCTATAAAGGAGGAGAGACTACAGACCCTGGAAACTATCTCCCCATTAGCCTGACGAGTCTGATATGTAAGGCTATGGAGCGCATCATCATGGACCTAAGTAACAAGGATACAGGGAATCTCCAAACTCTAGATCCCATGCAATTTGGTTTCATGAAAGGTAGCTCATGCTGCTCAACCTGGTTGACTTCTTTGAGTAATCACCAGAGATGTGGATGAAGGTAAGGCAGTTCCATACAGCCTACCTCGATCTGGTCAAGGCCTTTGATACCATTCCTCACTCAGGAATTACTGATAAACTCACCAAACTAGGCATCAACCCCTAAATCGTTAGGTGGGTTACAAATTGGTTCACAGATAAAACCCACAGTGTGAAAGTAGCGGACTCCAAATCAGACTGCCGACCAGTCATGAGTGGAGTTCCACAGGGATCGGGTCATGGGTCCTCTTCTGTTTGGCATCTACTTCTTATAAGTCCAGGCCAACACAGAAGGACTCTTGCTGACCAAGTCTGCAGATGACTGCAAGCTGGGAGCCATTATTAACTCCCCAAGTGATGCAGACATCGTACAGAAAGGCCTCACTGAGACCAGTGACTGGTGCAGAAACCATGGCCTTAAGCTTAATGCCAAAAAATGCATAGCCATCCCCTTTGGGAAAAACTCAGTTCCCATTAATTACCACATCGATGGTAGCCCACTGAACACTGAAGGCGTTATAAGAGATCTGGGGACATAGGCTGACAGCAACCTCTCCTTCGACCACCACATTACCACTGTGGTCAGAAAGCCTTTCTATGTGGCACATCTCATTACCAAGGGTTTTGCATCCAGGAAAAAAAGCAGTCATCATTTCTCTCTACACTTCCCTCATTAGATCAATCATAGAGTACAATGCCCCATTTGCCATTTACCTCACTAGACACCGGCAAATGCTGGAGAGGCCACAAAAGTACCTCACGAAGAGGATCCCAGGCCTTAAACACATGTCTTACACAGACAGACTCAAAAAACGCCAGCTATTCTCAGTCTCATATAGTCTACTAAGGCGATATCTCTGCTTGACTTAAAGCCATGTCTGACCCATCTCTGTTGCAAATGCTACATCTAAAGTCATCCCAATCCCTCCACACCACACGCTCCAGAGAAAGTCATCCCAATCCCTCCACACCACACGCTCCAGAGACCTCAACCTCATTACCACAATCAACAGAGCATGTTGGAGGGACAGGTTCATAACCCAGAGATTGCCCATGCTCCTGAATAGACTTCTCATGCATGTCAAGCAGAGCATCTCACTGGCACTCTTCAACAGAAATCTTGATGAGTGGATGGGAAATAGAAAGTTCAGCCCGGGGATCACTCTAGTGGCTCTAATTGATAGAGGCACTGGGAGCTAACATCGGGTGGCGCAATGCCAGGGCACTTCTATGGGCTAGGCTTGTAAAGACTCAAGGGCCATTAGTCTAGTACACACCTATGATCCTACGAACCTATATCTTAATAGGCCAAGTGGGCAAAGACTTGGTGAAGGGGTGGGGTGTCAGAATATAGAAATGATGAAATACTATGCAACTAAAAGAAATTAGCTTAGACAGCATGCAAGCAGAGAAAAAGCAGGAATCAAACTTAAACCTGCTGTTTCCAAAATTCAGGTGATGTTATATGTAATTTCTAGTACCAACACAACTGCGGTATAGTTGTGCAAAATCTTACCAATACCAACGCCTTTAGGTTGCTAAAGGTGCTACGTATGTCATACTTATGCTCCCTGTATACAAGCACAGGGCACAAAGGTGATGTCCAGACATACCATCCTCAAAACTGAGAGTTCCAGTAGGAACACCAGCCCAAGGAGTATAAGGTAATTAGCACATCCAGAAGAAAAATGGACAAGGGGGTACAGAAGAGTGAATACTGCAATAGTGAAAAGAAAGACATCTACTGTTATGAAGATTTTACACAACTGCACTAAGTCCTTCCATTTCACTGTTGCAGTATTCACTACACTAGGCAGTGTGCCAAAGCTCAGGAAGAAGACAGGGAGGAGGAGGGACCGGCAGAGATCCCAGAGGATGTTTAAAGCCATCAAGCATTAAACAACCCCTAAGCAAAATTTTGCCTTCCACTCTTTGGGTCCCTAAGAGAGGAATAATATGATTAGTTTTCTGCTTTTTCTTTAAGGGGACATCTGCCTTATGAAATGCAGAAGGCTCTGACCTTGGAGGGCATTCAATAATTGTAGTAAGGACTTCTTTTCTGACAAATGTGAGGAACACCTCTACGCCCCTTGGAAACAATCAGCCACGGTTCCCCCTGAGAGTCTGATGTGGACATATGCAAGGCCTCCACAGACGTGACTAAAGTTGGATCCCCACTGGCCTCTAGATTGGTCAAGGCCGAAGAATCCAACTATGGAGCTGAGCGAACCTCCACGTTTTCACCCACCTCAGGAGAGACGTCAGTCAGAGACTGACCAGCAGAAGAATCCAGCATAGATTTCTTGGCCTAAAGTCAGATACCCGCTGGCCTCTAAATTGGTCGAGGCCGAAGAATCCAACTATGGAGCTGAGCGAACCTCTAGGTTTTCACCCACCTCAGGAGAGACGTCCGTCAGAGACTGAACAGCAGAAGAATCCAGCCTAGATTTCTTGGGTGCCTTTTTTATGGACAGCTGTCCCTGGAAGCGAGAACTTCCATTCATCGTGTCTTCAGCTAAGAGCTTAAAACATTGATTCTCCAGGTACAAGTCTATAGAAGAAAACCTACTACAAAGTGTCTTGGGGAAAAAAGGGCTGACAGATTGAACAGGACATATGGTTGTGGGAAGCACTGAGGCAAACCAAACACTGCTCGTGATGGTCCTTATAGGGAATCTGTCTCCCACACTGGCATTTAACCTTCTTGGATGACATGAAACCCCACAAGCAAAATAAAATAAAGAAGTAAAAAGATGAGATACAATAAACCCCAAAGGGGCACTTATCTGCAATGGCATGGAGAACCAGCAACGGAATGGACGTTCAGACAGACTATCAAAAGATGGCGTTCAGACTGCCAGAAAATATGTTCTGAGGGTGGTATATCCGGATGTCACCTTTACGCCTTACACTACACAAGGAGCATGTGTGTGACATATGGCGTACCTTCAAGCAACCTAAATGCATTGGTATACAGTCCGGATGTCAGGGGATCTAATTGTAATGAATATTGCAACAGTGAAATGGAAGGACATAGTAGCATAGAACATGCTTCCGGATGCAGCTTCCTAAAGCCAATTCTCTATCTCTGTAACAACAGCGTTCATCACAGAGCTGTACTCTAAATCCACTTGAATACAGCTTCCCCCACTTCCACAAACCATGGTTAAATTATTAGACTGCACTGGCCATTACTGGATACATGCATTCCTATTATAAATCCTCAGGTACACATGATGTTTATCAAAGTACAGTACTACACTGTCTGCTCAAACTGGTACATTAGGAACATGGCCTGAAACTTGACATCTCTACACATACGAATAGCACTCGCATTGGTATAATACATCCTCACCAAGAATCTGCTGTAGCATCTCCACCTCACTTCAGTGCAATAAAATTAAGTACAGGTGGCCAAGACTGCATTACACATAACACAAGAACTCAGGTCACTCCAAGGCAAGTACAAATATGACTCAGTCACTGTCCATGCTGGTGTGAATGACCAGAGATGCACCTCCCTGGACTACATGAAAAGAGACATAGAGGAGCTCTCTGAGCATGTAGCCCAGGCCGGTATGACCCGGACCTTGAGTAGCATCTTACCCTCACCAAGAATGATGCCACAATATGAAGACACGATGATCAATTTCAACAATTGGCTTAAGTATTGGTGTCATTCAAAGGGGATCCAATGCCTGTCAGCCTGGGATGACATGCTCGACAAGCCACGATGCTTCACTAGGGACGGCTTGCACCTGTCACCCCTGGGCTTTCGGATATTGGCAAAGGCCCTTGCCACCCCCATAGTGCCTTTTTTAGGCAAGGCTCAAAAGACAAACCCACCTCCATAGGTAAGAAACTAAGAGTAATGCTACTCAACGCCAGAAGTCTAAACCTCAAGATGCACGTAACTCAAAACTCTCCTTAGCATGGAGAACATTGATATCTGTGCAGTAACAGAAACCTGGTTCAAGGCTCCCGAGAGCAACCCAGCACTACCAGGTTTATACCTCATATCATGCTTTTCGGCCCCAAAACTTGGACTGAACCACAAAAGGAGGGGGAGTATCAATATTCGTCAAAGATACCCACATCTCCAGGTTGGTGGCACAGCACGAAGCATCAGAGATTATCCATGTGCAACTAGCAGTGGGTAAAACTGCCTTCCAGTTTATAGCCTGCTACAGACCACCCTCCCAAACCCAGGAACCCCACTCAGCCTTCCTGAGAACACTGGAAAATATGAAGGTCTCTCCAAACACCATTATATTGGGCAACTTCAACTACCCAAACATAGACTGGGAGCATTACTCTAGCTCCAACACCCTAGCCCAAAGGTTCTTACAATTTATAAACTCAAATGCTATGGAACAACTTGTTACCACTCCCACAAGAGGGGAAAACATACTGGACCTGATCATCACCAACATGGGGACTCTATGCTCCAGACCAGAAGTGTATCCCTCACTGGTAAGATCAGACCATAAACTAATCTCACTGAATATTCACATCCCGACCCCACCCCCTGCCCAGAAAACCATAGTGAAAAACTTCTCTAAAGCAAATTTCACACTCCTCAAAACCGAGGTGGAATCCTTCAAAGCCCCCAGGCCTGTGGAAAATACGGCCCAGACTGCAGAATCCTTTATAAACGCATTCTATGAACACCTTCAGGAATGCATGGATCATGCAATCCCAAATAAAACCAAGACCCAATCCTCCAAAGGCAGACGTCCTGTCTGGTGGACCCCAGCCATAAACAAACTATACAATAGAAGGAGGAAGCTACTACATGATAGAGCAAAATCCCAAAAAGGGAAGGCATCTCTGATCAGTATTAGCAAAAAACTACGGGCAATCATAAAATCGTCTAAAGCCAGCTTAGAGAGAAAAATTGCCCAGGACACTAAGGATAATCACAAGGCTTTCTTTAGTTATGTCAGGAACCTGGGTGGGAATTCCCAGATATGCTCAGAATTACTCCAAAATGACAAAAAATACACCAAACCCACAGACATTGCCAACATCCTAGCTGACAGGTTCAGTGCAAACTTCTCCCCCCCTCCCCACCAAAAGGGCAAATATCTATCCCAGCAGTGTGCTACCCCCCTGTCATCTCAGATGCTCAGGTAAAAACTGCCCTCTCCAAAGCAAAAATCAGCATCAATGGGACCAGTGTCCCGGGCTGCGTACTACATGAACTCCAAGAAGAGCTAAACCCAAACATAAAACTACTGTTCAATCTCAGCCTTACTACAGGATATGTACCCAAAGAGTGGCGTACAGCAACAGTGGTCCCTCTCCACAAAGGTGGTGCCTCAACAGATCCTGGAAACTATCGCCCCATAAGCCTGACTAGCTTGGTCTGCAAAGCTATGGAAAGGATCATCATGGACCTCATAAATAAAGATATTGGGGACCTACAGACACTGGATCCTACCCAGTTCAGCTTTGTTAAGGGCAGAGCCTGCCTCTTAAACCTGGTTGACTTCTTTGAAACAGTCACCAAGGCCATTGACGAGGGGAAGGTGGTCCACACAGCCTACCTGGACCTCGCAAAAGCCTTCGATACAATACCCCACTCGGGCATTATAGATAAGCTCACCAGCTTAAATATAAACCCCTATGTCACTAGATGGGTTGCAAACTGGCTCAAAGACGGAACCCACAGGGTTAGAATTGTTGAAGCCATGTCAGACTCCAAACCAGTTACAAGTGGTGTCCCACAAGGCTTAGCCCTGGGACCTCTCTTGTTCGGTATATATTTCTCGGAGGTACAGGCCAACACGGAAGGACTGTGGCTGACAAAGTTCGCAGATGACTGCAAACTGGGCGCCATAATCAACTCTCCAGCCGACACAAGCATCCTCCAAAAGGGCCTCATACAAACAGACAACTGGTGCCAGAGCCATGGCCTCAAGCTAAACGCCAAAAAGTGTATAGTCATCCCCTTTGGCAAAAACAAAGTGCCCACAAATTTCATCCATTAAGTACGGAAGAAGTAATTAGGGACCTGGGGACCCAAGTTGATAGCAATCTCTCATTTGACAACCATGTGGCCAAAGTGGTTAGAAAAACATTTTATATAGCCCACCTAATCATGAAGGGATTCACATCTAGATCAGGGGAGGTCATCATGCCTCTTCACTCATCCCTCATCAGGCCCATAATTGAGTACAATGCCCCTTTTGGGATGTACCTTACCAGACACCTGCAGCAACTGGAAAGACCCCAAAAGTACCTCACCAAGAGGATCAAAGGGCTCAAACAGATGCCATATGCTGCCCGGCTAAAGAAACTCCAGCTCTACTCAGTGGCATACTGCCTGCTCAGAGGTGATCTGTGTCTGACGTATAAAGCCATGTCCAACCCGAAATTAATGGACACGCTGCACCTCAGAAAATCCAAATCCCATCGAGCCACGGCCGAGAGACTTGAACCTCAGCACTGAAATAAATAGGACATGCTGGAGGGACAGATTCATAACCCAGAGGCTCCCTTCATTCTGGAATAAAATCCCAGTCCAGGTTAGGCAGAGTCCCTCATTGACCCTCTTCAAGAGGAATCATGATGAGTGGATGGGAGATCGTAGGTTTACCCCGGGTATCACTTCTGTGTCACTGTTAGACAGAGGCACAGTATACTAACCTCGAAAAAGGGCATAGCAAAATTAATTTAAAATGGGTGGTGAAAGCCAAACACACTCTGGCTAGGCTTCTAAATGCCCTAGGGCAGATAGCCTAGTATGAACCTATGAACCTAAGTGTTGCTGGGTTAAAGGTAGCACAAGCATAACTCATCATTATATTTTGAAGAACTGGCGTGCAGACATTTCAAGAAAACAGGCTACAAAATAAATAAGGAAATTAGTTAATCCTTAATTCCCTATGACCCCCCTGAAAATTCTAATACTGAACTCCTTATAACTAAGTTACAACTCAACCCTAATAAAGCCATCTACATTATCTGTACCTACCTTCCACCAGGTAATAACTCCACAAGCACAGAGAGTATTCTTAGCTGGGCCTCAACTAGCTACCCACAAGAAACCATAATACTTGGTGACTTTAACCTTGATTGGTATTCAGTTAACTCTAACAACCCAGCCTCCCATATTAATCTCCATAACTTCACCCAAACTATACAAACCCCCACTAGAACTAATAAACCAAACAACAAAGAAAGTATACTTGATTGGATCCTTGTCAACAAACCCCAAATAAACTATCAAGCAGGGACCCTGCCTGATGATATCAGTGACCATAACTTAACCTACATCATAAGGCAAAAATATCACTACAAATAACCCTTCAGTCAGGACCATACAGTATTAAACATTTTAACCCACTCTATTCAAAACTGAACGCAAGGCATGCGACTCGACTCCACTAAAAACTCTTTCCCTCAATGAAGCAGTTCTACACTTTAATACCAAATTCTTAACTATCTTAGATACCCATGCTCCAAAACGTACTATAAGAATAAAACCAAACCTGCCCCTGGCTATCAAAAGAAACAAGACAGAAAATATTACTTAGAAACAAACTCTGGCAACAATGGAGAACTACTAGGCTACCCTTAGATCATCAATCCTTCAAACAACTAAGAAACATCACCAAAAAGCTATTCTTGCTGATAAAAACACTACTATTGTAACCTCCAACAATCTAACCATAATAATCCCCAAAATTCTGGGCAACATTGAACAAACTTCTTCACCCTGGACAAACTTCCACTCCCCCCCCCTTTGGATCAGACAAAATTTCTTCCCTTGAAACTGCTAACACCTTCAACTCCTTTTTTTCTGGTACTATCAACTCACTAGCCTCTCACCTTCCTTCTGATAACCCAATATCCCTCAACATGCCGCCACTAATTTACCAAGCTTTACTATACAGCCCATCTCTACCACCTTTATCCTAAAATGCATTCAAAAGCTTAAGCCATGTACTCCATCAGCCGACCAACTTCCATCTGAATTTCTTCAAAAAGCAGCCATAGAAATAGCCTACCCCATATCAATTCTTATTAATAGAACCATTAAAGAAAGATACATCCCTGACATCTGGAAAATCTCACATATTATACCCTTACACAAGGGAGGAAACTCCACAGAATATTCTAATTATAGACCCATTGCCCTCCTCTCCCCACTAGCAAAGATCATGGAAAAATGTATACATAATCAGTTAATGTCCCACTTAACTAAACACAACATTCTATCTCATTGTCAACATGGTTTCAGGCCTTTTCATAGTACTACAACTGCTCTCCTTTCTTTCACCGACTTCATTAACAAAAACCGCAATAATAATACCCTTTCTTCTGCTCTTTTTATTGACCTATCTAAAGCTTTTGACATGGTCAATCACCCTCTTCTTCTAAAAATCTTGGAATCACTTGCTATTGAACCAGAGACCATTCAATGGTTCACCTCCTATCTTTCTAACAGGAAACAAGCTGTACTCTGGGATAATAAACTCTCCTCTCTTCTCCCTATCTCCCTCGGTGTACCACAAGGCTCTATTCTTGGCCCTCTTCTGTTCTCCCTATTCATAAATGACTTACAAGTGGCCATTCCCCAAGCTACATGCATACAATATGCAGATGACTCCACACTCATCTGTTCTGCAAAAACCATCCCAGAGCTTCAAACGGTTACTCAAAATGTATTCCATATGGTTGAAGCATGGTTCTTAAACGCTGCCTACTTCTTAATGCCAAAAAACAAAACTTCTCCTTTTCAAACCCACAACCAGATCCCCTCACTGGACTTCTCTATCTCTTCTATTAACAACACTCTCATAACACCTGACTCTTCTACCAAACTACTAGGAGTGACAATTGATAACAATCTTACCTTTGACTATCACATAAACAACACTATCAAAACAGTACATAGAAAACTGGGCTCCTCTATAGAATTAGAGCATTCCTATCCCCAACAGCCAAAGCTACTTTGGCCCACGCCATCTCATCTCCACTCTTCTCTATGCTTCACCAATTTACACTAACCTAAAAAAATAATCTTACCAAGTTGACCACCACCTACAGTAGTATAGCTAGATTTGTTACTGGTAATCAATTCAGAACACATCACTGCCTGAATCTACAACAAATTCACTGGCTTGAATTACAAAACATGTTGCTTCTTTAACTTCCCATCATCCACAAATCTTTTTATCTGCCAAACAACACCCTTCATTTTCTAACCTCCTCACACCTTACTCTAACCTTTGCTCTCTACCTCTAACAAACTCCTAGTCACTGCCACCAAATCCAATAACCTTGCCGGTGACTCCTCTTTTCTAACTCCATTGGTAAACACTGGAACCTATTGCCCACTGAACTAACTTCTATATCATCTCCTGTCCTTTTCAAACAAAACTTAGACTCTACCTCACCAAACACTGGCTATGCCCCTGCCTTAACCCAGACTGAACCCATGTATTTTGCTCCCCTCTACATTTTGATCTCTGTGATCCTTACTACCTTCTACTTATTTGCTCACTATTCTATCACTTACTTCTCCTCTATCCTTCTCCCTCCTAATCATTTTACTCAGTTTACTGAGGACACCTACAAACATCTAATCAAAAACTATCCTACTTACATAGCTGTCCTTAAATATCCTTTTCTCTTTCCCATAATGTTTGATTAATCTAAATAACATATGCCTGTGTTTTGTGTTCAAAAGCCATGAGTACTCCTTGGTACAAGTGTTAATATATGTCTATTAGAAGTTTGATTCCTTGTATAATATTGTCCTGTTACAGTATGTTTTGTATACTACTTCTTTTTGCATTGCATGTAATAGTTATTATTCTCTCTGTGGAGCTTTTCTCCCCGGGCCTCTGCTGAAAAGGGAAATATATCCAGTCAGACTAGCCCGGTTAACAAATGTAAAATAAAAAATAAAATAAAATAGTTGCACCTCTTTCAAATACTTAAATATTTACCTATATTCTCAGCTTTAAAGCTCTATATTTTCTACAGTCTCTCTCGTGCTCATTCACTAACAGAGCATTTCTGGGAATGGAGAGGCTGAATAGTACGGCTTGAATCACCTCTGTCAAAGCTTTTAGTGTACTAATGACAAATCATTAAAGAATGGAAAAGAGCAAATAATGTCATCCAATATGACTTATTTCATTTCTGTTTCATTCCCTAGAGTAATACCACTGTACACAAGTATCAGTAACACAGCTCATTTGTTATCTCCTGTACTTTACTGCCAATACGATACCATTAGTGAAAGCATTAGAAAGCTTTAACAGCAGGTCCAGTCTGACCTAAAGACATAAACATCTTAGGATCAAAAGGATTTTATGCTCAAGCAGTCCTAGTGACCCCAAAGAGGAAAAAAAGTCTGCCTCTGTGTAACTTGCTTCACTTTCTTGGCAGTTTACAAAGTAGGATAAATATAGCCCCCCGTTTTTTTTTTTTTTATTTACTTAACCATTCAGAATTGGACTAACACCTGGAAAGTACAGTGCCTTCTGAACATAAAATATAAACTAGCAGTACAGAACAAGTGCAGGTCAAGTCCATACAATCTGTTATCTATGCACAACTTTTCATGAAAGTCTATCTAAGACATAATCGTCCAATTCCTTAAACCTCTGCCTGGGTCAGCAATGGCCCACATAACTGCTGTGCCTTCACAAGAAAGATGAGGGGCAGCATCACATTTTGAAGCTTGGACTTTTGCTTAACTGTGCAGTGCAACACAAGTGCACAGGCAAGGGAGGAAACCAATATTGCTGCAGAAAAAAAATTTTAGATACACAATCAATTATATGTTTCAGGTTAGGAATGTTGTGTTGGGTAAAGAAGGCCCACGGAGAAATGCTGCACAAAAAAACAATCAAAAACTTCAAAGAAAAACGTTTTAAGAGAGCAGAAAGTAACAATAAGCTGTTAAAGTTAGTTTCATTTTTGCAAAGCATGTGTGATTAATTCAAAGAATGACTAGCACAAATGATGACATATTCAAGAACCAATACCCACAAAATAAACATCAAGTGAATTGTCTGTCATTAGTGTGATGAATAAAAGCTTGCATTAAGTAGTAACACAAAAAACTGGAAGATTAAGGATCATATTATGGATCCATGCACTTTTGTGCAAGCGAAATGGGAATGAGGGTTTTACATCGAAGTCTCATTTCGTCGACCCCCCCCCCCCAAAAAATTTTGTTGTAGGGCTAGGTATGTAGGAATGCTCACGTTGTTACAGGGTTTTGTGGGTTTTCAATGCAGAAGGATAAACCCTCAGGATTGGAAACTATACTGGGGATGGGGGGTGGGGTTCAGGAACTGCTCCAACTGTGGAGAATACCTCAAATGCATCTCTTTGCCTTCTCTCAAGACAGTTTAAGAAATTTTGTTCAGAATACCTTGCGAACAGGTCTAGAAGACATTTTTTTCATTCTCATGGACAGTTATGTTCCTCTATGTCTCTCCACTGATAAAGAGGGTCCTTCTAAAGATTTTTTAGAGATTCTCCAGACAGTGGTGGTAGCTCCCTTTTGGCCAATACAGTACAGATTTTCCCTTCTTTTGAAATTGGCCAAGGGCAAAAGTACAGCTGCGCAAGTCCTAATTACCTGTAACATTAGATGCTTGAATTTCACACTGCCTTGGTGGCATATGGGTTCTCTGCCTGCACAAACCTGACTGGCAGCTTTCCAGAGCTCAGAATCCGTTCCACTGTTTCTCTGTGATAGGGAATTGACTAAGCCCCTCCCATCAAGGAAAGCCTAACCCCTATCACGGTCAGTTATTCAAGCTTTTATTGCCAAGGAGAATGAACCAGAAACGAGAACTGCCTGAAACAAATCAATCTGCTGCCATAAAAAACACTACAATAAACCAAAGCCAGCCAGCAACACAAGGTTGGATACCGTTGAACTACATACAAAATAAGGGAGATGGTGTGGGTGGCTGCTGTCACCGAGGAAGTATGACATTTCAAATATCTGTTGTTACAGGTAATTAGAACTGCCTCAACTGTAATATGTTCATCACTGACATTGCCTCAGTGGCATAGGAGTTGATTCCCAATGCTTACCCTACCTGGGAGGAGAAAAGATAAGGATCCAGGAATCCCTGGAGAAAGATCCTCACAAAGCCTGTTCTGGAACTTGAGAAAGAATTCAGTCTGTAGTGCTTTGTAAAGCTATGAAGAGAGGACCAGGTTGCTGTCTCTAGAATGCTTCTAGAGTCCACTCTTTTCCAATATGAAACCAAAGAGGATAAGGCTCTGGTGGAATGTGCCTCAACTTTGCCTATGATTATTATGGTGGGAGGTTAAAAAATAAATGAAAAAGAAAGAAAACCGCAGAGGATAACCAATGACCAATCTTTTGTTTAGAGACAGGTTACTCCTCCTTAGCCCCAGAATAGAAAATAAATACCTGTTCAGCTTTCCCTTTCTGTCAAGGTAATACCTGAACTGCCCATGTACATACAAGGCATGCAGAAAATTCTTTCCCTTGTTTACTTTCCAGAAAGAAAACTGGGAGATGGATGGTTTGATTTGGGGCAATTTCAGAAACAACATCAGACACGAAACAGGATTAGTATGTTGAAAAACTCTGTCCATGTAGAAAATCAGATGCAGTTGGGCCATCATGAGAGCTTGCAGCTCAGAAATTCACTTACCTTGCAGATGTCGGAGCAAAAAGCAAAACAGTTTTCCAAGTGATGAACATCAACTCAGCCGGAAAGCCAGGTTCAAAAGGCGATAAGGTCAATTTTACACAAAGTAAGAGATCTCAAGGAGGAGGAACTTGCTTTTGAGGGGTTCTCAAGTGCAACACACCTTTCATAAACTGTCACAAAAGAGATGAAAGAATGGAATCCATGGACACACAGATGAAGATGACCGCAAGATATTCCTTGACAGGTGCATAAAATAAGCCATCGTTGAGTAACTAACAAATATTTTATCACCAGAAGAGTGGACGTCATATCATTAAGGCACCACTTGAAAATTTTATATTTAACAGTGGAAGAGGCTTTCTAAGTTGCCGGGTTTCTTGCCTCCTTCAACACCTGCTGCATACATTCTCATGGAACAAGTGCCTAAAAGGTATCAAGACAGAATCACTCGGGGTGTCCATACCAATTGGTCTATATATGTTAGGGTGTACCAGTAGCACCCGACACTCAGCAGATCCAGAGTGTACTTCTGGTAAATGCCCTTAGCCAATTTCATTAAAAGGGAGAACCATCTTTGCTTATGTCAAAAGGGGGTCACCACAATGATATTTGGTAATTCTATCTGAACCTTCAAAATACCTTGGCTATAGATGGAAAGTGTAGAAATGCATAACAAAACACACAGTAAAGGAACCCTCCTGCTCAAGGACACAAGAATACTGCTGTCCTCCAAGCATGACTGCAAGGATGTTTCTAACCAATTTTTTTCAAATATTTATATTGAAAGGAGGCAAACAGATATCTGTGACGTGCTCTCCACATCTGGACCAAATCCATGTAGACCTCTGCCCAGAGTTTCCACTTGTGAAAGTCTGTCCAGGATCTGCTTAGTCTGTCTGCCACTATATTTTGCTCTGATGGGATGTATAAGGCCTGAAGAATCAGAGACTGCTGTAAGGCTAGCTCCCAGGCCATCACTACCAACCTGCAAAGAAGATGTGACCTTGCACCCCCTTGTTTGTTCGGGTACAACATGACTGTGGGTGTCATATATGACTAATAAAAGGGGACTTGGAGACCATAAGACATAAAAAGCTTTAAATGTCTGAATCACTGCCAAAATTTATTTGCCATTTATGTGCTTTGTAGCATTCAAAGGACCCCACTGGCCTTGCACTTCAACTCCCCTGAACATTGCTCCCCATGCAAAGTCTGTCTTGACTAATTGACCTGATATCTGGAGGGAGAAAGGGAGGTCTTGAGAGACAGCTGATCCCTCCAACTCGTTTCACAAAATCAGCACTGGTATTTGGAACTCTAAGTGAAGCAGGTCCTGGGTCCAACAGACTTAAAAATATCTATATTTATATGTATTTGAGAAACTCTCTTGCGGAGGTAGCTTCCTGAAGACAGAAATTCCTGAAAATGTTCTTACAGTCAGTAATGTCTTCTGGTAGAAAGGCCATAGTTCTTGTCCATCATACACTGAAGAGGACAATTCCTTGTGAGACGGTAAGACAAGACATTCGTAGGTTCAACCTGAAGGTGGAAGCAATAGGTATGTATTAAACCTCCTTCAGATGTACAGTCACCATGAAACAGTGGTCTGGAAGAAGGGGTAGGACCATCTGCTGGGTGAGTACTTTGTATATGGGTACTTTCAGAGAGTTATTTAGGTACGCTAAATCTAACACTGGTCTCCACAATAACTATTTTAGGTACCAAAAAGATTCTACTGTAAAATCCTTTTCCTTTTTGTGGTGTAGGAACTGGTGGTAATAACCTCTGTTTGCAACACGTGAAGGAGTACTGGAGAAAATAGGCAAAATCAGTCTGGAAAGGGTGGGTGGATTTCCCATAAGAGAGGAGGATTTTCTGTCCAATGTCAAGGGAATGCTTACTCTGTATTATTCTCACCCCACCACTTGCCTGACTCTATTTGCGGCCAGGCTGCTGGGCTGATCTAAAGTCTGGGGAAAGGTGAAAGAGGAGGGAAGAACGGCATGCCATGAGTTCTGGCATAGTCATTCTTTAGCATGGGAAAGATCTTTTTTTGGAGAATGAAACCCATTTTATTTGGTTTGGAAGCATTATCCTCCTGAAATTTCCTCTTTTTATCTCAACTCTTGTTAGACTGGGATTTTTATTCGTTCTTGCCTTGGAAGTTGGACACCTAAATAGGGAAGAACCTGGGAATATAAATCACTCTAGGCAGCCCATGCATCAATTTAAGTCCATCATCCGACTGTTTGATAACTTGAGTAGCAGCAGGACCAAAAACACAAATTTGAAACTTAAAGGAGCATTCAAAATCTCATTTTTTAAATCCTCAGAAAAATGCTAGTTATATAACCAAACATACCTCCTCAATACCACAGAAGTGGCTGCATTTCTATAAATAGTGTCTACACCTTCCAAGACCCTCCTCAAAGCACTTTTCAAAACCAGTGTCTCATTAGAAACAATCTCATTCATATAACTCTTCTCTGTTCAGCAGGTAAAAATACGGCAGAGGCATCTAAACTGTAAGCATATTGCAATTAAATTTCCACATGAACCCCCTGATGATTTAAAATTCTGACGACTAAATTACTAGACTGAGCCAAATTTTCCCCCTGGAGATTTTAACTATTTACCAATTTGATCCAGCAACGTAGGGTCAGAAGAAGCAAAAATTCTCTTCTTAGAGGTGGCAGCTGGAGAAACCGCAGGTGGGTCAGCTGAAAAGAAGCAGCGTGCTACAAGATCAGAGTACACCTTGTATTTCCTCAAAGCCTTTTTAGGAACTAGTTCACTAGCAAAAGGGGTTTAGCATACAGCTTTACAGACATCATCCAAGGCTGGTAACATAGGAGGAAAGTACAGTTGTGTACACTTACCATAAATGTAGATTTTCGAGTGTATTCACTGTTGCAGTCATTACATTTGGGTAATCCCGCTGGCAGGTTGCCGTCAGCCGGCCTGAATTCCAAAGTCTTTTTCTTCAGTTTTTCTTGTCCCAGATGTCAGGTGCCCCCCAAAAGGGTAGCCGAACGAATATATATATATATATATATATATATATATATATATATATATATATATTCAGAAATATACCAATATAAATTTTACCTTCATCTGTAAATAAATACACCACATAGGTAGTACAAATCAGAGAAGGAAAGATAAGATCCAAAATAAAAAAAGGGGGAAGGCGGGTAGGTAAACTGGACTGCAACAGTGAATACACTCGAACATCTACATTTATGGTAAGTGTACACAACTGTACTATGTTCTTCGTGTTTCACTGTTGCAGTCCTTGCATTTGGGTAGAGTCCCAAAGCTATGGTTGGGAGGCTGGAACCAGACAGCAGTAGGAGCGGCTATGAGGCCCTGCAGAACTGCAGTGGCAAAGCCTGCCCTGGATTTAGAGTAGAGTGGCACATGATAATGCTTTGTAAAGGTGTGCACTGAACTCCAAGTAGCCGCCTTTAAAATGTCTATGGTTGGTACTCCCCTGAGAAAGGCTGCTGAGGTGGCTGCAGCTCTGGTGGAATGAGGCCTAATGCCCTTAGGCACTGGCTTGCCATGGTGTAAGTAGCAGAAACAAATGCAGTGGCCTAACCACTTAGGCTTTCCTTGTGATCCTGCAGCATATGCCACTAGTAATTGCTCTGTCTTCCTGAAAGTTTTGGTTCTGTCCAAGTAAAATCTAAGCTGTTTGTGTACGTGCAAATAATGCAGAATTCTCTCCCCCTTGTTCTGTGGGTTTGGGTAAAAGATGGATGGCTTAAGAGCCACACTGGTCACTACTTTACGCATATATGTTGGGTTTGTCCTCAGGGAGACCCTGTCTGGATGAAAAATGATGAAAGGTTCCACGGCCATGAGCGCCTGTAGCTCTGAAACTCGTCTTGAAGAAGTAATTGCTAAGAGCAGAGCTGTTTTCCAAGATAAAAACTTCATATCAGCAGTAGCGGCTGGCTCAAAAGGAGGCAGGGTGAGCTTTTCCAAGACATAGCTGAGGTCCCATGCAGGTATTGGCAGTCTCCTTGGGGGCCTTAAATTTTTGGCACCTCTGAGGTACTGCCTTAATAAAGGGTGAGAAAAAAGTGGTGGCTCTGTATTGTAATGAGGCGAAAAGGCAGAGGCATGAATTTTAATAGATGAAAAGGATAGGCCTTTGTCCAGCATCTCAGTCAAGTATCGCAAAATCTGAGGAATATTTGGTACCGCTGTATCAGTTCCTTGAGCCTGGTTCCAGGCACAGAATCTTCCATTTTCCAGCATAAGACTTTCTAGTAATAGGCCTTCTGGCTTCCAGAATGACATCCATCACAGCTTTACTGAGAGGTGTTTTTTGTATGACTACATTATCCGCCATGCTGCCAAGTTTAATGTCCTGAGTTGGCTGTGCATGATCTGATTGTTTTGCTAGGACAGTAGTCGAGGCATTTGAGGTAAGGTCCAAGCTGGGTATAGAGATAAGTTTCTTAGTATTGGATACCAGTACTGGTGTGGCCAGTCTGGGGCAATCAGTATCATCTTTGGCTTCCCCTGTCTGACCTTTAGGAGAACCTTGGGGAGGAGAGGCAGTGACGGAAAGGCATATATTGATAGGTCGTCCACTTTCCATGCTTGTCTGTGACAAGTCCTTGTGCAGAATCTTTTTAGTTGGCAATTGAGAGGGGAGTCAAATAGATCTATGTCCGGACATCCCCATTTCCTTGTTATCATGCTGAAGACTTGTGGATCCAGCTTCCACTTGTGGGGATCCATGAGGTTTCTGCTTAGTTCGTCTGCCAGAGTATATTCCTTTCCTGGCAGGAATTGTGCCTGCAGATGTACTTGGTAAGTCAACGCTGTGTCCCACAAGGTCATGGCTAGTCTGCAAAGGGGGTAAGAATGTGTGCCCCCCTGCTTGTTTATATACCACATGACCGTGGTGTTGTCTAAATTCATCAGTAGTTTTCCTGGATGCAGTAGGTTCTTGAAGGCTGTCAGGGCATTTTGAACAGCTAACATCTCTTTTTGACTGATATGTAGATGTATTTGGTTTGAGGACCATGTGCCCTGAATGCCATATGGGCTCCCCAGGCATAGTCTGACACATCCGTTGTTACTGTCTGACTGGCTGGAGGTAATGCGAATGTCTGTCCCTTGTTCTGGTGACAAGCCTTTGCCCACCATCGAAACTCCTGTGGCAGGCAGGGAATGAGAGTAATGACTGTTGCCAGGCTGTGGCAATGTTGAGTCCAAACACTTTTTAGATACCACTGAAGTTTCCTCATATGCAGTCTTGCATATGGAATTAGTAGGATGCAGGATGCCATGAAGCCCAAAACCTGTAGAATTTTTCTTGCAGGTAACTGGGCCTTTGTTGCCAACATTTTGAAATAGGTAGTCAGTTGCCTTTGTTTGTCTGGCGTGAGATAAGCCATCTTGGCAGTTGTATTCAAGCTTGCACCCAGTAATGTTATCTCTTGTGAGGGTACTAGTTTTGATTTCTTTTTGTTGACTGTGTACCCTAGGCATGTTAGAAGTCTGTTGACAAACTCCAGATGTTGAAGAAGAATGTCCTTGTTCTTTGCTTGAATGAGACAGTCGTCCAAGTATGGATATATTTATATTCCTCTTTGTCTGCAGAATGCAATTACTGGTGCCAGGCACTTTGTAAAGACCCTGGGCGCAGTAGATAATCCAAAGGGCAGTGTAGAGAATTGGTAATGCATTGAACCAGCCCTGAATCTTGGGTATCTTCTGCATGACTGTCTGATTGGAACATGCAGGTATGCCTCTTTTAGATCTAAAGTCAAAAGCAAAGCATTCTTGCCCAGCATGGGCAGAAGCTGCTGCAATGTCAACATTTTGAATTTTGGAATATCCAGGAAAGTGTTCAAAATAGATAGGTTCAGTATCGGCCTCCAGGCCTCGTCCTTTCTGGGTACCAAGAACAGTCGAGTAAAATCCTTGTCCCTGCTCTTGCTCTGGTACTTGTTGAATGGCCCCCATGTCCATGAGGGATGAGACTTGTTTTTTGTGCCTCTGCCCATTGATTTTTTTGGCAGATATGGCCAGCCGTTTGCCTTTGGTAGAGTATGGAAATGGAACTTGTAGCCTTGTGACACTATGTTTAGAACCCACTTTTCCTGGGTTATGATGTGCCAATTTTGAGCAAAAAGTGCTAATTTTCCCCCTAAGGGTGCTGCCAGAAGATAAGTGCTTGGTGCAGGCAGGGGGAAGTCATTGGGACTGTTTTCTGTATGTTTGTGATCTATCTTCTCCAGCTTTGGAGGTAGAAGCACCCCACTGCTTGGGCCTATAAGGACCTTGCACCTGGGATCTGCCCCTAGGGCATCTGGGTCTGCCCCTTTGAGGTCTGTCTGACACAGGAAAGGACCAGTTTTTTGTAGGCCAGTGTCTACTAAACCTAGGTGGCTGTACCTGTAAAAAATCTTTGACAGTTTGCATAGATTTAGCTTTGTCCTCCATTTTCTTTAACACCTCTTCTACCTTAACACCAAACAAAGTATCATGTTGTAAAGGTGCATTTAGTAATTTAACTTTAACATGATCAGGCAGATTTTGCTCCTTTAACCAAGCATGCCTCCTAATTACAGAACCCATAACTGCGGCCCTGCAGACCACCTCCAAAGAATCAAAACCACATTGCAAAGTATGTTTTCCAACTTGTTCTGCTGCATACAATAAATCCTGCATTTCCTTGTTTTCTGCACATTCAGAATTTAACAAGACTTTCTGTTTAAGCAATCCCATGACATGTTGCTGATACTTAAGCATATGAAATCGACAGTTTAAGGCCCTTACAGCCAAAGTTGCAGAGATGTAAACCTTTTTTCCCCATCTATCCAGTGCCCTTGAATCTCTGTCAGAGGGGGTTGGGTTTTTTGCAGTGGAAGCCTCAACTCCCTTTGGACCCTGTGATATAGTTTCTGGGTCAACATCAGGGTTTTTAAAAAGAAATTTGTGAGAGTCAGGAACCCTGTAAAATCTGTCAGGCTTAACAGGAGCTGGGGGTAAGGAGTCAGGGGTCAGACTAGACTCTGAAAATACATCATCTACAATGTCTAACACAGGTGGAATGGCTAGAGGCCTGTGCTGAGGTAGTAAAAGAAAATCCCTGAGCCTCTTTTTAGATTCTGAAAAATCTTGGCTCTCCCAGTGGAAATGCTCCCTCATGGTGTGCAAGGTTTCCCCAAAGGAATAGTCTTCAGGAGGAGATGCTGAAGGTACAGATTTCTTCAGCATCTGAATCCTCATAGGGGGGGAAGAGAATATTCCTGATCAGAAGAGGAATCAGAAGAAATAGAAACCTGATCTGAAGATTAATAGTTAGTGTCTTGCCTAGGCCATCAGGAGGGGGATGGGAGGCCATCAGGAGGAGGATGGGAGTCCCTGATCAAGATAATCAAGTCTTCGGCCATTTTGAGCATCTTTTTTTTTTGCATAGAGGACTGTCCATGTGGCTCTTGAGTTTGTTTCCTTGCTTTAGAAGGTGCTTTAGTCTTTGCCTTTGAAGCTGAAGTCGTTTTAATGTAAAGATGTTTAGGTCTGAATACACCCTCAGAAGCCGGTGCCTGCTCAGTGGCACCGGACCCATCTGAGGGATTAGCATCCGAGGCTCCAATACCTTGAGTATCCAGCGGCATGGTCGACTCCACGTGGGAGTCGGTAGCAGCCTGTGACTCTAAAGTAGTGGGTGTCAGGGACTGCGAAAGTGCCTCACTGAGAACCGGCGACTGGCTTAGGAGAAGCTCGACCGTCGGTTTTGGGCCTCGGTTGTTTTTCTCTATCCTTTTCTTTGCGTTTTTTGTAAACTCCAGTAGTCGGATGGCTATCAGATGACATTTCAGGATAATTAAATCGGCGTCCAAAAAAGTTTAAAGCAAAATCATACCGATGCTTAATAGTGCGTTGGTTAAATCTACCCCAAAACCGACAACCGGAAACATTGTGATTAGGGCCTAGGCAAGGAATACAGTAAGAATGAAAATTCTTATGAGGTATTTGCTTCCAAGAAATACAATTATTAACTTTTTCTGACATCGGTCTGGAGCAAGAAAAAAGTTTCCCCAACGGGGTACTTAGCTTTATTGAAGACTTCGGATCTGAAACTCAAATACGAAAGTCTCAGGAGTCTGCCGACCGGCACTTGCGAACTGCTTCTGCTTCAGGCACCGTGCGGCAAGAAAGACTGAAGAAAATGGCGTCGGATGATTCTTTTATACCCCTGACGACCTGATATCAGGGAAGGGAGACAGCAGCCAACGCAGGACCCAAGACTTTGGAATTCTGGTCGGCTGAGGGCAACCTGCCAGCAGGATTACCAAAATGTAATGACTGCAACAGTGAAACACGAAGAACATCAGCAAAAACATTTGGAATCTCATGCTCAATAAAATAATAAACTCTGTCAGTCTGCAGCACAGCTCCAGATTGCTTTCAGTCAAATACATCTCCAAGCTTAGCTACCTCTTCTAAAGAATCAGACTGGACAGGCTCAACGTTCACTACTGACTGCATTAGTCCCCCATCAAACTGTGTGGCATCAGAATGACCACTAGAGAAATTAGCCTCATGGTCATTCTGACAGACGCATTGCCTCTGACATTAGCTGACTGTAAAACACTAGAGTTAAAGAAACAACATAAGCCGTTTAACATGGTAAGAACAAGTGCCAGTCATATGACAGTTTCTGTTTCTTCTTACTACGAACTATACTGGAGAACAAAATGACTGTGGACACAGGATCAAGTCTGGCAAGGAGTCCCTTACCCCACACCTCTCCTGCACCTAAAGTGTTCCCCATACCTGAACCAGGTACTCGAACAAACCCAGAGGATGTGTCTGACCCCCCCCCCCCCAAACAGGGCAACTGGCTCACACCGGAGCGTGATGGGGAAAAGGTTAAGTGATCTGCAGGCCTGCTTAAGGCAACAGATTCACAAACCATAGACTGCGGCATGCTTTTGTTGAGTTTGTCTTTTTAGGTACAACTGGATTTGATTGGGGGGGGGGGGCAGCTGTCCCAGGATTCTTCAAGTCATGGGGAAAAAAAACACCAGCCAGACTAATACACAGACACTATTAAAACAGCAATACTAGACGATATAAACTGTGTTCCCGCACAGCAAACAGGACTAAATTCCATAAAATACAGCAAAAGAGTTTAAACTGTGATAAGCCTTGTTCTACAACCTGCACAGTGTAGTAAACAGCGCACACGGTCACAGTACCAAATAAAATTCACTTGTCCAAATAGTGACAGAAAATCAAATTAGCATAAATAGCCATTAACTTGAGAAACCCTCGACAGAAATGAAAAAAAAAATCTTCACAGAAAATGCAAATAAAGCAACGAGTTTAAAATGCAATTTAATAACACAGCTATAGCAGTGTTGTCAGTAGTAAATATATAAAAATGAAGAAAAAAGTAAAATAAATGCAATATCTGCTTCATTTGGAATTTTTGACAGCAAAACAAACAAGAGGCCTAGCTTGTGTTCAACTGATACCATAAAATCTTCAGTTCACCAGCACATGAAATAGAACACTTCAAAATAGCCTCATAACTGCTTAAAAGCAGTATTAAGCATGCGAAGACACATTAGTAAGTTAGAATCCCCAGGGAATTAATAAAAAAGTTGTAAATTGCAAGTATAGTCAAATAAAAAGTTAACTTCTATACTTTTTAAATAAAACTTTTGGCTTTATGAAAAGTGGTAACATTCTAGAGGCAGCACCTTTGTCCTCTGTACATACTTTCACAAAGAATTACTGGATTCTTTTTCCTGGTCAAGTTCAAGCTTTGCTAGGACCATTCTCCCGGAGCTCCTGGATTTTTAATTCCTTCGTCCTCCCTAGTTATTCTTAAGCTATAACAATCTACCTAAACATAGTAGAGTTGTGTAAATAAATTTACCATAACAACAGATTTTCTAATAGACCACTATTGTAGAAGCAGCGGTCAAGCTTGGTCTTCTTAAAGGTATCACCACAGTGTAGATGTACACATCCTTGTGTATCAAGTTACATTGGGTTTTGTTTCACTATTCCTTTCCTAGTATTTCTCCTTTCAGGGCTGTATCTTCCCTTCTAGGGACAAGAAAGCTCTGAGGCTTTTGACACACATTTCCTTTTCATATGGGTATGCCTGAATCACTGGCAGTTTGGACACACAGAAGATGACCTAAGGCTTTGAAAGCTGGCTAGTGGACATATCCTAGACAAGGATATAACCCAAATATCCTAAATGTTAACATATCCTGGATCTTTTTTCCCACCATCTTGAAGGAGTACATTGGAAGGAACGGAATCCTAGAGGCTTGCTTTGCATTTGACTAACAAATGTTAACAAGGCTTGTGTTAAGGCTGGCGTCCAATCCTTAGAAACAAAGTTCTTTCACATGGCAAGTGTTTGTGTCTCAGGCATCTGGACTGGCAGTGGAGTCTCCTACACCTCCAAACAATAACATGGGCATTTTCTCTTCTGAACATTTCTGCTTCACCACAAATCAAGCATCTGGGTAGGATATCAGGGAGTCAACACAAGAACCAACCATGTCCCCTGTGATTTTACCCTAGAAGGGTGTGATGTTAAATGACAATGTTAAATGATGGCATGACAACCTCTACTGGGGCACTGCTAGAGACCTCAGTGGTAACAGGCACTGGGGCCAAACGCTGCACATATGCTTCAATGGGGCTGACACACAGACTAGAAAGTCTAGCCATAATGGTTGCAATGTCCTCAGACTCTCATTTTTACGTGGCTTCTCCATACATCCTTTCTTCAGAAGGAAATCTGATACGAACAAATGCGGAGTGTAGGTTCATAGGACGATACTAGGGTATTGGCCTGAAGGCCCTTATAAGCCTAGCCAAGAATTTCCCCATGTTCCCACAAAGTCAGCAACTTGTAGTAAAACAAGATGGCCCTCTTTGTAATGGACTCCAGCTTCTAATGCTCCAAGTACACCTGAGGACCTTTTCTTCCTTTCTCCATCATTCACTCACTAATTCATGTATACTAAACCTAGCAGAGAAACCACAAGAAGCCATGTCATGGCAAGGCCCTAGGCAAAAAAAAAAAAAAAAACACAACTGGAGTGAAAATCTTTGAGCAATTTGGTGCCTGCATGGACATAAATTTGTGAAGCACACAAATCACCATTGTCAACCAATACCTACGACTTATTCAATAAACATAGCAATTCAACGGGTTCCTATTACGAGAGCAAAGATTCCTTTAGGCGAATACGAAGATGTCGACCCATATTACGCGAAGTACGTAAACCGTGAAAGTTCAAAACCGTGAAGTTAGAAATGTCGATTTATTCTGGTTGGCCCATCTGTGGTACAGCTCCGTAAGGCAAGTGTGCGATAGATAGGAATTTAGTGTTAGGATTTGGGTTAAGGTAAGTGCATAGATAGGTAATGTATCTAAGAGTTAGTGTAGTGTTAGAAGTAGGCATTTTTTTAAATGTATGTATGTGTTTTATTTATTTTGTTTGGGTGTGTGTGTGTAGGGGAAGTGTGCGGTAGTTACGGACCTTAGGGTTAAGTAGGGGTTAAGGAGAGTGCATAGATAGTTGTGTTGTGGGGTTTATTGTAGTGTTGGAGGTAAGGTTTTGGTGCTTTAGGTTAGAAGTAGGGTTTGGTTAGTGTATGTATGTGGTTTATTTATTTTATTTGGGTAGGTAGTATGTAGCTGGTGGTGGGGTTGGCCGACTGACACTTTGATTTTTTTTTTTTTTCCGCGGTTTAGTACGTTCGGGATTTTTGCGGTTCGAGGTATAGGGGGTCAATGTTTTGGTATTCATGCATAGGGTTTTTCTCTTTGGTAATATAGACCCCAATTCAACATGTAAAACAAATGAATTAAATACACATTCTTTAATAGGGTAATTACCTGCCCTGTTCTGGAAGGCTGACAACCCCCCAAATGATAGAAATGCTCATACAATGTGAAATGAACAGTTCTGCAGCAAAAAAGACAAAAACAAAGAAGGTGTGGGATGATATTTGGCTTTACAGTCAGGATATGTCAAAGGGCACATCAGCCTCGCCAGGGTATGGATATAAAGCTCTGAAGTCAAGCCATATGACAGAATTTGACTGCAGCACACACTACTTTTTTCACTATTATTTTTATTTACTCTTCGCTGACTGGGTTAACTCCACTACGTCAGTGTCCTCTTTTCAGAAGAGACCCGAGGTGGTCTTTATACTAAAGGAAATTTGGCCAGGGCACCAAGGAACTTCCCCTACTCTCTTTCTGTTTGCGAGCCAGTGGGGTGCAATTAGAATGAGTTACATGGAGGAAGAAGAGCATGAGGAGTGCTGCAAGTTGATGCAGAGCAAAGAGCTATCTGTGGGGAAAAGAATGTTAGAGAGAGCAGTTATGGATGAACTGGAATAAGCAAATTTGCTACCGTCAACATAGTTGCAGAGAAGAGGAGCCTGTGGTTACTGTACTTGTAAAAGGAAGTTTGGAAGACTGCTTTATGTCGACTAATGGGAGAAGGTGAACTAGAGGACAGTGTTACCATTCACTGGTCGGGGGCTGCTGAAGTGGTCCAAGAGAGTAAATGCGAAGGAACCAGAAGTTCAGATGATGGTGTAGTGGGGAAGATTAACTGCAAACACCAGCACACTTACAGTCAAAGGAAGTAGGTGAGGAAGTTCCTATAGGGAGAACATGTACTACAGCAGCTGCTGTAGAGAGAAGAAATAGGTCCTGGGCTGAGGCTGAAATACATCTAATGGGATCAGTGCAATATCCCTGTTAACACATTCAAAATAAAAAAAAAAATATTTAGAGCAAAGCAGTGTAGTAAGCAGAAAAGAACACCTACAGCATAGATTTCTTCCAAAAAAATATATTTTATATATAGATATAGCCACGGACAGCTACGTAATTTGGGACAAAATAACTAAGCTATTACAATTTAAAATATCACACATTTGCTTCTTAGTTCAGTATGGAAAGGAGCAGTTGCAATGCAACTTTTGACACATTTGAATTCATGGACAAAACTGTGTATGCTACTGACTCACAAAGAAACAGTAGTCATCTCAGAAGGAATATATGTGTCACAGGAAGTGTTAGGAAAAAAAGTAACAGTATTTTGGTCTGATGACTTAGAATAAGAAGACATTAAAAGACTACTTTCTATTTATTTCATCTACATCTCAGTTTGTGCACTCTATCAAATTATATGACTAAAGTAAACTTTGAACTGGGGGATGGGAAATATAGGCAACACCGCAAGAAAATGAAAACCGTGAAGCATATTCCATGTGTAATTATGCTTAACAGAATCATATGAACGGTTAGATATCAAGGGCAGCTTAAAATCTGTGTTTTTTTGTGTGGTCTCCAGAAGATCATTTGATTAATGAATGTACAAAAAGGTAAAGGAATGTATGTGGACAGGTAGGCCATATTGCAGGTATTGCAAATCTAATGGTTATGGTATGACTGTATTAAAAAAACGAAAATGTTAAAAATGAAAATCTGGAAGAAACTGTGCAAGCCGAGTTAATGGGTGAAATAGCAGTACTTCATCAAGATGACAAAGTGGAGGAAGGCATTTCCATTGACAAAAGAAAAAATGATAAAGAATGGTCATTTGTAGGATAAAAGGTGTTAATAAATCTAAATAGGTTAAAAAGACATAAAACAAGCTGGAATGAAACATATTACAGGTAAAAGAATTAGATAAAGAAAAACACAAAAATGGCTTGAAAGAAACAGACATAAAAAAAAAAGTCAAGGATACGTTTTTCTGTAATTTTCCTTAATGTAAACACAGTATAAGAAATGAAAGCAGGTTATGGTACAATGATGTACAGCCGAAAAAACAATTAAAGTATGTGGACAGAAGATCATTAGCTCCATGGGTAAAGATTTATGTTCTGCAGTCATAACACTGTACAACTGTTTGTCCAGAAAGGTTAGTGAAATCAGATTTCTGTATTAAACAAGTATCAAGACTTATGGTAGTTTAAGCATTTACATCAAATACTAAAAGAACACAACTTTTAAAAGAATTTTCAACAGATTTGAAAGTTAAGATGAATGTACTTATTATGAAAATTTAAATTGTGACAAGGGAAGAAAAAGAAAGTGGGTAACAAAAAACGTTTTTCACAGTTTGACTTAGAACAGGAATGTGTACATATTTATATGAAGGGAAATTCAAGGACTGAAATAATGTGAGGACTAAGACATGAGAAGAAAGGCAGAAAATGGTTTGTGTACAATATTACATGTTTTTATAAATTCAAATATAAAATATGGAGAGGGAATGTTAAAGATTTTTATTTTAAGTAGGTTTACTTCATCTCACAGTTGCTAAAGAAATAAATATCTGCACAAAATTTCTGGTTAAAAGCTTGCTTACTACCAACAGTCAGTAAAACTGGCTGGCTAAACTACAATATCTGTACAAAATTCAGGTTAAAAGCTTGCTTACTCCCAAACACTCGGTAAAATTGTCTGGCTAAACTAGAAACTTTGTTTAATGCAATATTGAGTAAAACACAGCTCACTTTCAAAAGAATTGAGTAAAATTTGGTAAATTGCAGCTCACTTTAAAAAAGAACCGAGTAAAATAACTGTAAAGTTGATTCTTTATTGCCTGCATACTCATAGACCCTGGAAATCCTTGTAGCTTGGTATAGCCCCACTTCCCTCAAGATTGGTCCGTGTCCCACCCTGCCCCCAACAGTGCTAAATTTAAGCCCAATAAACCACTCCCCCCTCCTACAACCTATCACAGATAAACCACACTTCCACACTCCACCCCCATACACCACCCCTTCCTGCCAACAACCCTCTTAATTCTCCACCCACATTCCTTACAGAGTACCACTACTATGAAGATGAGACCAATTACATTCCTCTCAGTTACATTGCCTGGGCTACATCTCCTCACCATCTATGAAAACCAGCCCTATCTTGGCTTTCACCACCCCATATCTTATACCATCTCTGCCCCACTTTGAGTGAATCACACCAACCCCTAGCTCACTACAAACCTATCCTCTCAACTTTTAACCACCACCAACTAACTAAGACTACGGTCCATCTCCCCCAAAACTAGATATTATCAAAATAATAAGTAAAGCACTGAAACTAATAATCACTGTACAATTTACTCTGATGAGGGATGGGGACATCCACCCTAACCCTGGACCCACCCTTCCCACAAGCTCCCAGCCCACTACCACCTTCAACGTATAGTCAAATTCAAGTTCCCCTCTCGCCTGAACTGTCACCTAAACATCAGGAGTATTAACAACAAGCTCCATAATCTTCATGCCTTTCTTGCTACCTACTCACCTGATGTGCTATGTCTTACAGAAACCTGGCTAAAACCAGGAACTAAAAATGATCAGGTTTATCCCACCAGGGTACAACATACTTATACTAGACCGAAACACCAGGAAAGGTGGAGGAGTAGCAGTTCTGTTTAAAAACACAATAGATGTCACACTAGCCCCACAACAACCCCCTTGTTCAATAATGCAGAAGCCCTAGTTAGCAAACTACAGCTTAACAAAAGTAAATTTATATTCATTGCCTGCATTTATATTCCCCCAGGCAACAATGCAAAAACCCTAGAACACTTCCTCCAAATGTATTTATTTGACATTTAACCGGGATAGTTCAACAGGGACAGAGCCCTTTTTCAGCAGAGACCCAGGGAGAAAAGCTCCAGTATACAGTAGAATAAATGGCTTTCCAACACATACCCCCATGAAACTATGGTGGTAGGAGACGTCAATACTGACTGGAACAATTGTTCCTCTGATTCTCCCACCACCCATATAAACCTTCAGTTATACCAAACTTATATCCTCACCCACCAGAATAAATAAATACAACTACAAAGGCAGTATCATGGACTGGATTCTTATCAACAATCACCCAGACCTGTATAACATAGGTACCCTCCCAGATGATATGTGACCACCTACTCACTTACATCATTAAGCATAAAGTAGATAACCACCACCAAGTTCTATATAAATCTATCAGAAACGAGAAGAACTTTAACTCCACTGACTTTCAGAATGAACTCAGAGCATGCAATTGAGCCATACTTAAAGAACTTCCATGAGATGATGCTATAGCCTACTTTAATTCAAAATTCCTCTCCATTCTAGATTCCCACACTCCTATCCGCACCCTCAGAGCCAAAACTAAGACCGCTCCCTGGCTCTCTAAAGTAACCAAAATCATAGCAAGAACTAAAGCATGGGACAAATAGCGCACCTCCAAAGACCCACTTGGCAATACTAAATTTCGACAACTAAGGAACGATACAAAGAAAGCCACACTCTTAGACAAAAAAAACTTCTACCAACACCTTCAGCAAAAACACCAGAATAAACCTCAAAACTTTTGGGCAGGTATAAACAATCTGCTCCTCCCTGGCCAAACCTCCACCCCCACCCCCTTAATTTGCGACCTTAAAACTCAAGAGGAAACTGTTAACATCATTAACAATGTTTTTTACCAAAACCATCCAATTACTAGCTAGCCAACTACCCCCCCCCCCACCAGCTCCTTTCAAAACCCCTCCACAACCACTACCCCACTCCCTTTCACCTTCAAACCTGTATCTACATCCACCATCGGATCTCTAATTAACAAACTAAAGCCCACTACCCTGGCAGCTCATCTCCTCCCACCAGAATACTTACAAAAAGGGGTAGATGTCATTGCATGCCCTGTCTCGATCATAATAAATCGCACCTCGACTGAAGCCACTATCCCTTCTCTCTGGAAGGTTTCCCATGTCATTCCCCTTCATAAAAGAGGGAATTCTTTAGACATCTCTAACTTCCGACCAATAGCCATACTATCACCATTGTCCAAAATTATGATAAAGTGTGTCCACAACCAATTAATGCATTCTCTCACCCAAAATAAACTACTGACCAACACTCAGCATGGTTTTAGGCCACACCACAGCACCACATCAGCCCTCCTATCCTTCTCTAACTATCAACATCAACCGAAACAATAACAAACTTACCTCTGCTCTCTTCCTAGATCTCTCGAAGGCATTTGATATGGTCAATCACCAACTGCTTCTCCGTGCACTGAAGGAACTATCACTGAATAGTAGCTCTATTAAATGGTTCTAATCTTACCTGTCTGATAGACAACAAGCCGTTTTATGGCAGAATACCCTATCCACACATCTACCCATTACTCTAGGAGTCCCTCAAGGCTCCATACAAGGACCACTACTCTTCTCAGTCTTTATCAATGACCTGCCCACCATCACTCCCAAGGCCACCTGCATCCAATAAGCAAACGACTCTACTTTAATATGTATTGCCTCCTCCTCAATTCAGCTTATGACCCTAACCCAGAATACTTTCAATGATGTAGAAAAATGGTTCGCAAACCATCAGCTTCTATTAAACCCCAACAAAACTAAACTGCTCATTTTTTCCCCCACCTGCAAATCCTCCTCACCATTCTTTACTACAAGTTCCAACAATGGCACAATTATATCCCCAGATACTCGCACAAAATTCCTGGGCGTCACAGTTGATAACATCCTAAAATATGATATCCATGTCAATAAAACCATCAAATCTGTCAACAAAAAAACTGGGCTCCCTATACAGTTTCAAACCCTTCCTCACTCCTTTACCAAAGAACCACCATCACTCGGTCCCACCTACTTTCTACCCTCCTCTATGCCTCCCCCCTCTTCACTAACCTGAACCAAGCCACTCTTACCAAACTAGCTAGTTGTTACAACCATATTGCTAGATTTGCTACAGGTGCTACCTCTAGGACCCACCATTGCATCAACCTAACTCAACTAGGATGACTGGAGTGGCCCAGTCTTCTCCGATACAACCAACTTCTAATAACCCACAAAATACTACATCAACCCGAAAAAAACACCAGCACTAAATAAGATAATCAAACCATACAGCAACCTGAGGTCACTGCGCTCTGCTGACAAACTGCTGGTACAAACAACTAAGAGCATAAATGTGTCTGGGGACTCTCTATTCGCCAACTCAGTAGGCAAAACTTGGAATATGCTACCTGCCGAACTTACTCACCAATCCTCCTTAACACAGTTCAAAAAAAGCCTCAAACTACACTTCCAACAGCATTGGCAATGTCCCTGCTTACACCCAGACTAATCACCACCCGCTGTTCCTGCAAACTCTCCCTAAGCATTTCAATCATGTACTCTAATAAGTGTATGAATTCTTGATGGGACTAAGCCCATAACTGTGTGCATTATTGTCTGAAACTGAAGCCGCATGACTTTGATATTGTCTACTATGTTTTATCTAAAATTTGTAACCCTATTGAAAACTGTATATTATACTTATCTTTAAATGTTTCTATTGTTACTAATGTATTTGTACTCTGCTTTCTGGAGCTTTTCTCCTCAGGCCTCTGCTGAAAATGGACAAATATCCAGTCGGACTTACCCGGTAAACAAATGTAAAATAAATGTCAAATAAATAAATAAAATTTGAGTTTTAAAGTTTTGTATAATGTAATTTTATTTAAATAAAGAATAATTACTCTTTCTGTAAGAATGACTATCTTTTACATGCACTTGAGTTACCACCAACTCAGGCGGAAGGGACCTTGGTTTAACATCTCATCTGAAGGACAACACACTCAGGAACCCTCCAAGTAGTAGCTGAGCTGGTGCCAAACACCTTAAAGAACACGGACTCCTCCTGGGAAGGGGCTTAAGAAGACCAACCACCTTTCTGTCTCAAACTCAAGAATCGCTTCAAATGACACATCTTCAAAGGGTGATCTGGGGAACCCTTCCCCTTCATCAAAATTCATGTCTTCTGTTGAGGACTTCTGAGGACAGTCAATGTGCCTCCTCTTGCACTTGTGCTTCTGAAGCGCTTCCACGGGGGGATGACATGAGGAAAACTTTGGGAAATTCTGGATGAGGAAGGACTCAAAGGTAGTTCAGACTCCCTGTACCTACAGAATGGAATGAACAGGCTCAGAACAGTGGACAGACAGTTGTGGAGAAGGAAGACCACCTAAGTGGGGCAAGGATGTCCTATCATAACGTGGAGAAAACTCTCCCCACTGCTCCTAAAGCAGAAGCCAAAATCATCCCAGCAGGAGCTGAAGCCACTAAGTAGGATAGCCCAGAGAATCCCCTCGACCATGTCTTGAAGCAGAAGTCATGGCCTTGCTAACACCAAAGCTCCGAGGGGGAAGGGATGGCTCAAAGTCTCGAGTCCAATCCCTACTCGCGGATAAGGACAGATCCTTCAGACTCCAACAATGTTGAAACCAGTTGGATCAAAGAGGATGTCACACACAAAGACCAAAACTTCGTATTGGACATGAGTAATCCCAAAAGTCACTGGTCTGAAGCCTCTGAAAACAAGAGACAGATTACAGTAGGAGCAGCTAATACAGCATGAACAACTCCCAAATGAATTTGGTTCCTCAGGAGTTTCCATATCATTCTGTCCACATCTGCTTCAGATAGGTTCTAGCAGACCTGAGGGAAGATGAAGATGATGGAGGTCTGGAAGCCCTTGTCTCTTGCAGAAAGGGTGACTGTAACTTGGAAGCTATCATCTCTGACAAAAACCCAGATTCCCATTGAGCTGGTGTTCTGGGGGATGTGTGTTCTGAGGGAGTAGCTGGATCAGAGGTCCCTGGAATATTAGGAGGTGGAGTCGAAAGAGGACAGTAGTCAGAGGAATGCTTCCTTTGCTCTTTTGATTTCTCCTCTGTCTTTTCCCCATTCATCTCCTTTTGGTTTATATCCACGCTTCTTGGTGGATGGGGGCCTCCAGGACAGAAATTGAAAAAGAAAGAAGACCCTTCAGTACAAGTTTGTTCCTTCATTCTACTAACGCTAAAAACTGAGCAGATAGCACATTATATCTAGATGCCTTATTTATCAAAAGGTTTTACTCATCTTCAGTGAGCTACATCAACCACATCTGAAAGGTGCAAACCAGATGTAAGTTAATGTGGGGTCTGGAGGAGATTATGGGTAAGGAAAGGAGCCTGAGCTATGAATCCTAGGTCTGAAACAGTAGCCAATGTCATATCAATGGTCTGATCTAAAATTTATCTATCCATTCTTGACCAGGTTAGTCCCAATAGGCTGGTGACCTCTCTTTCAGGGGAGACTTGATGTAGTATTTGTCCTACGAAGGGAAATTTGGCCAGGGTATTGCAGAACTTCCCCTACTCTTTGTATATGGGGATGCAAATTGTGGTAGCACTTTCTGTTTCCATTCCAAGCGAGGAGGCAGCTCAGAGAAACCAGGAAGATGAGGATGGAGTGTCTGGACCACGGTGCTATAATAGAAAGTGCTTAAAGGAAGAAAGTACATTCAATGTTGTACAAAAGTGTTTGGAAAAGGAGGAAGTGTGTGTTAAAGCAAAAGGAGTCAAGCCTTTGTTGGGAGGTGTACTGTTATGTAAGAAAGATGAGAGAGCGTACTAGCTTTCACATGGTGAGAAAGATGGAGGAGATATTGAAATTGGACTCTGAAGAAGGTGTTTCAAGCAAATCTCTTCAGAGATAGAGAAACAACACAAAGTTGTGTTGTTACAACCCTTCAGTCAGGAGGTTTACAGGGTGATATACTTCTAGATTTGGTGAATGCCGGAAAGTGGCAATGATGTACTGTGGGGTGACTTAATGAAGAAGATACAGAATGAAAAAACTGCACAGGTCGAGAGCAGAAAGCCATTTGTTGAGTTGGTGAAACAGAGCAGAGAAAGAAAGAAAGCTGTAAATATAGAAAGAAAAGTCGTTTAAGGTGCAAACCGAAAAAAGGAGGAGGGGGAATGAACAGATAAAAGGTATGGGATGAAATAACGCCGTTAGGAGTTCAAGCATACGAGGCAAGTGTGTTTATTCACATTAATACAGATACATTTTGTAACATTTTTTGAGACTGGTAAAGCTATGGAGAACTTTTTAAGAGAACATGAAAAAAGAAAGACAATGTAAAGATATGATAGATATTGTAAAAGTATATGATAAAGGTTTATAGATGGGTGCATGGGTCTGCTATGTTATTTTAAAATTTGAAAATGATAGCATTCTGCATATTCCAAGTGTTATAAATTTGGAAGGAGAAAAAGGAATGGTGAAATACTGTGGTCAGCTAAAAACATGTTTTCTGTGTGGGATAGCAGATCATTTGATAAGTAATTGTAAAAAAAAAAAAAAAAAAAAAGTACATTTTTTAATTGAGGATGGGTAGGACGTTAAGAAAACTGTGAAATCCAGTGTTATAAATGTAAGAAAGTGGGGATGCAATGTGAATAAAAAGTAAACGGGGTAGTGCAAGAGATGGTAGAAGCATTAACAGAACAGAACAGAGTGAGAACATACCTTTTCTTCCAATATCCAGTTCCAAGTGTGTACAAACAGAATGTGCAGAAGTAAATGATTTGGAAGATAAAGAAGACTTGCACAAAAAAAATTTTCAGTAATGGAAGTTTCATCCCTAAGAGAGGAGAGGGTAAAAGAATTGGGATGAGTGACAGTGAGGATATAAAAAGTACAGTTTTGTACCTACCATAAATGTAGATGTTCGAGGATTCCATTGCTGCAGTCCTTACTATTGGGTATAGTCCGCATCCAGTCGGCCCGAATACCAGAGTATAAGGCTGACGTCGGTCAGGGCGCATTAGACTGACGTCAGTACGTCAGGGTACTAATGCGCATGACCGGCGTCATATCCTCAGTCTTTTCTTGCCCCAGATGTCAGAAGACCCTAAAAAGACAAGGCCCAAAATACCTGCACCAAAACATGAACAATATATACAAAAATATAAGCATGTAAACTCACCTACACAACCACCCCTAAACACAGAGGGAAGGAGGGAGGTAATTGGACTGCAGCAATGGAATCCTCGAACATCTACATTTATGGTAGGTACAAAACTGTACTATGTTCTTCGTTTTCCATTGCTGCAGTCCTTACTATTGGGTAGAATCCCAAAGCAGAGGTAAGGAGGCTGGCAAATCATAAAGAAGCAGGAGCTGACAACATGCCTTGCAAAACAGCTGTGGCAAAACCAGCCCTAGACTTAGAGTAGATAGGAAGGTGATAATGCTTAGAGAAAGTATGCACTGAACTCCAAGTAGCTGCTTCCAAAATATCCTTAGTTGCCACCCCGTAGAAATGCTGTTGAAGTGGCAGTAGCCCTAGTGGAATGAGGCCTAATCCCAGCTGGAATCTCCTTGCCATGATGGGAATAACAAAATGCAATGCAAAATCCACCTAGAAATAGTTTGTTTTGACACAGGCTTGCCCTGCGAACTCAAAGCAAAAGAAACAAACAACTGCTGAGACTGCCTAAAATCCTTAGTCCTGCTTAAGTAATAACGCAATTGCCTGTGTACATCTAAAGTATGCAAAATCTTTTCCCCTTTATTTTGGGGTCTGCATAAAAAGTAGGCAAATGAATAGTTTGGTTTAAAGCCACACTAGAAACCACCTTAGGCATAAAGGAAGGATTAGTACGTAATGATACCCTATCCTTATGGAAAATCAAAAGGGCTCGACTGCCATAAGGGCCTGCAACTCAGACACCCTTCTTGCAGAAGTAATAGCCAACAAAAGCAGTCTTCCATGACAAATATTTCAATTCAGCAGTAGCCGAGGCTCAAAAGGTTGTAGAGTAAGTTTTCCAACACAAAATTGAGATCCCAAGCAGGAGTAGGAGCTCTACGTGGGGGTCTTATATTCTTTGCCCCTCTAAGAAACTGCTTGAACAAAGGATGCGAAAACAATGGTGGGTCACAATCATAGTGAGCTGAGATTGCTGCAGCATGAATCTTAATGGAAGAGAAGGACAGACCCTTGTCCAGTAACTCAGTAAGATATTGAAGAGCCATACTCAAATTAGGCTCAGAAATCTCCAAATTCTTTGCTTTACTCCAAAATAAAAATCTCTTCCATTTTTCTGCGTACACTTTCCTTGTACTAGGTCTCCTAGCTTCCATAATTACATTTAAAACTTGTTGAGGAAGTTGAGACCTGCTGTGTTTCAACACAGAATATGCCAGGCTGTCAGATGAAGAGAGTGAAGCTTGACATTGAGCAGATGACCGTCCTTCTGGGATAACAGATGTGGAATCAAAGGTAAAGGCCATGGAGGCTTCTTTACCAGACTCCGTAGTAGTGGGTACCAGTGTTGCCGAGGCCAATCTGGAGCTATCAAAATCATCCTTGGCCTGTCCTGTCTGACCTTTAACAGTACCTTTGGAAGAAGAGGCAGAGGTGGAAAGGCATACACATGAAGGTTTGTCCAACTGAAAGACAGAGCATCCACTTTCCAAGCTGTGTGATGAAACCCCTTTGTGCAAAACTGTGGCAGCTGGTGGTTTAGTGGAGAAGCTTAACAGATCTATGTCTGGAGTTCCCCATGACACTGTCAATTTCTGAAATACATGAAGATCCAGTTTCCACTCGTGGGGATCCATGATTTGTCTGCTTAACACATCTGCTAAGGAGTTCTGTGCTCCTGGCAGAAACCTTGCCTGAAGAGTTAGGTGCAAAGCGCAGTCTCCCATAAAATCATTGCTTGCCTGCATAGAGGATAAGAATGTGTTCCCCTTGTTTGTTGATGTACCACATGACAGTTGTGTTGTCTGTTAGAATCAACACCTGCCCTGGAAGAAGTAACTCCTTGAAAGCCAGTAATGCGAACTGGACTGCTAACATCTCCTTCATGTTGATATGTAGATGCTGTAGTCTGGCAGGCCACTTGTCTTGTATCCACTTTCCATTTAGATGAGCTCCCAAGCAATGTCCGAGGCATCTGTCGTTAAAATCTGACTCGCCTCTGGCCGGGTCACAGAGAGTCCCTTGTTTAGGTGACATTCCTGAGCCCACCACAAAAATTCTCTTTGAAGGCAAGGTATTATTTGAATGACAGTGTCTAAATCCTGGCAGTGCTGTGTCCATACATTTTTGCGATACCATTGTAACTTCCTCATATGCAGTTTGGCATTGGGAAGCACCAGAATACAAGATGCCATGAACCCTAATGCTTGAAGGACTGTCTTTGCAGTCAGCACGGACTGATGAGATAGTTGATGGAAGTAAAGTGATAGACTCTTTTGTTTGTCCGGGGTTAAAAAGGCCATCTGGGCTGCTGTATTCAGTCTCACACCCAGAAAGCACATGTCTTGAGAGGGTACTAGACTGGACTTTATTTCGTTCACAGAATACCCTAGGCATCTTAGCACTGCTATAACATATTCCAGATGCTGTAGAAGGACTTCCTTTTCTTGAGCCAGAATCAGGCAGTCGTCTAAATAAGGATAGATTTGAATTCCTTGTAGCCTGAAGTAAGCTATCACTGGAGCCAGAACCTTTGTGAATACTCTGGGCAGTAGATAAGCCAAAGGGCAATGCAGAGAACTGATAATGAGAATCTCCAGCCCGAAACCGCAGATACTTCCTGTAACTTAGCCTGATAGGCACATGAAGGTAAGCTTCCTTGAGATCTAAAGTTACCATCCAGTGATCTTTGCCCAGCAGGGGTAAAAGCTGTTGTAACGTCAACATCTTGAACTTGGGAATGTCCAGATAAGTGTTGAGGAGAGATAAATCCAAAATCGGTCTCCACGTGTTCCCCTTCTTTGGTACTAGGAACATGCGAGAATAAAATCCTAGGCCCCTTTCTGATACAGGGACTGGCTGAATGGCCCCATTTGGAGTAACTGAGAAACTTGCTTGTGAGCCTCTTTTCTTTATGGAGGAGGAACGTCTGGCATGCCTTTGAAAGGGGGCATTGTATGGAAATAAAATCTGTAACCGTGGTGAATGATGTCCAACACCCATCTGTCTTGAGTAAGTAAATCCCAATTTTCTTTGAAAAGAGACAGTCGTCCTCCCAAAGGAGCTGCCAGACGAGAATCTACTGGCAGCTGAAAAGGCAGGTCATTGGGTCTGTTTACGAAAGGACTGACCCCTGCCCTCACCAGAAGTCTGAGCAGGTGAACTCCTGTTCTAGGCCTAAAAGAACCTTGAGCCCTGCCCCTACCACGTCTAGACCTACCCCTAGACTGGGAATCATAAGCAGGATATGTCCACCCCTTAGCAGGCCAATTTCTACTAAACTTGGTGGCTGTACCTGCAAAAATCTTTAACAGTTTGCATAGACTTAGCTTTGTCCTCCATTTTCTTTAAAACTGCTTCCACAGGTGAACCAAACAACACATCAGACTGTAAAGGAGCATCCAAAATCCTTGTCTTAACATGCTCAGCCAAATTTTGATCCCTCAACCAGGCATGCCTGCGAAGAACAGAACTAGTGGCAGCCACCCTCGAGGAGGCCTGCACAGCATCAAAACCACATTGCAAAGAATGCTTGCCCACTTGTTCAGACACATAAACTAAATCCAGCAATTCTATACAATCAATACCTTCCGCCAAAGCATCCACCTTAGATTTCAATTGTGAAAGGAGATAATTTTGATATTTCAGCATGTGAAACTGACAATTCAACGCTCTCATGGCTAGAGTGGAAGAAGTATACACTTTCTTACCCCACCTATCCAACGCCCTTGCCTCTTTGTCAGTGGGAACAGGATTTTTAACCACAGAGGCCTTAACACCTTTAGGCCCCTGAGAAACAGTTTCTGGGTCCGCCCTAGGACTCTTAAACAAATACTTATGAGCTTCGGGCACCCTATAGTACCTATCAGGTTTAACAGGAGCAGGAGGCAAAGAATCAGGGTTCAGGGAAGCCTCTGCAAAACATCTTCCACCACATTCAACACAGGAGGTATAGCTAAGGGCCTATGCTGGGGTAAAACAAGAATTCCCTAAGCCTCTTCCTGGAATCAGAGTAATCCTGGCCTTCCCATTTAAAGTGCTCCCTCATGGAATGCAGAGTCTCTGAAAATGAAAAATCCTCAGGAGGAGAAGCCGGGGTGGCATCATCCACATCAGAATCAGAATAATGAGGATACTCCTGCAAATCTTCCGCAGAAGACTCAGAAGCCCCTGAACCCTGTTCAAAACTGTCAAACTCTGGTTCCACCCTAGGCCTCTTATCAGGAGGGCCCATAGAACCTCTAATCATAGTAATCAAATCTTCTGCCATTTTAAGCATATGTTTCTTAGGTACAGAACCCGAAATGCTAGGAGAAGCCCCTACTGAAGCTGAACTTGGCCTACCTCTAAAAGAAGTTTTGGCAACAGAAGGAGAGGCTCTAACTACTTTGGGAAGAGAGGGAAGAATAGTTACCTGAGAAGCCCCCTCAGCCTGGCCTGCCTCCTGAGAGGGTACATCCTGTAACAGTAAAGTTTCTGCCGGAGACTCCATAGAAACTCCTGGCAAAACCTCTGGCTCCACTGAGCCTCCTAAAGAACCGACGTCCGGGACTGCCGGTTCATCAACCCTAGGCTTCGCTGTTTTGTCCTTGCGCTTCTTGAAGCGGCCGGAGCATCCGACGGCATTTTATAATTGCAACGCTTCCCAAACACTAATCTGGCACAGTCTAACCTCCTCTTAATAGTGCGTTTGTTAAACCTAGCACAAGAGCGGCAACCAACAACGTCGTGCTCAGGCCCTAAACAAGGTATACACAATGTATGGTAATCCCTATGAGGTATTTGTTTCCCACAAGAAATACAGTTATTCACTTTTTCTGACATCCGTTAAATACTGAGGCAAGAAAACCAAAATGTTCCCAACGGGTACTTAGCCAACTCTGATTCGGTCTGAAACTCCGGTTTCGGAAATATTTCAGAACGCCAACCTGCACTCGCAAAACTGCTTCTGCATCGGACCACGCGGCAAAAAAGACTGAGGATATGACGCCGGTCATGCGCATTAGTACCCTGACGTACTGACGCCAGTCTAATGCGCCCTGACCGACGTCAGCCTTATACTCTGGTATTCGGGCCGACTGGATGCGGACTATACCCAATAGTAAGGACTGCAGCAATGGAAAACGAAGAACATCAGAATTTAAACAAACATGAAATTCGATTGGTAAAACAATTTGAGATGGAAAAAGAAAAACAATAGGAGGACATAAAAATGTAAAAGTTAAATATAACAGAAAAAGTTAACATTTTGTGTAAAGTAACTGCATTAAATGTTAACAGTTTAAAGACTGTTATATGGAGAATAAGTATACTTGAATAGTGCAAGAGACAGAACAGTAACTTTGCTATATTAGAAGATATTTGGTTTTTAACAAATGAAGAGTGAACAACTGAAATGTGGTGCAGAAAAATTTAATTTTTTTATTTAGAGAGTGACGTGTTCAGGAATAATTGTGTACAAGGAATCAATACAAGTTTTAAATGTTACCTTTGTTATAATGTGATATATTTGAAATATTTAGAAAATTATACGGATGTAAATGGTCTAAAATGGATATGATTACGTACTGCTATTATGGGGACAAGTTGAAAAATTGTGTTAATAGAATTGATAAAATATTATGTTCTATAATTTGGAGAATATGGAATCAGAGAGTGAAGGAAATGGAATCAAAGAGGTTAAAAAAAACAACATAAGATTTTGATTGTGGAAAATGGAGTGGGGGGTCCAATATTTGAAAATGAAATTACTCTGTTAAAAAAAAAAAACAGAAGAAGAATGTATTATTTCAAGTATATGCTTCATTTTTGTACAGTGTGTGGGTGTGTGTGTGTGTGTGTGTGTACACGCACACATACATGTATACATATATATCTCTATATGTATGTATATATATATATATATATATATATATATCTCTATATGTATATATATATATATATATATATATATATATATATATATATATATATATATATATATATACACACACACACACATATATATAAAGAAGTATTGAAAATAAAGTCCCCTACTCTTTTCAATAGGTGCTGTGGGATCTTTTATATCCACTAAAGCTACCATCAACTCAATTAGATGGGACCTCACTTTAATGTTTAATCTAAGGTATATAAAACTAAATCAAACCAGAGCCAAAAATAATGACAAAAACCTATAATTCAACACTTCCACAGTAAGCGCTTTCATCCACCAAGGACTTCTTCAGACTGTATAATGTGTTACAAAACAACTCTAATTAAATACACATGGTTTATGATGTCACACGACATGTTTTTCCTTTTAGGGAAAGCAGTAAACTCCTTCCCATCATTCAAACCAGGTGGATGGCAAGCATTCAATTTCACTTGCCATTCATATTTCTTCCAACTCAACTCTTCTTCTGCAAGTGTGCAAGATAACAAAAATGCTTTAAGTAAGCATTATAAGGACAACAAATGCAAAGTGAATTTTAAGTTTTGTGTTTTGGTTGAAGTTTTGGATGCTGATAAGAAATTTGATGCAAAAGAGTGGACTTGGAAGGAATATGAGATAGCAAGCAAGCAAACAATACAACACCCAAGCAGGAGATTCTAGAATGTACCACTAGAAAGAAAGTACAGTTTTGTACACTTACCATAAATGTAGATGTTCGAGTGTATTCTTTGTTGCAGTCATTACATTTGCGGTTATCTGCTTACAGGTAGCCCTGTCGGCCTGATTATCTAAGTCTTGGGTCCTGCGTCGATTGCTGTCTCTTCTTCCATGACATCAGGTAGTCAGGGGTATAAAGTATGCAGACGACACCATTACATCAGTTTTTCTTGTCCCAAATGTCAGGAGCCCCCATAATGGGAAGCAATTACATACAAGGTTACACCTCCAACAAGAAGCAAATACACCAGAAAGCTTTAAGTATAGTAAAGAAGAAGAAACGTAAAGTCAATAGAAGTCAGGGGGCTGGAGGGAGGGTAACCAGGACTGCAGCAGTGAATACACTCGAACATCTACATTTATGGTAACTGTACACAACTGTACTATGTTCTTTGTGTTTCACTGTTGCAGTCATTACATTTGGGTAGATTCCCAAAGCTAAGGAAGGGAGGAGGCAATTAGAGAGCATTAGGACCAGCTATTAGGCCCTGCAAGACTGCAGTGGCAAAAGCAGCCCTGGATTTAGAAATAATTGGCAAGTGGTAATGCTTGGTGAAAGTATGTAGCAGGTTCTAGGATGTCCCTGGTAGGGACACCTCTGAGAAAGGCTGCAGAAGTAGATGCAACCCTGGTGGAATGGGATCTTATCCCCTGTGGGGTAGGTTTTCCATGGTGCTTATAGCAGAAATTAATGCAATGGCCTATCCACTTAGAAATGGTTTGCTTTGAAATGGCCTTCCCCTCTGTCCCTGCAACAAATGCAACCAGCAGTTGTTCAGATTTCCTGAGAGGCTTAGTCCTGTCCAAGTAAAATCTAAGTTGTCCAAGGAGTGCAGTATTCGTTCCCCTTTGTTCTGTGGATTAGAAAAAAAGGTTGACAAATGAATGGACTGATTAAGGGCCACACTGGATAC
The DNA here is from genome assembly GCF_019279795.1 of Protopterus annectens. NCBI lineage: Eukaryota > Metazoa > Chordata > Ceratodontiformes > Protopteridae > Protopterus > Protopterus annectens. The sequence goes on along the minus strand of NC_056739.1, from coordinate 1,086,007,446 downwards.
CACCTTGGGCATAAAGGAAGGGTTGGTCCTGAGGGACACCCTATCAACATGAAAGTTGATGAAAGGCTCCACTGCCATTAGGGCCTGTAATTCAGATACCCTTCTAGCTGAAGTGATGGCTAGGAGGAAGACTGTTTTCCAAGAGAGGAATTTCAACTCTGCAGTTGCAAATTTCAACTCTGCAGTTGCAGCTGGCTCAAAGGGAGGTAGAGTGAGCTTTTCCAATACAAAGTTAAGGTCCGAGGCTGGAGTAGGGGCTCTCCTGGGTGGTCTTAAGTTTTTGGCCCCTCTGAAGAATTGCTTCAGCAGTGGATGAGAGAAGAGGGGTGGCTCCATAGAATAATGTACTGAAATGGCTAAGGCATGGATTTTAATGGAAGAGAAGGAAAGACCCTTGTGAAGCATTTCAGTTAAGTACTGAAGACTATGCGGTAAATTGGCCACTGTTGTGCCCATCCCCCTGAGTTTTGCTCCAGGAACAGAATCTTTTCCACTTTTCAGCATAGGATATTCTAGTACTAGGTCTCCTTGCCTCCAGAATGACATCCATCACTTGCTTACTGAGGGATGGTAATGGAGACCGCAGGTAATTAGCCAGGCTGCAAGGTTCAGGGTTTGAAGCTGGAGATGCAGAATCTGGCCCTCCTGCTGGGACAGCAGGGAATGGGACAGAGGCAGGTGCCATGGTTCCAGCAGTGACACACTGCGCAAGAGGGGGTACCAGTGTTGGCATGGCCAGTCTGGTGCAATGAGTATTGTCCTTGGTTTGTCCTGTTTGATTTTTAGTAGAACTTTGGAGAGGAGAGGCTGAGGGGGAAAGGTATAAACGGATAGGTTTTTCCAGGTGAAGGACAGGGCATCCACTTTCCAAGCTTGTCTGTGGGGAGTCCATGCCCAGAATTTGTCCAATTGGTAGTTCTGAGGGGAGGCAAACAGGTCTATCTCTGGGCTCCCCCATCTGTTTCTCAAAATGAAGATCTTTGGTTCCAGTTTCCACTCGTGTGGGTCCATGAGATTTCTGCTTAGGTCTGCCAGTGTATTCAGCTTGCCTGGCAGGAACTGAGCTTGTAGGTGCACTTGGTAGCTCAAGGCTGTGTTCCACAGAGCCATGGCTAGTCTGCAGAGAGGGTATGAGTGGGTTCTCCCCTGCTTGTTTATGTACCACATATGACAGTAGTGTTGTCCGCCCTTACCCATAATTGTCCTGGAAGAATGTGGTCCTTGAAGGCTATCAGAGCATTCTGTACAGCTAACATTTCTTTTTGATTGACATGCAGGTGCATTTGACTCTGGTTCCATTTGCCCTGAATGCACTGTCCTGCCAAGTGAGCCCCCCAAGCATAGTCTGATATGTCTGCTGTTAGGGTTTGGGCAGCAGGGTGTAGAATGAATGGCAGTCCCTTGCTGAGGTGGCAGGCCTCTGCCCACCAAAGGAACTCTGTTCTTATACAAGGAATGATAGGAATCATTGATTCTAGGTCCTGAGAATGTTGACACCATAGGCTTTTTAGATACCACTCTAGCTTTCTCATATGCAGTCTTGCATATGGAATTAGTAGAATGCAAGAGGCCATGAACCCCAGGGCTTGCAGTATTTTCCTTGCAGAAAGCTTGGTCTTTGTGGCCAGTAGTTTGAAGTAGGCTGTCAAACTTGTTTCTCTGGCGTGAGGTAGGCCATCTGGGAAGTTGTACTCAAGCCTGCTCCCAGGAATACAATTTGTTGGCAGGGTACTAGGTGTGATTTATTTTCATTTATGGTGTACCCCAGTGAAGTCAGTAGTTTCTTTACAAATGCCGGATGATTTAATAGTATGTCCTGGCTTTCTGCCTGAATTAGACAATCTTCCAGGTATGGGTATATCTGAATATTTCTTTGCCTGCAGAATGCAATGACTGGAGCTAGGCACTTTGTGAATACCCTGGGCGCAGTAGATAAGCCAAAGAGCAGTGCAGAGAACCGATAGTGCATGTAGCCTGCTTTGAAGCGTAGGTATCTTCAGCAAGATTCCCTGATTGGGATGTGCAGATAGGCTTCTTTTAAATCCAGTGTTGCCAACCAGACATTTTTGCCTAGCATGGGAAGCAGCTGATGAGTTAGCATTTTGAATTTTGGGATTACCAAAAAAGTGTTTAGGACAGACAGATCCAGGATAGGATGCCAGGAGTCGTCTTTTCTGGTACCAGGAAAATTCTTGAGTAAAAACCTTGCCCCCATTCCTCTTCTGGGACAGGCTGAATAGCCCTGATACTTAGAGAGAGAACCTGCTTTTGAGCCTCTACCCACTGATTTGGGAGTAGGTCCGGCCAACCGTTTGGGGTTGGTAAGGAGTGGAAGTGGAATCTGTATCCTTGGGAAACTATATTTAAAACCCATTTGTCCTGGGTAATGAGTTCCCAGTTTTTTGCATGCAGGGTGATCTTTCCCCCTAAAGGAACAGTCAGTTGAGCAAGGCTTGGAAGGTTTAAGGTTAAGTCATTGTGACAGTTCACCATAGGGGGTGGCTTACTACTTCCAGCTTTGGAAGTGGGAGCCCCCCACTGCTTAGGCCTGTGAGTACCTTGAGACTGAAGCCTGGGTGGTCTGCTGGTCCTGGGTTTGGACTAAGAAGGCCTGGAAGAGACAGGAAAAGTACAGTTGTGTACCTACCATAAATGTAGATGTTAGAGTGTATTCACTGTTGCAGTCATTACACTTGGGTTATCCTGCTGGCAGGCTACCTGCAGTCGGCCAAAGTTCCAAAGTTTAGGTCCGGCGTCGGTTGCTGTCGCCTCTTCCCTGATGTCAGTGTGCCAGGGGTATAAAAGATGCAACCGACGCCATTTTCTTCAGTTTTTCTTGCCTCAGATGTTAGGTGCCCCCAAATAGGACGGCTGTAAAAAAGTATGCCAAAAGGCATGCATGTACTAAAATAAACATTTTCTTCATCTACAAGCAAATACACCACATAGGTTGTATAGAGTTGAGAAGTACAGAAAAAGTCCTAGCAATGTAAAGGGGGATGGTGGGTGGGTAACCTGGACTGCAACAGTGAATACACTCAAACATCTACATTTATGGTAGGTACACAACTGTACTATGTTCATCGTGTTTCACTGTTGCAGTCATTACACTTGGGTTGAATCCCAAAGCTGAGGTTGGATGGCTGGGCTTAAATAGGATTAGGAGAGGCTACCAGGCCCTGCAGAACTGCAGTGGCAAAGCCTGCTCTGGATTTAGAGTAGAGAGGTAAGTGGTAGTGCTTGGTGAAAGTGTATACTGAACTCGAGGTTGCAGCTTCTAAAATGTCTTTGGTTGGTGGTACTCTGAGAAAGGCTGCTGAAGTGGCTGCTGCTCTGGTAGAATGTGACCTAATGCCCTTAGGCACTGTTTTGCCATGTTGTGCATAGCAGAAGCGAATGCAGTGTCCTATCCATTTTGAAATAGTCTGCTTTGAGATAGGTTTTCCTTGTGATCCTGCAGCATAAGCTACAAACAGCTACTCAGTTTTTCCTGAATGATTTTGTTTTGTCCAAGTAGAATCGTAGCTGTCTGTGTATGTCCAAAGCATGCAGAAGTCTCTCCCCTTTATTCTGGGGATTTGGATAGAAAGTTGGCAAATTAATGGTTTGGTTAAGAGCCACACTGGAAACCACCTTTGGCATAAATGTTGGGTTTGTCCTTAGAGAGACCCTGTCCTGGTGAAAAATGATGAAAGGTTCCACTGCCATTAATGCCTGTAACTCTGAGACTCTTCTTGCTGAAGTTACTGCTAGGAGCAGAGCAGTTTTCCATAAGAATTTTATATCAGCTGTGCTGGCTGGCTCAAAAGGAGGCAGTGTGAGCTTTTCTAAAACAAAATTGAGGTCCCAAGTAGGTATTGGTGCTCTCCTTGGGGGTCTTATGTTTTTTGCCCCTCTGAGGTATTGCCTTAGTAGTGGATGTGAAAAAATAGGAGGTTCCATATTGTAATGAGCTGAAATGGCAGAGGCATGGATCTTAATAGATGAGAAGGATAGGCTTTTGTCCAGCATCTCAGTTAGGTATTGTAAAATCTGAGATATATTTGGAACAAGTGGTTCGAGTCCTTGTGTCTGGTTCCAAGCACAGAATCTCTTCCATTTTTCTGCATAAGATTTCCTAGTGTTGGGCCTCCTGGCTTTTAAAATGACATCCATAACAGCTTTAGCGAGAGGTGTGGTCTGAGTGGCTATATTATCTACCATGCAGCCAGATTTAAGGTTCTGAGTTGACTGTGCAGAATCTGATTGTTTTGTTGAGTCAGAAGATGAGGAATTTGAGGTAAATGCCAGGCTGGGCCTTGAGACAAGCTCTTTAGGATTGGGTACCAATGCTGGCGTGGCCAGTCTGGGGCAATCAGGATCAGTTTTGGCCTCTCTTGTCTGACTTTTAGGAGCACCTTGGGAAGAAGAGGCAGCGGAGGGAAGGCATAAACCCTCAGGTTTTTCCAGCTGAATGATACAGCATCCACTTTCCATGCTTGTGAGTGATAAGTTCTTGTGCAGAATTTCTGTAGCTGGCAGTTGTGAGGGGAGGCAAAAAGATCTATGTCTGGGCATCCCCATTTTCTTGTTATCATGCTGAAGACCTGAGGATTTAGTTTCCATTCGTGAGGATCCATGAGATTTCTGCTTAGTTCGTCTGCCAGTGTATTTTTCATTCCTGGCAGGAATTGTGCCTACAGATGTACTTGATAGGTCAGTCCTGTGTTCCACAAAGTCATGGCTTGCCTGCAGAGGGGGTAGAAATGCATGCCCCCTTGCTTGTTTATGTACCACATAACTATGGTGTTGTCCGTCTTTAGTAATAGTTGTCCTGGATGTAGTATGTCCTTGAAAGCTGTCAGGACATTCTGTACAGCTAGCATCTCTTTTTGATTGATGTGACGATGCATTTGTTCCTTGGGCCACGTGCCCTGAATACATTTTCCTGCCATGTGTGCCCCCCAGGCATAATCTGATGCATCCGTTATTGTCTGCCTGGCTGTGGGTAAGGTGAAAGGCTGTCCTTTGTTGTGGTGACAGGCCTGAGACCACCATCGAAACTCCTGTTGTAGGCAGGGAATTAAAGTAATTATTGTTTCCAAGCTGTGGCAATGTTGAGTCCAAACACTTTTTAGATACCATTGTAGTTTCCTCATATGCAGTCTTGCATATGGAATTAGTAGAATGCAGGATGCCATGAAGCCCAGGGCCTGCAGAATTTTTCTTGCAGGGAGCTGGGTCTTTGTTGCCATCATTTGAAAGTAATGAGTCAGTTGCCTTTGCTTGTCTGGCGTGAGATAAGCCATCTGGGTAGTTGTATTTAAGCTTGCACCCAGGAATATTATCTCTTGAGAGGGCACTAGTTTTGATTTCTTTTCGTTTACTGTGTAGCCTAGGAAAATTAGCAATCTTTTTACAAACGCCAGATGTTTTAGAAGAATGTCCTTGCTCTCCGCTTGAATAAGGCAGTCGTCCAAGTAGGGATATATTTGAATTCCTCTGTCTGTAAAATGCAATTACTGGTACCGGGCATTTTGTGAAGACCCTGGGCGCAGTAGATAAGCCAAAGGGCAGTGCAGAGAATTGGTAATGCATCGAGCCAGCTATGAATCTGAGGTATCTTCTGCAAGACTGTCTGATTGGGACATGCAGGTATGCCTCCTTGAGATCCAAAGTAACTAGCCACGCCTTCTTGCCCAGCATGGGTAGAAGTTGCTGCAGTAACATTTTGAATTTTGGAACATCCAGGAAAGTATTTAGGAATGACAGGTCTAGTATTGGTCTCCAGGCTTAGTCCTTTTTGGGTACTAGGAAAAGTCTTGAGTAAAATCCTTGTCCCTGTTCTTGCTGTGGTACTCTTTGAATAGTTCCCATGTCCATGAGAGCGGCAATTTGTTTTTGTGCCTCTGCCCATTGGTTTTGTGGCAGGTCCGGCATGCCTTCTGATTTTGGAAGAGTGTGAAAGTGGAACCTGTAACCCTGAGAAACAATATTCAGTACCCATTTGTCCTGGGTGATTATGTGCCAATTTTGTGAGAAAAGTGCTAGCTTTCCCCCTAGGCGTGCTGCCAAAAGGTAAGTGTTTGGCATTTGTATAGGGAAGTCATTGGGACTGTTTCCTATAAGGTTGTGATTTGTCTTCTCCCCCTTTGGGGGCTGAAGCACCCCATTGTTTAGGTCTGTAAGAGCCTTGGGGCTGAGATCTGACTCTTGGACGTCTGTATCTGCCTCTTTGTGGCCTGTCTGGCACCGGAAAGGACCAATTTTTTGAAGGCCAGTTTCTGCTAAACCTAGGTGGTTGAACCTGTAATAAATCCTTTACTGTCTGCATTAATTTTGCTTTATCTTCCATTTTCGTTAACACCTCTTCTGCCTTAATACCAAACAAAGTATCATGCTGTAGTGGAGCATCCAATAATTTTACTTTAACCTCTTCAGGTAAACTTTGTTCTTTCAACCAAGCATGCCTTCGAATGACTAGAGCCTCTAATGAATCAAAATCACATGCAGAGTATGCTTTCCCACTTGTTCAGCTGCATGCAATAAATCCTGCATTTCCTTACTGTCAGGATTTTCTGAGTTTGTAAGCATTTTCTGTTTTAACAAAGACACGAGGTACTGTTGATATTTAAGCATGTGAAACAGGCAGTTTAAAGCCCTTACAGCTAAAGCAGCAAAAGTGTAAACTTTCTTCCCCCATCTATCCAGAGCTCTAGAATCCCTATCAGAGGGGACAGGGTTTTTTTGCAGTGGAAGCCTTAACCCCTTTGGGACCCTGAGAAATTGTTTCTGGGTCAGCAGCAGGGTTTTTATAAAGAAATTTATGAGAGTCCGGGACCCTGTAGTACCTGTCTGGTTTGACTGGTGCAGGGGGTAAAGAAGCAGGAGACAGACTGGATTCAGAGAAAACATCATCAACAATATCAAGCACAGGGGGGATAGCCAGGGGCCTGTGCTGAGGCAATAAAAGAAAGTCTCTGAGCCTTTTCTTGGATTTTGAATAATCCTGACTCTCTCAATGGAAATGCTCCCTCATGGTGTGCAGGGTTTCCCCGAAAGAATAATCCTCAGGTGGAGAGGCTGAAGGTATAGATTCTTCTGCATCAGAGTCCTCCTAAGGAGGGAGAGAATATCCCTGATCTGAAGAGGAATCAGAGGAAATAGAAACCTGGTCAGAGGAATCATAGTCAGTGTCTTGCCTAGGCCTTTTATCAGGAGGGGGATGGGAACCCCTGATCAAGGTAATTAAGTCTTCGGCCATTTTAAGCATGTTTCTTTGGCATGGATGATTGTACAGGAGAATGCTGTACTCGTTTCTTTGCCTTTAATGGTGTTTTTAACTTTGCCTTGGCTGCTGCAGAGGGCTTAATAGTAAGCTGTGAAGGTCTGAAAACACCCTCAGAAGCAGATGCCTGCTCAGCGGCTCGGGACCCATCTGAGGGAAGAGTTTCCGCAGGCCCAATACCTTGAGTTTCCACAGGCCTAGGTGTCTCCACGTGGGAGTCGGATACGGCCTGTGGCTCTGAGGTAGCGGGTGTCAGGGGCTGCGAAAGCGCCTCACTGAGAACTGGCAACTGGCCTAGAAGAGGCTTCGTCATCGGTTTTGGACCTCGGATGCCTGTCCTTCTCTCTGCGTTTTTTATGAATTCCGGTCATTGGTTGTTCCGACGGCATAGTGTAGTTAAATCTTCGGCCAAAGTAATGCAAAGCAAAATCAAACAGATGTTTAATAGTGCGTTTGTTGAATCTAGCGCAAAACCGACAGCTAGTAATGTCGTGGTCAGGGCCTAGGCAAGGAATACAGTAAGAGTGAAAGTCCTTATGAGGTATTTGCTTCCCTCAAGAAATACAATTGTTAACTTTTACTGACATCGGTCTGAAGCAAGAAAAAGTTTCCCCAATGGGGGTGCTTAGCTTTATTGAAGACTTCGGTTCTGAAACTCGATTTTGAAAATCTCAAGAGTCTGTCGACCGGCACTTGCGAACTGCTTTTGCTTCGGGCACCGCATGGCGAGAAAGACTGGAGAAAATGGTGTTGACTGCATCTTTTATACCCCTAGCGCACTGACGTCAGGGAAGAGGCGACAGCAACCGACGCCGGACCTAGACTTTGGAACTCTGGCCGACTGCGGGTAGCCTGCTTGCAGGATAACCCAAGTGTTATGACTGCAACAGTGAAACACGATGAACATCGTCCAATTCTTAGAAGGCCAGTGCCTACTGAATCTGGAAGGCTGTACTTGCAGGAAATCTTTAACAGTTTGCATAGATTTAGCTTTTTCCTCCCTCTGTTTAAGTACTTCTTCTGCTTTGTTGCCAAACAGGCAGTCTTGGTTTAAGGGAGCATCCAGTAATTTAGCTTTAACATGATCTGGCAAATTTTGATCCTTAAGCCAAGCATGCCTTCTAAGTACAGACCCAGGGACAGCAGCCCTGCAAGATGCCTCTAACGAATCAAAACCACATTGCAAAGTATGTTTACCAACTTGTTCACCAGAATGCATTAACTCCTGTAATTCTTCATTTTCAGCACAGTCAGGAATCAACATAATTTTCTGTTTAAGTAATCCAATAATATGCTGCTAATACTTTAACATATGAAACTGGCAGTTTAAGGCCCTAATAGCCAAAGTTGCAGACGTGTATACCTTCTTACCCCATCTGTCCAGGGCCCTGGAATCTCTATCAGAGATTGTAGGGTTTTTGGCAGTAGTAGCCTTAATGCCCTTGGGTCCCTGTGAAATGGTCTCTGGGTCCACAGTAGGATTTTTAAAGCGGAATTTGTGAGAGTCAGGTACTCTACCTCCAGTTTCCCAGAAACCTGACCTGTATTAAAGGGTCTGGGGCCAGGCTAGAGTCCAAGAAGGCATCATCTACAATGTCCAGTACAGGAGGGATAGCTAAAGGCCTGTGCTGAAGAAGGAGTAAGAATTCCCTTAGCCTCTGAGGTGTCAGAGTAATCCTGGCTTTCCCAGCGGAAATGCTCCCTAAGAGTATGCAAAGTTTCACCAAAAGAGAAATCTTCTGGAGGGGAAGCAGAGGGAATGGAGTCCTCTGCATCAGAATCCTCATAGGTAGATAAGGGCAAATCCTGGTCATCAGAAGAAACACAAATTTCTGAATCCTGATCAGAAGGAAAATCAGTTCTAGGTCTCAGAGGGAGAAGGGTGGCTTCTCCTGATTAGAGTAATAAGTTCTTCAGCCATTCTTATTTATTTTTTAGGCATAGGGGCCTGATCATGCGATCTGGGCGGTTTTCTAGCATGGATCGAGTTTTAGGCCTTGAAGAAGATGGCATTATTTTAATATGCAAGTTAGTAGGCCTGAATACACCCTCAGAAGCTGGTGCCTGCACAGCAGCTCCAGACTCATCCAAGGTAGAGATATCCCCAGGTTCCACAATTGAAGAAGCATCTCGCGGCATACCGGACTCCGAATGGGTCTCAGTAGAGTCCTGTGAATCTGAAGTAGCGGGTATCAGGGGCTGCGAGAGCGCCTCACTGAGTACCAGCAAACTGGCAACTAGCTTAACGGAAGAGTTGTCGGCAGCTTTGGACCTATGCGGTCTGTCTACCTTTGCGTTTTTCCGGAATGTCGGTAGTCGGGTGGCTTACCGAAGCCATTTCTGTATAAATGAACCAAGTACCAAAATAATTAGATGCAAAAATGAACCGATGATGAATAGTTCGGGGATTGAATAAGGCGCAAAACACACAGCGAAGAATGTCGTGGTCTGGGCCTAAGCAAGGAATGCAGTACGAATGAAAATCTTTATGAGGTATTTGCTTTCCACAAGTAGTACAATTGTTAACTTTTACTGACATCGGTTTAGAGCAAGAAAAAGGATCCCCAACGGGGTACTTAGCTTTGTTGAAGACTTCGGATCTGAAACTCGAAAACGAAAATTTCAGGAGTCGGCCGACTAGCACTTACGAACTGCTTCTGCTACAGGCACGGCACGGCAAGAAAGACTGATGCAATGGCATCAGCTGCATGCTTTATACCCCTGACTACCTGACGTCACAGAAGATGAGACAGCAACTGACGCAGGACCCAAGACTTTGATAATCCGGCCGACTGAGGGCTACTGCAAGCAGATAACCCCAAATGTAATGACCGCAACAATGAAGCACGAAGACCATCCAACTCCTCCTAACTATTCTGAAAAACACAAGCTGTTATCTTGTCTTCTAAAAAACAAGAAGCTCACCCACCACCTAGATCTGAACAGGTACAGAGAATCTGGTTTCAATGTTGGCTAGCTGGAATACTTAAGGAAAGAAAGTGGGCCATCTTGAAGTTTTACTTTGGTAATTGCAAATGTAACCTACTGGTTTACAGTTGCAATTGCTTTTTTCAGTGGTTTTACTGGTGAGGAATGGTAATCACCGATGAGTTTGTTTGATTTTTTGTTTTGATCAAACTTGCTTGCGATTATAAATACTATAAAACGTGAAGCTGACTATAAAATATTACATAAATTACTTTATTTAAGGGGTAAATAATTATTTGAAATTAGAAAAGTGTAAAACAGTGCTGGGTTTAAATGATGCAGCATGTATTGGTCTGAAGCAGTTTGTATATGCTTAAAAGATCTGTTTAAAGTGACCTGGAAAGCACATTCTGTACAAGTCAAACTTTGGCTGTAAGACAACAGGAATAACAAAATGGTTGCCTACTCTAAGGACTCGTAGTTTGATGCTGCAGGACCTACGAAAACCTGGTTTGTGGTCTTACAATAACAAGTGCTTGAAACAAGACAATTTCTACAAAGAAGCTTATAAGTAAAAGTAATATGATTGTATGATAGTATGATGGTAACAAATCAATGGGCATGCCATCTTGCTATCTTCTGGTAGAATACCATAGTTTACAACATACTTTGGTGGAGTTATTTATATACAGCATGTGGCCATATAAAATATGGGTCAAAGTCTGTAGAAAGGAATACTCCTGCACTTTTGACAGTTTACTGTTCAGCTCTACAGTATTCGGAGTAGTTTAGAACGTCTGTAACTTCAGACATCCGTCAAGCTGAAAAATGCATAGTTAGCTGGCTAATTTCCACTACTGTTTAGCTACACGATTCATCCTCTACATTAGTTCCCTCTAACATGCCTTTGATAAACTGAAGTTCAATCTTTCTAGTATACAGAAGTTTTACAAGGGCAGAGAACAAAAACGAACTGTGAACTTGTGAAAGGGACAAACTGAAAGGATGACAAAGAAAGCAATGCACATTTGTGCTAGGATAAAAAAAAAATGAGGCATTCAAATTTAGAACAAAATAAACACAGAGACTTGCACCCATCCACAAGCTCATGGAGTACCTTTTTTTTAATATAAAGACAAGTAAAATCTATTACCTTGCCACATAGTGAAATAGTGATGTACGAACCTCCCTGCAACAAGCTACCACACAAAAAGGACAGCACAAATTTAAGATGTTGAAATTGCAGACTTCATTCTTTGGAAAATGCACATAAACACAAATTTATTTGTTCAAACATCTAAATGTAAATACCAACTTTTTAGTGTTCCAGATCTGCCGTAATTAGCACATACGCTCTCTCAATATCAGCATGGGAGTGTTATGTGAATTTCAGAAACAGCACTGAGGGATGTCGCTCCACAGTTCTTTAAACCCTATCTACCAAGAAATATCTAGATTCATTACACTGGTCAAACACTTGTGCATATCAACATCAGTTATCGCCAAGTTTTAGGTCAGGCATGGTCACACATTAGCTGCTACATCTGTACTTCATGAAGGACTAGAATGCTAACCACAAAGGAAGACATGAAAAGTGAGGTCTAACAAACTTGGCAACAGTGTTTGCTTTCACTTCATCTGGTCTAATCAGAAACTGTGGGCACTATAAAAAAAAAACATGACTGGGTCACTGATTAAAACTTCAACTTATGTGTTCTCCAAATGGGTTTCCAGAAATTTACCACAGTCCCATTGCCAGAGTGAATTTCCTAAAATACACACACACAAACTTTCAGAGGCTAAATACATACTTACAAGGGGACTACCACAAACAGGTGAGTGTGTCCACCTATGTCCAAAAGACAAGACACAGGAGAACAGCAAACGTTTACTCTCAAACAAGTCATCGATTCACATCACAAAAACTCTGTGAACTCCCAAATTTTGTTTACAAGAAAGATGTTGTTCTTTCGGCTTTTCCCGGTTAGGGGTCGCCACAGCGGAACTCCGGTCCGCTAATGCTTGGCAGTAGATTTTTTTTTTTTAAAAGGGTGCCAAGGTGCCAGCTCGACGCCCAAACTTCAACGAAGGCACGCCGATTCTACGCATGTCTTTCGAATGCCACTCTACCGCGGGGAGGACATGCAGACTCCGCACACAAGGCGCTACAGCCAAGAATCGAACGGGAGAACCTCTTGCTGTGAGGCAACAACGTTACCGCTGCACCAATACAAGAAAGATAAAAGCATCAAAATCATGTTAGAAGCAGGTGCAAAAGCAACTGAGAGGTACCACAGAAACCAAAAAAGGCATGAACACGTGATTCAGGGTCACAATGCCAATACGTACATAATTCAGTGAACATTACCATGGCCGCTTACGACAGACCATTGGCAACAATGTTTTTTTTTTAAACTGCAACACCAAAGATATGGTGCACACTGCAAGCTGCTTATCCTGCTTAGTTTTCTATGTAGGGAAAAGGGGCAGTGCATTGAGAACAAGAATTTATGTACAGATGTATTCTGTTATGAAAAAAAAAAAAAAGATTCCAGGAATGCCTTGCTCACGTATATTAACATATACCAACTTTAAGAATATATATATTTTTGAGAAGGTGGGAAGCCTTTCTTGAAAAGAAAGAGCTGCACTGACGGACATTAGTAGATGCCACACAAACCCCAGGACTTAATGATTCAGTTTCCTATTACCAGTATTTAAAAACTGAAGGATTAAATGTTCCAAAATTCCAGGGGTAACACCTCTATGAAGAGGGGATTGTTTCAGTAGTTTATTTTTAAACTTACTCATTACAAAGGCAATGCAAAAAATATTTCTGTAATGTTTAAAATAATATTTTTATATTGCTATTTAACCTTTTACAACTTTATGCGATATTAAGATATTTTGTGCAATTGTTTTAATACAGCAAACATGGTTATGTAACTATCTTACATTACACAAGGAGGTGAGGTGATTGTTAGTTCTGATGAAGTTCTTGTATTATTGAGAACAGAAGTGCTTTCATCTCCCCCCCCCTTTTTATTTATTTTTTTAATTTTATTAGTTACACTATTTTTGCTGTCCTTTTGTGACAGACCATCACGTCTTGGATACAATGAAGAACAGAGGGGATTTGGGGTAAAACCAACAGTTTAAGCAATCTGCTGACACAGTAGAGGCCTGCTTACTCACAAAGAGGTTGCAGAACAAACAAGATCTGTTTACAATCTACTTACAAGAGAGCAGTGTAATGGCTATGGCACTCAGTAACAAAGTCCTGCTTTTACAGTATTCAGTACTGTGGAAAAAAGCCCACACATTCACCGTACCTCAAGACAGAACTACTAAATGCTAAAAAAACTGTGGTATGAGGTTAGAATACTGTACAACGCCCATCAAATGGGCTTTCACAGGCACATAACTTCTTAACCACAGCAGCACCCAAGGCAGTCATTATATCTTCCTTTTAGAAAGGGGACCTGCTCACAAACGTGATGTGGAAGAATGTCATTTTAGGCAACTTACTACAGTTCAGTAAAGAAGCAAAGCATAGTACTGTTTTTACAACTTACAGTACATTCAATTATGAATAGTTTAGGAAGGTGAAGATTTAAAATAACTCTAGTATCTTCTGTACCTATGCACTCCAGCAGCATTCAGTACGAGAGGAACTGAAATACTAGAATGGTGAATCAACAAAAAGTCTACAAAAGTAACAATGACATTATACCATTTCAAGAATTTAATTACACTTCTCTTGATGAGAAACAGATGCAGACACTCCAGCAAATAGATGCACAAACTCCAGCCAGGGATTTGCTTTCTAAAACTGTTTCAGACTGTGACATTTTGTCTGAACTGCTCTCAGCTATGTTAAAAAAAAACAAAACAAAAAAAAAAACACAGCTGCTTCTTTCAAATAGAGTAGTATTTTCCTCTGGGGTGATAAAACACTGCTTTATCTTAATATAGTAATATGCTGCAATCATACTTCTCAACTGTCCAGATTTTTGCCTTGTGTTTTTGATCGGGTCCTCATAAAAGTTGTGGTTTTCTGGCAAATACATCTTCACAAACAATGAAATCAACAAATAAGCGACAAGCTGGATACAGATAACCGGGTTATCTGTATTTAGCTTGTTGCTTATTTGTTTTCTGGCAAATCAATGAGGATTGATGTCGCGAAATAACGACATACATTTGAATTTCAAACTTCAGATCCTTCAGAAAATACTTGCTAACACAAATCCTGTCCCTATTTTTGGGCCTTTGTCCCCTCATTATTTTAGGAATTGTCCAAATTTCTTGTGCCAAGAGGTTGAGAGATATAGCTGTAATGGAAACAGACATCTCCCCTGTAGAGCAAAAAACATATTTTGAAGCTTATTGCTAAAGTAGGGTTACTTATCTATCTCATCTCCTCAACTACAATACAAAATGTTCACTACATTGCCTCTTATTTTCACCCTATTAGTCATTTTTTTCATATTGGCCACACCCCCGTGTCCCACTTTGGCCCGCTTAAAAGGTGGCAACCCTAAGGCAGAAACATGCATGCCCACAGCTGGAGGGGTTTGGCTTTATTGGCCTGAAATTGTCCATAAGACTTAAAAGTAAAAAAAAGTCATGGACATTCAGAAATGCCATTTAGCTGAAACACCTGATATCCTTTTAATGGGTAATTTACATATATCCCATGTTGCCTCTGATTCAAGAGGTTTAAGGTATCACACAGTGGAAATTCTAGCTTTGCTAGATTTTTCTTTTTGTGTTAGTTACTGCAGAATGGTATCCTTATTCACAGTGTTACTGAAGATAATTGTGCTTCTTGGGCTCTGACTTGCAGGATGGCAGTGTCTTGAATTTAGGCTTTGAAAAAGCTCCCCAGACAACATTTTTATGTGCAAGCTCCTAAAAACTGTGTTTAGCTATGTTCTCATTGTAGGTGCAGCATCCAAGCTTTGGGAAGAGCTTGGAATTCATATGCTGCTGGTTTCTTCCTTACATTGTGATCCTGGCTGCTTGGCTAGCAGTTGTATTGAAACAGTATCTTATGTTTCCAGAAACAGTAATTTTATAGACCTGTATCTACTCTGCATATTGAGGATTTTTTTTTAAAGTTCTTACCGTTGTTGGAGTGCCTTCTGTGTGGAGTCTACATGTCCTCCCCGTGGTCGAGTGGCCTCCGAAAGACATGCGGGAATGGGCGTGCCATCGCTAAAGGTTGGGCGTCAGGCTGGCAACTCTGCACCATAAAAAAAAAAATCTACTGCCAATCATTAGCAGACCAGAGTTCTGCTGTGGCGACCCCTAACCGGGAAAAAGCTGAAAAGACAAACATTGATAAATCACCGAGGTTTACAGTCCATCAGTCGGTAAGTAATGCCAGACAGAGTTTCATAGTTACTGTTCTGGAAATTATTGTTGAAGCAAAACCTGCTGTTCTATTAAGTTAGGTGAATTAGAGTAGCATTTTAAAAATATCCCTAAATTTTGGGCTGGCTTTGTTCCCCCATTACTTCTGTCTTTGTCTAACTCTTGCGCAAAGTTGTTGAGATGTATGATGTACAATTTCATCAAGATGCGTTTGCTGTTCGCCAAATGTTTAGAGTGAGATGCTTCAAATAACCAATGTTTTCTGTGCTATATTTTGTCTCATCTCCAAATTAACCTTAAACATAGATAAGAATCATGAATAAAAACATACTATGCTTACCTGCCTATCCAATATCTCCAATCCCAATGCAAGTATTTTTCTGTCATTTAATAACTGCTTGTTCATTACAAAGTGTGCGTGCACGTGCGCGAGTGTGAGAGAGAGAGACAGACAGAGGAAGGTGTGTGTGTGACAGACAAGAGTGTGCTCGTGTGTGTGTGTGCACGAATGAATGGAGAACGGCTGCATCTCGCCAACAGAAAACCGTCATCAAAATGGCAGATTCTCAGATCAGTAATGGCCTCAGATCTAAAGTTAACTGCTAATATCAAATACAAATGCTACCGCAATGTTTTACAATGACATTACGGCACTGCACATGCAGTCATGTTTTTGGCAATATCACACCTTTGCATATTACAGGACAGTCTGAACAGCCATAGCCCACTGCAGTGGTATTACATTTGACAACATAGCCATCTTGGTTGATGGTACTTCTTGAAAGAAAAAAAGAGAGTAAGTTTATAAAAAAACAAGGTATCAAATGGCACTTCATTGGGAGTATTACAAAACTGTGAAGTATGTACAGCAGAAACAAGAGATGCAAACAGCTGGCTTTAGGATTCCACTAACAGCAACAATGGCAAAATAGAAATCCAAGTTTAGAGCTCTAGTTGTACAGCAGCAGTGTCAATTTCAGACTATTCCTTACTAAAATGAGCCTCCTCCACAAGGATAACCACAAAACTCTCCATACTCCTGGCACAGCTCACCAAACTTCAACACTATTCCTTCTGCATGTAGTAAATAGATGTGTTTAGTAAGTATAAGCTGTGTTCTTACCGCGGTAGCATCGTTACCTCACAGCAAGAGGTTCTCCCGTTTGATTCACGGCTTGGCTTGGGAGTGCCTTCCGTGTGGAGTCTGCATGTCCTCCCCGCGGTTGGGTAGAGTTAGAAAGACATGCGTGCGTAAATGGGTGTGCCTTCGTTGAAAGTTGGGTGTCAAGCTGGCACCTCGGCATTTCGTAAAGATCTACTGCCAATCATTAGCGGACCGGAGCTCCGCTGTGGCGACCCCTTACCGGGAAAAAGCCGAAAAACAAGCAAGCTGCGTTCTTACCGCAATAGTCAGGACTAAAGCTGTGGACATTAGGACCACAAGGTACATGAAACTTTACCAGACTGCTTAGAACCTTTCCTCTATCACTCACTAAAAGTGGTCTGTCTTTCCAGATCTTCTGTAGTACTGAGGGATGGAAAGAATTGCACAGTAACAGAGAAAGAATAAAGCTCTACACATTTAAGTCCAAAGTAGGGGATGAGAGGAGGGTACATTATAGAAAATGGACCTATCTCTGACAGCTCCATCATTATGATAATTCCATAAATTTCATATCTGGCAAGTGGAGGTCCATTCGCTGTAACAGTAAGGAGAGAGTTTCTAGAAAAATCATTTTGGATAAACATCACTATGGAAATATTTTGAGGATTACACTGGCCCTAAAGGAAGACCTGGACTCGCACAAGATATCTAGCTTACAGCATCTTAAGAAAGTTGTTTGGAAAGGACCAATAGTAGATGCTCACACATACTGTGGAACACTGCACACCAAAAGGACGCTGTGGAGGTTGTTACTGCCCTACTGGAATGGGCCTTAGTTGCTGCCATGCTCTATATGACGAAGTATATGCAGCTAAACAACCATCTGGACAGTGTGAATTTGATCTGGACAGTGTAAATTTGGTGCTTTACAGTCTCCCTGCTTTGGCTTTGGCTAAGGACACAAACAGCTGGCCATCCCTATGAATATCCTTAGCCTTGTTAAATTCTAAACCATCACTGCACACCAACGCAAAGAGTAAACAGGCCCCAATCAAAATAGTCAGGAAAAAAAAACAGCAGTAGGTGAACTGCATAGCTGAGATTGGTTGCTGCTAGCAGGAAGAAGGATTTTAAGCACGGGTATTTCAAATCCATCAAAGAAGCAGGTTTGAAGGCAGGCAGCTTGAAAACACGCATTCCAAGGTGCTACTGAGTTTTTATAAAGGCAGTATATGCAGAAAACCACCACTGAAAAAGCACTACGTACTTTGAGTGATGCCAGAAAGGAGATGTCTAATCCAGATGGGAGACTGGATATCAATGCAGGATAGACTCGAAATGGGAGAGCTAAGTCTGACATTAAAAATCTCAGAAATATAGATTAAAACTGTAGGAAGAGGGGCAGGGAAAGTAACCAAACCTTTATCTATTACCCAGGCTGAGTGGCAGGTGTTTGTCTTTACATATATTGCAAACTGAAGCTTTCTGAGAATAAAAGAAATGTAAATGACCCGACTGCAAAGTCAGGGACTATTACTCAACAATGGATATGGAGAGGCTAAGCTGACAGTCTGAAGGATTTTTAACACCTTTAATAAATATTCACACTTTGAACACAAGAACTCCTACATTAATGGAAAAAACACCAACTTTCCCCCATTATTTTCATACATTAGACACATACATGGCTACAAAAATAAACGATAGCCTTACTCAAACATAGGGATAAAGCCTAGAAAATCTGGCAACATCAAAAAACACCTACTACTATGCAAATCTATTTTGAACTACGCAATAAGACAAAAAAGCAAATTCGGAGCGACAAACCAAATCACTCTATCTCCCTACAAATGAAACATAATTCCAACCCTCAAAAATTCTGGGCTGCAGTGAACATCATCCTGCAGCCTGGAAAGACCCAATCCCCCCCCACCAATATACACGGCACTAACTCAGAAATAGCTGCCAACTTCAATGCCTGCTGTACAACCTCTATACTCAAACTTATAAACAATACAAATGTTCCCAACCCACCGCAAACCACCAAAGCCATAAAAAACACCACCCCATTCTCCCTCGCACCAGTCGCAACTGCTATCATTCAAAAATACTTATTCAAAACCAACCACTCTAGCAGACAACAATCTTCCCGCTGAATACCTTCAGCTTGCATCCCAGGCCATAGCTTTCCCCATCTCACTGTTTATAAACACATCTATTAAAGAAAAAACTGCCCCATCCTTATGGAAGACCTCAGTCATCATTCCCCTTCATAAGGGTGGCCCCTCTACCGACCTCTCTAATTACCGTCCCACTGCAATCCTATCACCCCTATCCAAGGTCTTAGAAAAGTGTATCCACCACCAACTCCTCACCTACCTTCTCTAACAATCTGCTCTCCAAATCCAAACATGGATTTCACCCATCCCACAGTGCCACCACTGCCCTAATTAACTGCACTAACACTAAAAACTCACTTAGAAATCAAGGCAACTTAGTCTTTGCAACCTTCCTAGAGCTATCCAAAGCATTTGATACCGTTTCTCATAATAAACTCCTATCCTACCTATCCAACCTTAACATTGACAACCCCTCCCCTACTCTGGTTCCAAAGCTACTTGGATAACAGCCAACAGTCTGTCAAATGGCTCGATTCCTTATCCCCCACACTTCCTATCACACTTGGTGTCCTGTAAGGTTCGATTTTAGGTCCCCTTCTCTGCAACATCTTTACTAATTAACTCCACTTAGCAATAGCTAAAGCAGACATAGTCCAATATGCTGATGACACAACCCGGATCTGCTTAGCCCCAAATATCCAGTTCCACCAGCAAAAAGGCAAGAATCTTTTACAGAAATAGAAAACTGGTTAAGTAAGGCATAGCTAGTATCAAACACCAAGAAAACTCAACTTATGTTATTTCACCAACCGAAACCCAGCTACCCCAATTTCACCATACACTCAACCAATAAGACGATAATCTCTCCAGTATCAGTGGCCAAACTTCTAGGTCTCACAACTGACCCAACTAAAATCCAGTAAAAACATCTCTACAACCATCTCCAAAGTACACAAGAAAAATAAACTAGGCACCCTTTAAATCGCTGCAAAACGTTCCTTACCTCCAAGGCACAAATAGATATTGCTAGAACACACTTCCTGTCCACACTACTTTACGCATCCTCAGTACTTGCAAACCTAAATAAAACCGACCTAAACAAACTTTCTACCTGTTATAACAAAATTGCAAGGTTGGCAACCAATGCCAAATCCTACTCCTACAATTATTACAATGGCTCGAATTCCCCAGTTACTACATTATCACCAACTTAACCTTGTCCATCAAATATTATACTATCCTGAGAAAATCCCTGCCCTGGCTGCCCTCCTTAACTTTTACATCTCAAACAGATTCCTACGATCCAGTAACAAAGCCCTGATCACTTTAAAAATAGCTCAGGCAATTCTCTATTCCCAAATGAAGTCGCAAAAATATGGAACACCCTGCCCCCTGACGTCAGAATGCAAAACCTAACTTTTGCATTTAAAAACCTCCTTAAAACCTACCCCTACAACAAACACTTATGTAACTGCAATCCACCCTCTTGAATTCATCCCAACTCCTTAAGTGAACCCTTTAACAGTCCCTACTGGTACTCCCTTATCCTCTGGGTTTTTCACCAACTTGTCTATCAACCAATGATTACTGTACACATTGTGTGTGTGTGTGTGTGTGTGTATATATATATATATATATATATATATATATATATATATATATATATATATATATATTACTATAATCTGACAAATGCTTGTTACACTATTTTCTAACTATGCTGATTAAATCTTCTGTATAATTTCATGTTTCTTATTATATCACTGTATAATTTTTTTTTCATTTTCTTTTTATACTATATTATACTTTGTAACCAAGTATTGTCATTACTTTACATTCTGTAATGTCTGGAGATTTTCTCCCCAGGACTCCACTGAAAACGGACACCAGTTGTCCAGCTGGATTATCCTGTTAAATGTTAAATAAATAAATATCCTCTCTTTTTTTTTAGAAACCATTCACTCCAACATTACATGAGAATCGCAGAAAAAAAAAATTATGCTTTTGGACAATGGTTGAAAATTCAGAGAGAATCCACTGAGGCTTATCCCACAGACAAAACAGTCTGCAAGCCACACCACTGTCATGAGAACTTTCTCGGGGCATCAACAAAGATTCAGCTCATCAGCAACAGAACTTGCCTCCTCTAACTGTGACTTGCCACCGGGATGCAGTGGGACAGGGCAGCCCACTGCCAAACTACTGTGGACTCCCATTATAAAGGGTAATATCAGGTCCCATTTTTTGGACCACACTAGCACAATGTTGCTGAAGTGTACAATAAATACTTCTGAAGGAAAGGTATCCAGAAGGGCAGTTAAGGTGAAAAGGACTGCCCTAGTCTCCAATATACTAATTTGAAGATGGGATGCCTAGACACCTTGAACTGTTGGCCTGTTTTAGTGCCCCACCCCAGAGAAGATGCATGTTGCCATGAGACAGTACAGTTGTGTACACTTGCAATAAATGTAGATGCAAGAGTGTATTCACTGCTGCAGTCATCACATTTGGGTTATCTGCTTGCAGTAGCCCTCAGTCGGCCTGATTACCAAAGTATTGGGTCCTGCGTCGGTTGCTGTCTCATCTTCCGTGACGTCAGGTAGTCAGGGGTATAAAGCATGCAGCCGACGCCATTACATCAGTTCTTCATGCCCCAGATGTCACGTGCCCCCCTAATGGGAAGCAATTAAAAAAAAAAAAATATATATATATATATATATATATATATATATATATATATACATACATACATATATACATACACATATCTATACATATACACACACACACAAAAGTACAGTTTTGTACCTACCATAAATGTAGATGTTCGAGGATCCACATTGCTGCAGTCCTAACACTTGGGTAGTCCGCTGTCCCAGTCGGCCCGAATACCAAAGTATATGGCTGACGTCGGTCAAGGCGCATTAGTCTGACGTCAGGACGTCAGGGTACAAATGCGCATGACCGACGTCATATCCTCAGTCTTTTCTTGCCCCAGATGTCAGAAGACCCTAAAAAGATAAGGCCAAAACCAAAAAACACCACACACTCCTGCACCAAATATATATACAATATATACAAAAGTTACAAAAGTATAACCCCACCCACACAACCACCCCTAAACACAGAGGGGAAGGAGGGAGGGTAAATTGGACTGCAGCAATGTGGATCCTCGAACATCTACATTTATGGTAGGTACAAAACTGTACTATGTTCTTCATTCCACATTGCTGCAGTCCTAACACTTGGGTAGAATCCCAAAGCAGAGGTAAGGGAGGCTGGCAAATCATAAAGAAGCAGGAGCTGTCAGCATGCCCTGCAAAATAGCCGTGGCAAAACCAGCCCTAGACTTAGAGTAGAGAGGAAGGTGGTAATGCTTAGAGAAAGTATGCACTGAACTCCAAGTAGCTGCCTCCAAAATATCCTTAGTTGCCACCCCCCTTAGAAATGCTGTTGAAGTGGCAGTAGCCCTAGTGGAATGAGGCCTAATCCCAGCTGGAATCTCCTTGCCATGATGGGAATAACAAAATGCAATGCAAAACCCAAGCCACTTAGAAATAGTTTGTTTTGACACAGGCTTGCCCTGAGAACTCAAAGCAAAAGAAACAAACAACTGCTGAGACTGCCTAAAATCCTTAGTCCTGCTTAAATAATAACGCAACTGCCTGTGTACATCTAAAGTGTGCAAAATCTTTTCTCCCTTATTTTGGGGATCTGCATAAAAAGTAGGCAAATGAATAGTTTGGTTTAAAGCCACACTAGAAACCACCTTAGGCATAAAGGAAGGATTAGTACGTAATGATACCCTATCCTTATGGAAAATCAAAAGAGTCTAAACCGACATAAGGGCCTGCAATTCAGAAACCCTTCTTGCAGAAGTAATGGCCAACAAAAAAGCAGTCTTCCATGACAAGTATTTCAATTCAGCAGTAGCTGCAGGCTCAAAAGGTTGTAGAGTAAGTTTCTCCAACACAAAATTGAGATCCCAAGCAGGAGTAGGAGCTCTACGTGGGGGTCTTATATTCTTTGCCCCTCTAAGAAATTGCTTGAACAAAGGATGAGAAAACAATGGTGGGTCACAATCATAGTGAGCTGAAATTGCTGCAGCATGAATCTTTATGGAAGAGAAAGACAAACCTTTGTCCAATAACTCAGTAAGATATTGAAGAGCCACACTCAAATTAGGCTCAGAAACCTCCAAATTCTTTGCTGCACTCCAAAATAAAAATCTCTTCCATTTTTCTGCGTACACTTTCCTTGTACTAGGTCGTCTGGCTTCCATAATCACATTCAAAACTTGTTGAGGAAGTTGAGACCTGCTATGTTTCAAAACAGAATATGCCAGGCTGTTAGATGAAGAGAGTGAAGCTTGACATTGAGTAGATGACCGTCCCTCTGAGACAATAGGTGTGGAATCAAAGGTAAAGGCCATGGAGGCTTCCTTACCAGACTCCTCAGTAATGGGTACCAGTGTTGCCGAGGCCAATCTGGAGCTATTAAAATCATCCTTGGCTTGTCTTGTCTGACCTTTAGGAGTACCTTTGGAAGAAGAGGCAGAGGTGGAAAGGCATACATATGAAGATTTTTCCAACTGAAAGAAAGAGCATCCACCTTCCAAGCTGTGTGATGAAACCTTTTCGTGCAAAACTTTGGCAGCTGGTGGTTTAGTGGAGAAGCGAACAGATCTATGTCTGGAGTTCCCCATGACACTGTCAATTTCGAAATACATGAAGATCCAGTTTCCACTCGTGGGGATCCATGATTTGCCTGCTTAACACATCTGCTAAGGAGTTCTGTGCTCCCGGCAGAAACCTTGCCTGAAGAGTTAGTTGCAAGCTGAGCGCAGTCTCCCATAAAATCATTGCTTGCCTGCATAGAGGGTAAGAATGTGTCCCCCCTTGTTTGTTGATGTACCACATGACAGTTGTGTTGTCTGTTAGAATCAACACCTGCCCTGGAAGAAGTAACTCCTTGAAAGCCATTAATGCAAACTGGACTGCTAACATCTCCTTCATGTTGATATGTAGATGCTGTAGTCTGGCAGGCCACTTGTCTTGTATCCACTTTCCATTCAGATGAGCTCCCCAAGCTATGTCTGAGGCATCTGTCGTTAGAATCTGACTTGCCTCTGGCCGGGACACAGAGAGTCCCTTGTTTAGGTGACATTCCTGAGCCCACCACAAAAATTCCTTTTGAATGCAAGGTATTATTTGAATGACAGTGTCCAAATCCTGGCAGTGCTGTGTCCATACATTTTTGAGATACCATTGCAGCTTCCTCATATGCAGTTTGGCATTGGGAAGCACCAGAATACAAGATGCCATGAACCCTAAGGCTTGAAGGACTGTCCTTGCAGTCAGCCCGGACTGAAGAGATAGTTGATGGAAGTAAAGGGAAAGATTCTTTTGTTTGTCCGGGGTTAAAAAGGCCATCTGGGTTGCTGTATTCAGTCTCACACCCAGAAAGCACATGTCTTGAGAGGGTACTAGACTGGACTTTATTTCGTTCACAGAATACCCCAGGCATCTTAGCACTGCTATCACATATTCCAAATGCTGTAAAAGGTCTTCCTTTTCTTGAGCCAGAATCAGGCAGTCGTCCAAGTAAGGATAGATTTGTATTCCTTTTAGCCTGAAGTAAGCTTCTTTTTCTTAGAGGGCCAATGCCTACTAAATCTTGGAGGTTGTACTTGTAGGAAATCTTTAACAGTTTGCATAGATTTAGCTATTTCCTCTATCTTTTTAAGAACAACTTCTGCTTTGTTGCCAAACAGGCAGTCCTGATTTAATGGAGCATCCAGCAATTTATTTTTAACATGATCTGGCAAAGATTGCTCCTTAAGCCAAGCATGCCTTCTAAGTACAGACCCAGTGACAGCAGCCCTGCAACATGCCTCTACTGAATCAAAACCACATTGTAAAGTATGCTTTCCAACCTGTTCCGCAGAATGCATTAAATCCTGTAAATCCTTATTTTCAGCACAGTCAGGAATCAACATAATTTTCTGTTTAAGCAATCCAATGATAAGCTGCTGATACTTTAACATATGAAACTGGCAGTTTAAGGCCTTAATTGCCAAAGTTAGAGAAGTGTATACTTTCTTACCCCATCTATCCAGTGCCCTGGAGTCTCTATCAGAGGGGGTAGGATTTTTGGCAGTAGTAGCCTTGATGCCCTTGAGTCCCTGTGAAATGGTCTCAGGATCCGCAGTAGGATTTTTAAAAAGGAACTTGAGAGAGTCGGGAACCCTGTAATATCTATCAGGGTTTCTGGGAGCAGGAGTTAAAGAATCAGGGGCCAAGCTGGATTCAGAAAAAGGCATAATCAACAATGTCTAGTACAGGAGGGACAGCTAAAGGCCTGTGCTGAGGCAGGAGTAAGAAATCCCTAAGCCTCTTTTTAGAATCAGAGTAATCCTGGCTTTCCCAGCGAAAGTGCTCCCTAGGAGTATGCAGGGTTTCACCAAAAGAGGATCTGCATCAGAATTCTCATAGGCAGATAAGGGTAAATCCTGGTCATCAGAGGAAACAGAAATTTCAGAATCCTGGTCAGAAGTATCATAAGTAAATTCAGTCCTAGGTCTCTTAGAGGGGGAAGGTTGGCTTCCCCTGATTAAAGTAATAAGATCTTCAGCCATTCTTATCTGTTTTTTAGGCATAGAGGCCTGACCATGCATTCTGGGTGTCTGTATTCTAGGCATAGTTCGAGTTTTAGGCCCTGAAGAAGAAGATGGAGTCTGTTTAATATGCAAGTCAGTAGGCCTGAATACACCCTCAGAAGCCAGTGCCTGCACAGCAGCTCCGGACCCATCCAAGGTAGAGACATCCACAGGTTCCAGAGTTGAAGCATTTTGTGGCATACCGGACTCCGAATGGGTCTCAGTAGAGGCCTGCAAATCTGAAGTAGCGGGTATCAGGGGCTGCGAAAGTGCCTCACTGAGTACCGGTGAACTGGCGACTGGCTTAGGAGAAATGTCGTCGTAGGCTTTGGGCCTAGGCGGCCTGTCTCTGTCTTTATCTTTGTGTTTTTTTCAGAATGTCGGTGGTCGGATGGCTTATCGAAGACATATCTGGATAATTGAACAGAGTACCAAAATATTCAGAAGCATAAATATACCGACGAATAGTTCGCTGCTTAAATAAGGCACAAAACCAACAGCGAGGTAAGTCGTGGTCAGGGCCTAGGCAAGGAATACAGTACGAATGAAAATCTTTGTGAGGTATTTGCTTTCCACAAGAACTACAATTATTGACTTTTACCAACATCGGATTAGAGCAAGAAAAAGTTTCCCCAACGGGGTACTTAGCTTTAGTTGAAGACTTTGGTTCTGAAACTCGAAAACGAAAATTTCAGGAGTCGGCCGACCGGCACTTGCAAACTGCTTCTGCTTCGGCACCGCAAGGCAAGAAAGACTGGTGTAATGGCATCAGCTGCATGCTTTATACCCCTGACTACCTGACGTCACAGAAGAGACAGCAACCGATGCAGGACCCAAGACTTTGATAATCAGGCCGACTGAGGGCTACTGCAAGCAGATAACCCAAATGCGATGACTGCAACAGTGAAACACGAAGAACATCTACTGTCAAGAATAAAACTAACCCAAGACGCAGTTGACGACTAGCATCTTAAGAAAATGATAAATGAAAAGACCACAGCTTTCCTGTATATGACATGCTCAGCAAAGGATTATCTAATGGAACTGTATGAAAGCTAGCTCTTAGAAGGTAGCAGCTAGTACTTTGGTACTTTAATTTCCAGGGAATAGAACACAAACAGCCTGGATGAGGGTAGGAAGTCAGTCACTTCTACAAAAAAATAAATTTATCTAAGCAGTTAACTGAAAAAATCCTTTGAAAGAGTTACTGCAGGTGTTTTCTTTCTTCCAAGTAGCAGTGACGTCAGTGTTTGTTTTATTTTAACCAGGGTAGACTACTGACCTCAATGGACCATTTTCAAGGCTAAGCCTGAGGAAGATGAACTGAAGGTAATAAACAGATCATGGATCCTACAGTTTAACTATGCCACTGGTTGAAGTGATTATCTAGTACTATTACTACTATAAATGACACATTCTAGCTTATTCCAAATTCAAGACAACATCATGATACAATTGTTTAGATTTTACATGTACATCTATATTACTATGTAGCTAGACATGGTGCAGTACAGGAAGAGGAGTTAAAAGTGATACATTAGTGAGACAGAACGTTGATTACTATACAACTGAGGACGACAGTCAAGAAGAGATGGAAATGTGGATTGGAGGTTGGTGGGCAGAGGGTGATGAGAAGGATTGCTTAAGACTGAGGGGAAGGAACTGACATGTCTAAAGCTAGAAGACCGAAAGAGGTAGTTGGGTTTGCTGGAACTGCCAGGCGTCTGTGACAAAGGTAAAGGTTTAGAAAAGAAAGATCAAAGACAGGTGCCCTAGTTCCCTCTGCTTGGCACCAGAAAGATTCTTGAATAGATCCCTTTCCCTACTTGATCTAGAGGAACAATTTCATTAACCTCCTGAGAGAGCATTTGATGGAGGAAACAGGGAGGTTTGACTGGAGAGATGCTAGGACAATTGTAGCCTTTTAAAAGATTCCCAGAAACCACCTGAGGGAAGTGAAGACAAACTCTGGGAAAGCTTTACTGTGATGCCAGGGTAAGTGTGTGTGTGTGTGTGGGGGGGGGGGGGGCAGGGAGACATGACGGAAAATATAGCTGGTCTGAGTTTTTATTATGTTCTTATTTATGGACCTATTAAAAGTTTTGCCATCTTTGTAAGAAAGAAAATCGTTAGCTGTCAAAAGACGTCTGTAAGAAGATCGCTTTGACAAAAGTAATGCAGGTTTTGATTTTAGGGTTTGAAAAAAACAATTTAAGTCAGAAACCTTATCAGACTTCCTGGGGCATGACTATCAGGCTAACTGCAAATAAACCATCCTCTAATGCTGGCAAAATATGAGGAACAGCTGCAGGATGAGGAAAACTTCTCTGTAACAATATATTTTCTGGGACTCTGGTATTACTTTTTGTTCTCAAAGAATAACCCTTCTGTAGAAAATCTGAAGAAAAATTTTCCAAAGATTCCACATTTTGTGGACTGGGAACTTGGGAAAGAGCCTAATTCCTGTACCACTGACTGAGAATCAGAATCTAAGAATAATTTTTTTTCCCTTTTTTTAATTCAGGGAAGGCTTTTTAGAAAGTGATGCCTAAAATGCTTAGTAAGGACAAGCCAATCCTCACGGCCTGTTTTAAGTGATACAGGTGAAGAAAAATGCCAAAATTTATATTTCCTTTTCCCGGGAAACCCCACCCCTACCCAAGAAAAAAAGTGGTTTGATGAATGGTTCATTCCAAATTAAGGTCATCAGAGCAGCTGCACAAAAATGAAAAAAAGAAAAAATCCTCTGCTTCCCCTGAAACAGACAAGCGTGGTTCTCTCTTGTCCAAAGAGGGCAGCTGAACAACTACACAGCCACAGAGGATGTTTCTAAGTCCTTACCAGCTTCCCAAACAGCAGCCTCTGAGGGACACACAGCAAGAGAGTGATGAGCAGTCAGAGGTACCCAAAATGACCACAACAGTTACTCATTTGCAGCTGTGGTAAAGAGGAAGCTGGTTTCAAAAACTGAAGCCTTCAATACAACTTTTTTCTTCTTGTGGATCAGGAAGGGAAGAGCTGGTAAGACTGGTAAATGTGTCTATCCAAAAAAGTGCCTGGCAATTGGGTAGCACAGCCTTTGTAAGTCAGTCTTGCTTCCAGACTATGGAGGTAAACTTTTTCAGTGACAGCAACCAAAAACACTACCATAGCCCCTAGCGCTAAATTTTGATAGAAAAGTTATACTTTGCCTCGGACAAAATGGCAGCCATTCCCCAGGAAGGTACAGTGGACATAAAAAGTTTACACACCCCTGTTAAAACACCAGGTTTTTGTGATATAAAAAAATGAGACCACAATAAATCATTTAAAAACTTCCCACCTTTAATGTGACCTATAACCTGTACAATTCAATTGAAAAACAAACAAATCTGTTAGGGGAAAAAATATAAAAAATAAAAAACGTACAATACGCTGGTTGAAAAAGTGTACACACTCTTAAACTAATACTTTGCTGTGTGTGCACACCCTTAAACTGATACTTTGTTGAAGCACCTTTTGATTTAATTACAGCATTCAGTCTTGTGTAGGAGTCTATCAGCATGGTACATCTTGACTTGGGAATATTTGCTGACTCTTCCTTGCAAAAGCACTCCAAATCTGTCAGATTCCGAAGGCATCTCTCTTGTGCACAGCCCTCTTCAGGTCACCCCACAGATTTTCTACTGGATCTAGATCTGGGCTCTGGCTGGGCCATTCCAAAATTTTAATTTTCTTCTGGTGAAGCCATTCTTTTGCTGACTTGGATGTATGCTTGGGATCACTGTCGTGTTGAAAGGTGAAATTCCTCTTCAGCTTTCTAGCAGACGCCTGAAGGTTTTGGGCCAAAAATGACTGGTATTTAATACTGTTCATAATTCCCTCCAACTTGACTAAATCCCTAGTTCCAGCTGAAGAAAAATAACCCCAAAGCGTGATACTGCCATCACCATGCTTCACCATGGGGATGATGTTCTTTTGGTGATGTGAAGTGTTGTTTTTCCGCCAACTGTACCTTTTGGAACTGTGGCAAAAAAGTTCAACCTTGGTCTCATCAGACCATAACATTTTCCCACATGCGTTTAGGAGACAACATATTGTTTTGCAAATTTTAGCCAGGCCTGGATGTTTATGTGTGTAAGAAAAGGCTTCCATCTTGCAACCATACCCCATAGTCCAGACATATGGAGAATACGGGAGATTGTTGTCACAGGTAGTACACAACCAGTACTTGCCAGAAATTCCTGCAGCTCCTTCAGTGTTGCTGTAGGTCTCTTGGCAGCCTCCATGACCAGTTTCCGTCTTGTCTTTTCATCAATTTTGGAGGGATGTCCAGTTCTTTGCAACGTCACTGTTGTCCCATATTTTCTCCACTTTTTGATGACTGTCTTCAGTGTGTTCCATGGTATATCCAATGGAAATTTTTTTGTACCCTTCTCCTGACTGATACCTTTCAACAATGTGATCCCTTTGATGCTTTGCAAGCTCTCCGCGTTCCACGGCTTTTGCTGTAGCAGGCAACTGAGTAAATGAGGAAAATTAGGACAGCTGAACTTTATTTGGGGTTAACTAGCGTCACTTTAATTGATGCCAGGTGTGTACCGAAGAAGAATGAATGCTGTAATTAAATCAAAAGGTGCTTCAACAAAGTATTAGTTTAAGGGTGTGCACATTTATGCAACCAGCGTATTGTATTTTTTTTTATTTTTTTATATTTCTTCCCCCAACAGATTTGTTTGTTTTTCAATTGAATTGTACAGGTTATAGGTCACATTAAAGGTGGGAAAAGTTTTTGAAATGATTTATTGTGGTCTCATTTTTTATATATATCACAACAACCTGGCATTTTAACAGGGGCGTGTAAACTTTTTATATCCACTGTATATACCTACCCAGTCTTGAAGAAGCAATAGCTGACCGTAAATCTGAAGTCCACAGATTACAGGCCCATTCATTTGAACAACAAAAAAATTTCTTAAGGCATGGTTCCGAAACCACTGACTCTATACTGCTCTCTCTTAGAGCCACTTCAGAGTTACTCAGCATGGAAGCTGGCAGGTTGCCCTGTCCTTGGCAGGATATGACCCATATAGTTTAAGTTACAGAGCCACTGATCTAATGATGTACAACTGGCAGAATCATCAGCAGCAGTTAAGTGTGGTGAGTTTCGTGCTATACTCTACGAATTACTGTGAGAAAAAATGTGCATCTTCAGAATGTATGTACTCAAAAACTAAGATGTTCAGGGGCTTGGCTGCATATGCGGGGTCATATCTGTCCAATATACAAGTAAGGGCTCTTTACACAAGCTTTGTTTTTTGGCTATCCTACTTGAACACTTCATGAGCAGAAATGAAATCTCAAAGTAGGATTTACTGCTAATCCTCATCACTACTGAATGTGGAACATAAATCTCTGATAAAACTTGAAAACGATATCCTGAACAAATATATAGTATTAACAATCTTATTCATTCTTACATGTTTTAAAAAAGAATACAATGAAGTAAAACAACAAAAAGCATGTTCGACACACTCCTGTTCCCTTATTTTATTACTATCATGACACGGATGCGGCCCCTGGAAGTGTAATCAACAAAAAGCAAAAACTCCTGTCTCAAATTTTCTGCTAGTACTGGCAATGTCACGAAGCACAGAAAAAAAAAAAAAAAAAAAAAAACACCAACACAAAGTGCTATTGCAAACTGTGTGCAACAAGACACTAATGCTTGGTCTCTAGCTGTACAGCTTAAGCAATTATGACACAAACAGTAAAAAACCAAAGGTGTGGTGAAGGGGGCAGTTGCTCCAGGTACAAAGCGTTAGGGGGTGCAACTGAAGTGCAGAAAGTACAGTTGTGTACCTACCATAAATGTAGATGTTCGAGTGCATTCACTGTTGCAGTCATTACTCTTGGGTTATCCTGCTGGCAGGCTACCCGCAGTCGACTTAATTCCAAAGTCCTGGTCCGACGTCAGTCCCTGACAGTGCGCCAGCGGTATAAAAGATGCAGCCGACGCCATTTTCTTCAGTTTTTCTTGCCCCAGATTTCAGGTGCCCCCAAATTGGAAGGCTGAAAATTATATCAATAAGCATGCATGCACAAAAATAACATTTCCTTCATCTACAAGCAAATACACCACATAGGTTGTATAGGATAGAGAAGTACAGATAAGTTCCAGCAAAGAAAAGGGGGATGGTGGGTGGGTAACCCGGACTGCAACAGTGAATACACTCGAACATCTACATTTATGGTAGGTACACAACTGTACTATGTTCATCGTGTTTCACTGTTGCAGTCATTACTCTTGGGTTGAATCCCAAAGCTGAGGCTGGGTGGCTAGGGCTAAATAGGATTAGGAGAGGCTATGAGGCCCTGCAGAACTGCAGTGGCAAAGCCTGCTCTGGATTTAGAGTAGAGAGGTAAGTGGTAGTGCTTTGTAAAAGTGTGTACTGAACTCCAAGTTGCAGCCTCTAAAATGTTTTTGGTTGGTACTCCTCTGAGGAAGGCTGCTGAAGTGGCTGCTGCTCTGGTAGAATGAGGCCTAATGACTTTAGGCACTGCTTTGCCATGCTGAGAATAGCAGAAAAGTACAGTTTTGTACCTACCATAAATGTAGATGTTCGAAGATCCACATTGCTGCAGTCCTTACATATGGGTAGTCCGCTGTCCTCGGTCGGCCCGAATACCAAAGTATTAGGCTGACGTCGGTCATGGGCGCTCAGATCTGACATCAGAGCGTCAGGGTATTAAAGCGCATGACCGACGTCATATCCTCAGTCTTTTCTTGCCCCAGATGTCAGAAGGCCCTAAAAAGAAAGGCCACAGCCAAAAATAGAATACTTCCCAAAAGGCATGTACAAATAACAGCTACCACCCCAACCATACAACCATTCCAAACTACAGAGGGGAAGGAGGGAGGGTAAATTGGACTGCAGCAATGTGGATCTTCGAACATCTACATTTATGGTAGGTACAAAACTGTACTATGTTCTTCATCTCACATTGCTGCAGTCCTTACATATGGGTAGAATCCCAAAGCAGAGGTAAGGGAGGCTGGCAAAATCATAAAGCATTGGGAGCTGCCAAAATGCCCTGTAAGATTGCAGTGGCAAACCCAGCCCTAGATATGGAATAAAGAGGAAGGTGGTAATGTTTAGAAAAAGTATGCACTGAACTCCAAGTAGCTGCTTCCAAAATGTCTTTAGTAGCTACTCCCCTTAAAAAAGCTGTAGAAGTGGCAGTAGCCCTAGTGGAGTGAGGTCTGATTCCAGCCGGAATCTCCTTACCATGATGAGAATAACAAAAAGCAATACAAAAGCCAATCCACTTAGAAATAGTTTGTTTTGAAACAGGTTTCCCCTGAGAACCCAAAGCAACAGAAACAAACAACTGCTGAGACTGTCTGAACCCTTTAGTCCTGCTCAAGTAATAACGCAACTGCCTGTGAATATCCAAAGTGTGCAGAATTTTCTCCCCTTTATTTTTGGGATCTGCATAAAAAGTAGGCAAATGAATTGATTGGTTCAAGGCCACATTTGAAACCACTTTAGGCATAAAAGTAGGGTTAGTACGCAGAGATACCCTATCCTTATGAAAAATTAGGAAGGGTTCAACTGCCATTAGAGCCTGTAATTCAGAAACCCTTCTAGCAGACATAATAGCCAACAAAAAAGCAGTCTTTTCTCCCCTTTATTTTGGGGATCTGCATAAAAAGTAGGCAAATGAATTGATTGGTTCAAGGCCACATTTGAAACCACTTTAGGCATAAAAGTAGGGTTAGTACGCAGAGATACCCTATCCTTATGAAAAATTAGGAAGGGTTCAACTGCCATTAGAGCCTGTAATTCAGAAACCCTTCTAGCAGACGTAATAGCCAACAAAAAAGCAGTCTTCCAAGACAAAAACTTTAACTCAGCAGTAGCTGCAGGTTCAAAAGGAGGTAAAGTAAGTTTTTCCAACACAAAATTGAGATCCCAGGCAGGAGTAGGAGCTCTACGTGGGGGTCTTATGTTCTTTGCCCCTCTAAGAAATTGCTTAAACAAAGGATGAGAGAATAATGGTGGGTCACAGTCATAGTGAGCAGAAATGGCTGCAGCATGAACTTTTATAGAGGAGAAAGACAAACCCTTGTCTAATAATTCTGTAAGATATTGAAGAGAAACACTTAAATCAGGCCTGGAAACATCAAAGCTCTTTGTTTGGCTCCAAATTAAAAATCTCCTCCATTTATCAGCATAAACTTTCCTTGTACTAGGCCTTCTGGCCTCCAAAATAACATTCAAAACTTGTTGTGGAAGCTGCGACACTCCAGGTTCTAGAACAGAATATGCCAGGCTGTTAGATGCAGGGACTGAATCCTGACATTGAGGAAATGATTGCCCTCCTGAAACAAAAGGTGCGGAATCGAAGGCAAAGGCCATGGAGGCTCCCGTACTAAACTCCTCAGCAGAGGGTACCAGTGCTGTCGAGGCCAATCTGGAGCTATTAGAATCATGGAGGGCTTGTCCTGTCTGACCTTCAAAAGTACCTTGGGGAGGAGAGGCAGAGGCGGAAAGGCATAGACGTGAAGATTGCTCCAACTGAATGATAGAGCATCCACTTTCCAAGCTGTAGGATGAAACATTTTTGTGCAAAACTTTGGCAACTGGAAATTCAGTGGAGAAGCGAACAGATCTATGTCTGGAGTTCCCCATATCACTGTCAATCTTCAAAATACATGAGGATCCAATTTCCACTCGTGGGGATCCACTATCTGTCTGCTCAAAACATCTGCTAAGGAGTTCTGTGCTCCTGGTAGAAACCTTGCCTGAAGATTGAAGTGTAAACTGAGAGCAGTCTCCCACAAAATCATTGCTTGCCTGCAAAGAGGGTATGAATGGGTTCCCCCTTGCTTGTTTATGTACCACATGACAGTTGTGTTGTCTGTTTGAATCAACACTTGCCCTGGGTGAAGTCTTGAACCCATTTTCCATTGAGGTGTGCTCCCCAAGCCTTGTCCGAGGCATCTGTCGTTAAAATCTGACTCGCCTCTGGTCGGGTCACAGAGAGTCCCTTGTTTAGGTGACATTCCTGAGCCCACCACAAAAATTCCTTTTGAATGCAAGGTATTATTTGAATGACAGTGTCCAGATCTTGGCAGTGTTGTGTCCATACATTTTTGAGATACCATTGTAGCTTCCTCATATGCAGTTTGGCATTTGGAAGCACCAGAATACAAGATGCCATGAACCCCAAGGCTTGAAGGACTGTCCTTGCAGTCAGCCTGGACCGTAGAGACAACTGATGGAAGTAAAGAGTAAGGTTCTTTTGCTTGTCCGGGGTCAAAAAAGCCATCTGGGAAGCTGTATTCAGTCTCACACCCAGAAAGCACATTTCCTGAGAGGGTACTAGACTGGACTTTGTTTCGTTCACAGAATACCCTAGGCACCTTAACACTGCCATCACATACTGTAGATGATGAAGAAGTTCGTACTTGTCTTGAGCAAGAATCAGGCAATCGTCCAAATAAGGATAAATTTGTATTCCTCTTAACCGTAAGAAGGCTATCACTGGAGCCAGAACCTTTGTGAACACCCTGGGCAGTAGATAAGCCAAAGGGCAA
Organism: Protopterus annectens; assembly: GCF_019279795.1. Classification (NCBI taxonomy): domain Eukaryota; kingdom Metazoa; phylum Chordata; order Ceratodontiformes; family Protopteridae; genus Protopterus; species Protopterus annectens. The sequence goes on along the minus strand of NC_056739.1, from coordinate 1,085,972,406 downwards.
TGCAGAGAACTGATAATGTAAAGTCCCAGCCCGAAACGCAGGTACCTCCTGCAACTGGGCCTGATAGGAACATGAAGATAAGCCTCTTTGAGATCCAGAGTTACCATCCAGTGATCTTTGCCCAACAGAGGTAGAAGTTGTTGCAACGTCAACATTTTGAATTTTGGAATGTCTAGGTATGTGTTGAGGATAGATAAATCCAAAATCGGCCTCCAAGTGTTTCCTTTCTTTGGTACTAGAAACAGGCGAGAATAAAATCCTAGGCCCACTTCTGACAGAGGGACCTGCTGTATAGCCCCATTTGAAGAAGTAAAGAAATCTGCTTGTGAGCCTCTACCCTTTGCTGAGGAGGAACGTCTGGCATGCCTTTGAAAGGAGGCAATGTATGGAAATAAAACTTGTAGCCTCGGTCTATAATGTCCAACACCCATTTGTCCTGGGTGACTAAAAGCCAGTTTTGCTTGAAGAGTGCCAACTTTCCTCCCAAAGGAGCTGCCAGACAGGAAGAATCTGGCAGCTGAAAATGCAGGTCATTGGGCCTGTTTACGAAAGGACTGGCCCCTGCCCTCACCTGTAGATTGTGCAGGTGAACTCCACGTTCTAGGCCTGAAAGTACTCTGAGCTCTGCCCCTACCACGTCTAGATCTACCCCTAGACTGTGAATCAGAAGAAGGATAAGCCCATCCCTTAGTAGGCCAATTCCTGCTAAACTTAGGAGGCTGCACCTGCAAAAATCTTTAACAGTCTGCATAGACTTAGCCTTGTCTTCCATTTTCTTCAAGACAGACTCCACAGGAGAACCAAACAAAACTTCAGACTGTAAAGGAGCATCCAAAATTCTAGTTTTAACATGCTCTGACAAATTCTGATCCTTAAGCCAGGCGTGCCTGCGAATAACTGAACCAGTGGCAGCCACCCTGGAAGAAGCCTGTAAAGCATCGAAACCACACTGCAAAGAATGCTTACCCACCTGTTCAGAGGCATGTACCAAATCCTGTAATTCTTTACACTCTATGCCTTCTGCCAAAGCATCCACTTTAGATTTTAGTTGAGTAAGGAGAAAATTCTGATACTTCAACATATGAAACTGACAATTCAAAGCCCTCATTGCTAAAGTGGAAGAGGTATACACTTTCTTACCCCACCTATCCAAAGCTCTAGCATCTTTATCTATAGGAACTGGATTCTTCACAACAGAAGCCCTGACACCCTTAGGTCCCTGGCTAATAGTTTCTGGGTCAGCCTTTGGACTCTTATACAGATATTTATGAGCCTCAGGTACTCTAATACCTGTCTGGCTTAACTGGCGCAGGAGGCAGAGAGTCTGGATTAAGGGAAGCCTCGGAGAAAACGTGGCCTATGTTGTGGTAAAAACAAAAATTCCCTAAGCCTCTTTCGGGAATCTGAGAAATCCTGACCTTCCCATTTAAAGTGTTCCCTCATAGAATGCAGGGTTTCCGAAAAAGAAAAATCCTCTGGAGGAGAAGCAGAAGGAGTGGAATCCTCTGCGTCTGAATCAGAATAAGGAGGAAAATCCTGAATGTCTTCAGCCGAAGACTCTGAGTAATCTGAAGCCTGCTCCAAACTTTCCACCTCTGGCTCCACCCTAGGCCTCTTATCAGGAGGGGGCATAGAACCTCTGATTAAAGAAATTAAATCTTCTGCCATTTTAAGCATGTGTTTTTAGGCACAGAACCTGCAGAACTAGGACTGACACCCGTGGAAGGCAAACCAGGCCTGCCTTTGGAAGGAGCCTTAGAGACAGAAGGAGAAGGCCTAACCACCTTGGGCAAGGAAGGGAGAACAGCAACCTGAGAGGCCCCCTCAGCCTGACCTGACTCCTGAGAGGCCACATCTTGCAAAATCAAAGCCTCCCCCTGAGACTCAACTGAAACCTCGGCTGGATCCACAGATTCCACCGTAGTTTCTAAAGAACCGGCGTCCGGAACGGACGACTCATCCTGTCTGGACTTTAAAGATTTGTCCTTGCGCTTCTTCACGGTAGCGGGCGTCGGAGGATCCGACGGCATATTATAATTACACCGCTTACCGAAGACAAGCCTAGCGCAATCTAACCTACGTTTAATGGTGCGCTTATTAAACCTAGCACAAAAGCGACACCCGACTACGTCATGCTCAGGTCCCAAACAAGGAATACAAAGAGAGTGGTAATCCCTATGCGGTATCTGTTTCCCACAAGAAATACAATTATTCACTTTTTCTGACATCCGGAATTAACTGAGGCAAGAAAAAACAAAAATATTCTCCAACGGGGTACTTAGCCCAACTTGGTTTCGGTCTGAAACTCAGAATACGAAAATTTCAGAACGCCAAACGGCACTTGCAAACGCTGCTTCTGCATTGGACCATGCGGCAAAAAAGACTGAGGATATGACGTCGGTCATGCGCTTTAATACTCTGACGCTCTGATGTCAGATCTGAACGCCCATGACCGACGTCAGCCTAATACTTTGGTATTCGGGCCGACCGAGGACAGTGGACTACCCATATGTAAGGACTGCAGCAATGTGAGATGAAGAACATCGGATGCAATGGCCTATCCATTTAGAAATGGTCTGTTTTGAGATAGCCTTTCCTTGTGATCCTGTAGCATATGACACTAAAAGTTGCTCAGTCTTTCTGAAAGCTTTAGTTCTGTCCAAGTAGAAGCGTAGCTGTCTATGTATGTCCAAAGAATGCATAATTTTCTCACCCTTGTTCTGTGGGTTTGGATAAAAGGTAGGCAAGTGAATGGTTTGGTTGAGGGCCACACTGGACACCATCTTAGGCATAAATGTTGGGTTTGTCCTCAGAGAAACCCTGTCTGGATGAAAAATGATAAAAGGTTCCACAGCCACGCTTGTAACTCCTATACTAGTCTTGCAGAGGTTATGTTTTCCAGGATAAAAATGTTATATCCGCTGATGAGGCTGGCTTAAAAGGAGGCAGTGTGAGTTTTTCCAAGACATAATTGAGGTCCCATGCTGGAATTGGTGCTCTCCTTGGAGGCCTGATGTTTTTGGCCCCTCTGAGGTACTGCCTTATTAAAGGATGAGAAAAGATGGGTGGTTCCATATTGTAATGTGCTGAAATGGCAGAGGCATGAATCTTAAATGATGAGAAGGAAAGGTCTTTGTCCAGCATCTCAGTTAGGTATTGTAAAATCTGAGGGATATTTGGTACATACGTGTCAATGCCTTGTTCCAAGCACAGAATCTCTTCCATTTTTCTGCATAAGATTTTCTGGTACTGGGCCTCCTGGCCTCCAAGATAACATCCATAACAGCTTTTGAAAGAGGAATGTTCTGAATGGCTACATTATCCGCCATGCTGCCAGATTTAAGGTCCTGAGTTGGCTGTGCTGGATCTGATTGTTTTGTTGGGTCAGCAAGTGAGAAGTCTGAGGCAATATCCATGCTGGACCTTGAGACAAGCTCTTTAGGATTGGGTACCAGTGCTGGCGTGGCCAGTCTGGTGCAATCGGTATCATTTTTGGCTTCTCTTGTCTGACCTTTAGGAGTACCCTGGGAAGGAGCGGCAGTGTAGGAAAGGCATATACTGTTAGTTTTTTCCAGCTGAAGGATAGGGTGTCCACTTTCCATGCTTGTTTGTGATAAATCCTTGTGCAAAATCTCTGTAGTTGGCAGTTGTGAGGGGAGGCAAATAGATCTATGTCTGGGCATCCCCATTTCCTTGTTATCATGCTGAAGACTTGTGGATCCAGTTTACACTCATGGGCATCCATGAGGTTTCTGCTTAGTTCGTCTGCTAGAGTATTTGATTTTCCTGGCAGGAATTGTGCTTGCAGGTGAACTTGATAAGTCAATGCTGTGTCCCATAAGGTCATTGCTTGTCTGCATAGGGGGTAGGAATGTGGACCTCCCTGCTTGTTTATGTACCACATGACTGTAGTACTGTCTGTCTATCAGTAGCTGTCCTGGATGAAGTACGTCTTTGAAAGCTGTTAGGGCATTCTGAACAGCCAGCATCTCTTTTTGATTGATGTGAAGATGCTTCTGGTTTGCAGGCCGTGTGCCCTGAATACAATTTCCTGCCATATGGGCCCCCCCAGACAATCTGATACATCCGTTATCAGTGTCTGCCTGGCTGTAAGTAAAGAGAATGGCAGACCCTTGTTGTGGTGACAGGCCTCTGTCCACCATCGAAACTCCTGTTGTAGGCAGGGAATGAGTGTAATTACTGTCTCCAGGCTGTGGCAATGCTGAGTCCAAACACTTTTTAGATACCATTGAAGTTTCCTCATATGCAGTCTGGCATACGGAATTAGTAGAATGCAGGATGCCATGAAGCCCAAAATCTGCAGGACTTTCCTTGCAGATAACTGGGTCTTTGTTGCCAATTTTTTGGAGAAGTCAGTTGCTTTTGTTTGTCTGGCGTGAGATAAGTCATCTGGGCAGTTGTATTTAAGCTTGCACCCAGGAATATTATCTCCTGAGAGGGCACTAGTTTTGATTTCTTTTCATTTACTGTGTACCCTAGGCACTTAGTACTCTTTTTACACACGCCAGATGCTTTAGAAGAATGTCTTTGTTCTCTGCTTGAATAAGGCAGTCGTCCAAGTAAGGATATATTTGAATTCCTCTGTCTGCAAAATGCAATTACTGCTGCCAGGCATTTAGTGAAGACCCTGGGCGCAGTAGATAAGCCAAAGGGCAGTGCAAAGAATTGGTAGTGCATTGAGCCAGCTATGAATCTGAGGTATCTTCTGCAAGATTGTCTGATTGGGACATGCAGGTATGCCTCTTTTAGGTCCAAAGTTATGAGCCAAGCCTTCTTGCCCATCATGGGCAGTAGCTGCTGTAGAGTCAACATCTTGAATTTTGGAACCTCCAGAAACGTGTTTAGTGTAGACAGGTCCAGTATTGGTCTCCAGGCTTTGTCCTTTCTGGGCACTAAGAAAAGTCTGCAGTAAAATCCTTGCCCCTGCTCTTGTTGTGGTACTCGTTGTATGGCCCTCATATCCATGAGGGCTGTAACTTGCTTTTGTGCCTCTGCCCATTGATTGTGTGGCAGGTCTGGCATACCTTTTGCCCTTGGTAGGGTGTGAAAATGGAACCTGTAGCCTTGGGACACTATGTTCAAGACCCATTTGTCTTGGGCAACCATTTGCCATTTTGCTGAAAAAAGTGCTAGTTTTCCCCCTAAGGGGGAGGCCAAAAGAAAAGTGCTTATATCTGTCAGAGGAAAGTCATTGGGACTGTTTCCTGTAAGGTTGTGACTTGTTTTCTCCGCTTTTGGAGGTAGGAGCACCCCCATTGTTTAGGCCTGTATGAGCCCTGTGGCTGGGATCTGCCTCTGGGACGTCTGTATCTGCCTCTTTGTGGCCTGTCTGATACTGGAAAGGACCAATTTTTTGAAGGCCAGTTCCTGCTAAATCTAGGTGGCTGTACCTGTAAGAAATCCTTAACTGTCTGCATGGATTTCGCTTTATCCTCCATTTTCTTCAACACCTCTTCTGCTTTAGCACCAAACAAAGTATCATGCTGTAATGGGGCATCTAATAATTTTGCTTTAACATGATCAGGCAGAATCTGTTCCTTTAATCAAGCATGCCTTCTAATAACAGAACTTGTAACAGCGGCCCTGCAAGAGGCCTCAAGTGAATCATAACCACATTGCAAAGTATGCTTTCCTACTTGTTCATCTGCATGCAATAAATCAGGCATTTCCTTGTTCTCTGAACCTTCAGAATTTGTCAACATTTTCTGTTTAAGCAGTGACATTAAGTATTGTTGATATTTAAGCATATGAAACTGACAATTTAAAGCCCTTACAGCCAAGGTAGCAGAAGTGTAAACTTTTTTCCCCCATTTGTCAGTGCCCTAGAATCCCTATCAGAGGGGACAGGGTTTTTTGCAGTGGAAGCTTTGACACCCTTGGGACCCTGAGATATAGTTTCTGGGTCGGCAGCGGGGTTTTTATATAGGAATTTATGAGAATCCGGGACCCTGTAGTATCTGTCTGGCTTAGCAGGTACAGGAGGTAAAGAGTCAGGGGACAGTCCGGACTCTGAAAATACATCTACAATGTCTAGAACATGTGGAATAGCAAGGGGTCTGTGCTGAGGAAGTAGCAGAAAGTCTCTGAGCCTTTTCTTAGATTCAGAGTAATCTTGGCTCTCCCAGTGGAAGTGCACCCTCATGGTATGCAGGGTTTCCCCAAAAGAATAATCCTCAGGAGGTGAGGCTGAAGGAATGGATTCTTCAGCATCAGTCCTCATAGGGAGGTATAGAATAATCCTTTTCATAAGAGGAATCAGAGGAAATAGAAACCTGATCAGAAGAATCATATTCTGTCTCTTGCCTAGGCCTCTTATCAGGAGGGGGATGGGAACCCCTGATCATAGTAATTAGGTCTTCGGCCATTTTAAGCATCTGTTTTTTAGGCATGGAAGCTTGAGTAGGAGAATGCTGTACTTGTTTCTTTGTCTTTAGAGTAGCTTTAGTCTTTGAGGCTGAAGATGGTTTAACATATAACTGTGTAGGTCTGAAGACACCCTCAGAAGCCGATGCCTGCTCAGCGGCTCTGGACCCATCTGAAGGAATGATTTCCGAGTGTCCAATACCTTGAGTATCCAGAGGCCCAGTCGGCTCCATGTGGGAGTCGGAAGCGGCCTGTGGCTCTGAGGTAGCGGGTGCCAGGGGCTGCAAAAGCACCTCACTGAGAACTGGCGACTGGCCTAACGGAGGCCTCGTCGTCGGTTTTGGACCTCGGATGCCTATCCTTTTCCTTGCCCTTGTGTTTTTTGTAAACTTCGGTCGTCGGCTGTTCCGACGGCATTATATAATTAAATCTTCGGCCAAAGTAATGAAATGAAAAATCAAACAGACGCTTAATAGTGCGTTGGTTAAATCTAGCACAAAACCAACAGCTAGCAACGTTGTGATCAGGGCCTAGGCAAGGAATACAGTAAGAGTGAAAATCCTTATGAGGTATTTGCTTCCCACAAGAAATACAACTGTTAACTTTTTCTGACATCAGTCTGGAGCAAGACAAAAACTTCCCCAATGGGGTACTTAGCTTTAATGAAGAGTTTGGTTCTGAAATTCGGATTTGAAAATCTCAGGAGTCGGCCGACCGGCACTTGTGAACTGCTTTTGCTTCGGGCACCACACGGCAAGAAAGACTTAAGAAAGTGGCATCTGCTGCATCTTTTATATCCCTGGCGCACTGATGTCAGGGAAGAGGCGACAGCAGCCAACACCAGACCAGGACTTTGGAATTCAGGCCAACTGCGGGTAGCCTGCCAGCAGGATAACCCAAGAGTAATGACTGCAACAGTGAAACGCAATGAACATATGCACTTTTTTTTTTCCATGTACATGCACACACACACACACACACACACACCCACATACACACACACACTATATATATATATATATATATATATATATATATATATATATATATATACACACACACACACACACACACACTCTTCTCTTGAAGAGGTGAGGGTGCATGGGTCTGTTACTGTGCAAGTCGTGCCCCCCCCCCCACTCTCTTTGCTGAAGGGCTGAGGGGGCATGGATTGGCTGTAGAAATTAAAAGTGCAAGTTGAAGAGCTGGGAATGTTTTTTCTGTATAAAGCCATTTGGCTCAAGGGGGTGGGGCACTACATTAGGAATAGGCACTGGGTGCTAGATAAACCAGCTACAGCTCTAATCTTGCACCACACAAAATCACGCAAGACCAGAAACTTATTTTCCAAAACAAATCTAATAATGTGTGGGGGGGGGGGGGCATTTCTGAACTGCATTGTTCTCTGTAAAAATTATGGCTTTGAAATGTGCTTTATAAACCTGCACTGTAAAGGAAAGATGAAGCTGTACAACACTAACACCTGCCGATTTCCTTAGCCTCCCACACTCCCCGCAACGATCTGTTGCTGACTCTTGCATAAAAATGCTCAATGTCTTCAGTAGCTCACTGGTGATGTACTGCTCATCTGTAAAAACAAGGAACAAAACCTTTATATAACTATTACATAAAACGGATGAGAGTGAAGAGTGATCGTTCAAAATCAGTAAACTGATGCTGGAAAAAAGCCACAGTAAATTAAAGGAATAGTAATATACCTCACTGCGTATAAAGTGCTGAAGTAGAACAAAGGAAATTACCTTCTACATTTCTATTGTTTTAAAACAATTGCTACTTGAGAATCTTGCATTATTTTCTTTGCATATGTTGTGATAGCTAACTCTGTTCAAACCCTAGTTTTATTTTGTACAATCATATTTTGGCACTTCAATTTGTTGTCCTCTTTCAGCCTTACTTATTATTCTTGGTTGCATTTGCAGTGTACAGCCTTTTTTGCTGTCTGGAAGTAACAATAAAATATGACTGTTAAAAAAAAAACAAATATATAAAAAAATGTTTAGTGCCAACACTGCCCAGCACTCTTGCCAATTCTCACACTTGCACTCTATGCATATGTCACCTGTAGTGGCTTGTGTGCTCTAACAATAACATTTCAACAAAATATAGACCAACTGACAATCTGCAGCAGGAGTCCATCCCTAGAAGCATTTCTGTGCAGGAAGGCATGAATTCCTAAACAGAGAGAACAAAAAGAGATGAATAATTTATTGTAAGCCTTTTGCTTCATGTCAGCAGCTCTGCGGGAGGAAGTGATATTTATGGAGTCCCAGAGGATCCCCCAAGGAGCAGTGTGAAGTTAAAGACTGGCGAAGGGAGAGGACATTACACAGAGACGCTTGTATTATGAAGGATATGTCACGTCCACCTCTAATGTGAAAATAAGTACAACACACACTAATATAATGAAACAAAAATCTGCACCCAATAAACAGTGCTGGCAAAGATAAAGAACAATAAAAACTCATAAATCATGACAAGCTTAGAATAGACAAGCTGCAAAATACCTTTGGATCCCCTCATACTGTAAGTCAATCACCTCCAGCCTTTCTTGCATTCCATGCTTACAGGAAGATATTTTGATACTACACAATACGAGGCGGGCAGTGGAGAAGGGAAACAAATGAAGAGGTCATTTATTCAGTAATAAGCTAAGCAGCCCACACCACTCTTTTTTAGAATGTATTAACTTCAAATTAACAACGGTACAAGTTCACCACATCATGCACGGTGAATGCCTCTTTTGCCACATCATGCTTTGTGTCAACAGTAACACAGATTGAAAGTACAAGGTAGGGTTGCCTGCCAACCCCTTCCCAACTGTACTCACTGGCTTTAAGCCATTGCTGCCTGGCTGTAAAGCTGATATTCACATTGCCATAATAAGCAAGTTATGTCATGCAGTTCTAGATGACAGCCTACAGCCTGCAATCAACACATTTGGAAAACAGGCAGCAAACTTTTGTGTGCTCAGCTCATAAAGCAGTACACACTCCCTCCATTTCAACAAAGCCCAAAGTAAAATAAATTATTATTATTAATACCACTTATACATGTGCAAAGTCAGCCAGCCATCAAAGGGTGACAACAAATTCAGTTATTATTTAGCCCTTTCTGCCTTGATAAACCAGATATAGGTGGAGATCAGAATTCACAAGGCTTTGATTCTTCCCTGTTTTTATAACTTTGCAAATCACAGTGGGTCAGCAATTCTCTTTTGGTAAACTGTACTAAGCTTTAAGCAACTTTAACTCAGACTTATAAACATACTTTGGACTCTACAAGCATTTATTAACAGTCATAAATATCTCAACATCAGCCACATTTATGAGAGAGAAAGACCTGCATTGCCTACATGTTATCACAACTTGGTACTAGACATGAAATTGACCTACACAATGTGCTGTAAACTATACCATGATACAGGACTCTTAAAACTTAAAGTTTGAAAGTGTAACATAAATCCAAATATAGCAGGAAAGAATTTGTTCCGAATGAGTCTTCTATGTCCCAATGCATCTACCCCACCAAAAAAATAATCCATAGGAGTATCCTCATCTCCCTAGTAAAGTCTCCAATGAAAGAATGATCTTTTTTTATGTGCACGGTCTTCAAATGCAAGGTCTGAGATTTGATAATCTGGATACAGAAAGCACTCCTGCCTCAAACTGTAGACAAAGGCCCTGCAATAAACCTCTGTTTCTGAATTTCTACAAAAAACATTCTCTTCATGTTAAGCCATAGACTGAGGTCCTGCAATACAAGTCAAATACTAACATTTCAGCCAGGGGTACAAGCAGCGAAAGGGGTACGGCCTTTCTGGGGAACAGACAACTGGCTGCAATTTCTGGAGATCAGCAGCATAACAGAACACACATGTTCAAAACTGTGAAGTAACAAATGAAGGATGCTGTATCAGCAGGTCCTTTTTTGAGTATGTAATAAGTATGTGAAAAACGGGGACTAAATACGCACACCCTCTTTCCTTAACAGCCTCATCAATCTTGTTTCTTTTAAGCTGTTACCATGTTAAAACTGATTATGTAGCCCCTCTTCCCTTTGTGAACATATTAAAATAAAGTCTCACAGTCTTAGTTAATGGCAGGGATGTGACCAGGGGAGTATACAACTCCTGCTGAAATTGCCCCCAGCAAAGCCTTAACTGTATAACTTAGCAGAAAAAGTACACAAATCAGACAATGTCAAAGGTTTTAGAAATATGTTACTAGCCCTGCGCAAAAACAAGTCTGTCCCCAGAGAATGATTAGTCAAACCAATTCTGCAGCATGCCAAAATGCGTCAAGTTATTGAGTAGTGTTCAACGTCCTTTTACTCAGACTCCATAAAGATGTCACCTAAGCAAGAGCATGGAAGCACATCTCTCATGTCCTCACCTCCTCTTGATATTACATTTATAATATATTGGGTGACAAACACAAACAAAGCGCCTCCAAGTAAGCAGAAAAAAAGATGCACAACTTTGAATGGAACAAACTGCAGTTAGGAAAGCGTTTGCCACCACACATGACCCTGTGACTACAGAAAATACCCTCTACATACGTTAATAAAAACATGTTTATTTTTTAACTGACCTATGAATGAAATTTAAAAATAAACTCAAGTCTCCGCAGGGGCTATTTGCTTTTAAGTGAAGAGACCTGACCATGCGTTTCACAGAAAAAGCTGTTCTGGTTTAGCTGCTTACAGCAACATAGAAGATGATATGGAAACATTTACAGAGATGCAGACTCTTTCTCTCGAAATTCCAAAATCAAATGTCAAAGAACTGAGCTGCAGTGGGAGAACAATTAGCCTGGGGTATTAACAGCTTTTCATAACAGTTATTAGGTATTCGGGACTCCTTTCATTAATCCAACCCACATATTTTACTACAATTCTCTGGATAATTCCTTTTCATGTACTGCACTTGAATCTTCATACACTGCAAATTGAAAAGATGACTTCCTTTCAACAGTCTATATTGTCATTTACTGTAATTCAATATCTTAACAAGCACAGTGTTTATGATTTACCTACTAAGCAGATAAAAGCCAAAAAGTGCATTGTCATCCCCTTTGGTAAAAACTCTGTACCAATGAACTACAACATAAATGGCAGTCTACTTAATGCCAAATGTGTGATAAGAGACCTTGGGACCCAGGTGGACAGTAGTCTCTCCTTTGATAATCACATCACCACAGTAGTCAGGGAATCCTTCTATGTGGCACACCTCATCACAAAAGGGTTTTCATCCAGGAAAAAAAAAGGTCATTGTTCCCCTCCACTCGGCACTCATTAGACCCATTATAGAATACAATGCCCCTTTTGGAATGTACCTCACAAGACATCTTCAGCAGCTGGGAAGGCCACAGAAGTACCTCACAAAGAGTATTACTGGCCTCAAACAGATGCCCTACACTGACCGTCTCAAAAAACTCCAGCTTTACTCTGTAGCATATCACCTACTCCGTGGAGATCTCTGCCTAACATATAAAGCTATGCTAAACCCAGAACTGTTGGACATGCTACACCTAAAGAAATCCCAATCCCTCCAAGCTACATGCTCTAGGGGCCTAAACCTTGTCACCACAATAAACAGGACATGCTGGAGGGGATAGATTCCTGTCCCATATACTTCCTATACTCTGGAACAAGCTACCCATCTCTGTCGAGCAAATTTCCTCATTAGCACTCTTCAAGAAAAATCTTGATGAGTGGATGGGACATAGGAAATACACCCCGGGGATCACTTCTGTGGCTCTGCTCAACAGGGGCACAGGAAATTAACTTTCTTGGGGGGGCGTAAGCTAGGGAACCTTGTTGGCTAGGATTACTTAGGCCCTTGGGCCGATAGCCTACTACCAACCTATGAACTGGACCCTTTCCCATCATGAACCAACCACATAACAGAGGCAAATAAAATACAACCAGTCAGCCAGCACAAATTCAGAAGTTGAAACAAGACATGGGTTACCCAGAGAAAATCAACAAAAACTTGGGGAGCACACACAAACTATATAAAGACTGTAACCAGAGGTCAGAATTGAAACCTGGAGAGATGACGCATAAACTTTAACCACTAAGCTATCTTACTGCCTTATTTAACATTAAAACCACTAGACTTTCAATAATCTGATCCCAAAACCATATAAATAAGTTAAGTTGTATTAGCTGCTTCACAATCCTGACATGTTGACAGCTTTTCAAACTGGTGAACCTGAAACAGCAGCACAAAAGAAAGGAACACTCGCAGAGTACGATTTTTTTTCCTGTCACATTTATCAGATTTTCCACCTAAAAGCACTGCATGTGATTTATTCAGCAGCCAACACAACAGAGTGGATTTTTCAATGCCCAGTTACAGTGCAATAGAAATGGTAAATACTGTCTAACTGCATAAAACGAGTAATGGTCTCAAGATTATACAGAACTGCATGCACACAATGCACATCAAGTCACAGAGTACCTAAGCTCAGAAGGGGAAAATAAGAGAAGTTAATTCAATAGTTTATGAACTACGTACCATATGATTAGTAAAATGCTACAGAAAAAAATAAGAAACACTATAGCACTGTCATTGTTTTTTTTGTTTTTTTTAATGAAGTACCAGAATCCATATTCAAGCCATAACCTAAACACAATTGAAAATAAACTCAGCAAACCAAGCATAAACCGCTACATAACTTGCTGGATTGCCAGCTCACTCACAGACAGGACCGAAGAAGTCAGGATTGGTGAGACCAACTCCACTAAGAGATTGGTCAACAACAATGTACCAGAGAGCTCCAGCGCCTCTGGCTGACCAAGTTCACACACGAGTGCAAATTGGGAGCCATCATAGATCTCTCTCCCCATGACACAATCATCTTACAAAAGGTCTAACACAGACAAACGACTGGTGCCAGACTCAGGAATTAAAACTCAATGCCAAGAAATGTATTATAGTGCCTTTTGGAACACTGCCACCCAGACTAATTACTCCATCAATAAGACAACCCTAAGACTTGACATAGTAGTCTGGGATCAGAAATATATTTTAGACCGTAATCTGGCCTTTGACGAGCATGTGGCACAGGTAGTAAGAAAATCATTCTATTTCGCCCAACTTATAAGGGCATGGCATCCAGGTCAAAGGAAGTCACAGTACCACTTTGCTCAGCCCTTATCAGACTCATCAATGACTATAATGCCCCTTTGGCAAATACCTGACCAAACATATGCAACAACTGTAATGTCCACATAAGTTCCTCACCATACTGCACTATACGGATCACCTTAAAGCCCTATCTATACACTCAATCTCCTATAGGTTACTAAGATGCAATCTATGACTGGCATAAAAAGGCATCCTCAGATCCAGCTCTGATGGACCTTTAGCATATCTAGAAAAAGACAGCATCAGATTTAAATTTTGCTTGTGACATACATAAAACATATCACCAAAAAAAGATAAGTCTCTCAGAGGATCCCCATGCTGTGGAACAGACCCTAAATTCATGTGAAGCAGAGCCCACCCCTAACCCTATTTAAGCACAACATTAAACCAACAGATGGGAAATCAGAAATTCACCCTATTTCGGGCCCCCACGTTTCTGATAGACAGAGACAGACAGTAATATCTAAACTAATGTTACCTCATAACCTCTAGAAACTACCTAACATACCCCCTCTTAATGAGCTGGGTTGCACAGTTAGGCTTATAAAGGCCCTGGTGGTTGTTACACAAGTATACACCTATAAACCTAATTACAGTATAGTGAACAACATACAAAAATCAGAGAGAGGACACCACTATATAGCAAAAGTACAGTTGTGTACACTTACCATAAATGTAGATGTTGAGTGTATTTCACTGCTGCAGTCATTAAATTTGGGTTATCTGCTTGCAGGTAGCCCTCAGCCGGCCTGAATATCAAAGTCTTGGGTCCTGTGTCGGATGCTCTCTCTTCTTCCATGATGTCAGGTAGTCAGGGGTATAAAGCATGCAGCCGACACAATTACATCAGTTTTTTTGGTCACAGATGTCAGGTGCCCCCATAATGAGAAGCAATTATATATATATATATATATATATATATATATATATATATATATAAGGTTACACCTCCAACAAAAAGCAAATATACCAGAAAGCTGAAATACACTAAACAAGAAGAAAGGTATAGCCAAGAGAAGTCAGGGGGCTGGAGGGAGGGTAACCAGGACTGCAACAGTGAATACACGAGAACATCTACATTTATGGTAAGTGTACACAACTGTACTATGTTCTTCATGTTTCACTGTTGCAGTCATTACATTTGGGTAGATTCCCAAAGCTAAGGCAGGGAGGAGGAAGTTAGAGAGCATTAGGACCAGCTATTAAGCCCTGCAAGACTGAGAGGACAAAACCAGCTCTGGATTTAGAAAACATAGGCAAGTGGTAATGCTTGGCGAAGGTATGTACAGAGCTCCAGGTAGTAGCTTCTAGGATGTCCTTGGTAGGGACACCTCTGAGAATGGCTGTAGAGGTAGATGCAGCCCTGGTGGAATGAGATCTTATTCTCTGAGGGGTAAGTTTTCCATGTTGCTTATAGCAGAAAAGAATGCAATGGCCTATCCACTTAGAAATGGTTTGCTTTGAAATGGCCTTCTCCTCTGCCCCTGCAGCAAAGGCAACTAGCAGCTGTTCAGTTTTTCCGAGAGGCTTAGTCCTGTCCAAATAAAATCTTTGTCTGTGCACATCCAAAGAGTGCAGTATTCGTTCCCCTTTGTTCTGTGGATTAGGAAATAAGGTAGGCAAATGAATGGACTGATTAAGGGCCACACTGGATACCACCTTGGGCATAAAGGACAGATTGGTCCTGAGGGACACCCTGTCAGCATGGAAGATGATGAAGGGCTCCACTACCATGAGGGCCTGGAGTTCAGACACTCTTCTTGCTGAAGTGATGGCTAGAAGGAAAGTAAAGTAAAGTAGTTTTCCAAGAAAGGAATTTCAACTCTGCAGTTGCAGCTGGCTCAAAAGGAGGAACAGTGAGCTTTTCCAATACAAAGTTAAGGTCCCAGGCTGGAGTAGGGGCTCTCCTGGGTGGTCAAATTTTTGGCCCCTCTGAGGAATTGTTTCAGCAGGGGGTGAGAGAAGAGGGGTGGGCTCAGTATTATAATGTGCTGAAATGGCTGAGGCATGAATTTTAATTGATGAGAAGGAAAGGCCCTTGTGAAGCATCTCTGTTAAGTATTGAAGAATATGCGGTAAGCTGGGCACTGTTGTGCCCATCCCTTGAGTCTGGCTCCAGGAACAGTACCTTTTCTACCTTTCAGCATAGGCTTTTCTAGTACTAGGCCTCCTGGCCTCCAGAATGACATCTAGCACCTGCTTAACGAGTGATGCTAATGGAGAGCTCAGGGAATTAGCCAGGATGCAAGGTTCAGGGTTTGAAGCTGGGGTGCAGAATCTGGCCCTCCTGCTGGGACAGCAGGGAAGGGGTCTGAGGCAGGTGCCATGGATCCAGCAGTGACATACTGCGCAAGAGGGGGTACCAGTGTTGGCGTGGCCAGTCTGGTGCAATCAGTATTGTCCTTGGTTTGTCTTGTTTGATCTTTAGCAGAACTTTCGAGAAGAGAGGCAGAGGGGGAAAGGCATAAACTGAGAGACTTTCCCAGGTGAAGGACAGGGCATCCACTTTCCAAGCTTGGCTGTGGGAAGTCCTTGTGCAGAATTTGTCCAATTGGTAGTTCTAAGGGGAAGCAGACAGGCCTATCTCTGGGTTCCCCTATTTGTTTCACAAAATGTTGAATATATATTTGGTTCCAGTTTCCACTCGTGTGAGTCCATGAAATTTCTGCTTAGGTCATCTGCCAGTGAATTTAGCTTGCCTGGCAGGACTTGAGCTTGTAGGTGCACTTGGTAGCTCAAGGCTGTGTTCCACAGAGCCAGGACTAGTCTGCAGAGAGGATACGAGTGGGCTCCCCTCTGCTTGTTTATGTACCACACAACAGTGGTGTTGTCTGTCTTTACCAATAATTGTCCTGGAAGAATGTGGTCCTTGAAGGCTGGCAGCAAATTCTCTACAGCTAACATTTCTTTTTGATTGATATGCAGGTGCATCTGACTGGGGTTCCATTTGCCCTGAATGCAATGCCCTGCCAAGTGAGCCCCCCCATGCATAATCTGATGCATCTGTTGTTAGGGTTTGGGTGGCAGGGGGTAGAATGAATGGCAGTCCCTTGTTGTGGTAGCAGGCCTTTGCCCACCATAGGAACTCTTAGTCTTTATGCAAGGAATGACAGGAATCATTGACTCCAGGTCCTGTGTATGTTGACACCATAGGCTTTTTAGATACCATTGTAGTTTCCTCATATGCAGTCTTGCATATGGAATTAGTAGAATGCAAGAGGCCATAAACCCCAGGGCTTGCAGGATTTTCCTTGCAGAGAGCTGGGTCTTTCTGGCAAGTACTTTGAAGTAGGCTGTCAAATAAACTTGTTTCTCTGGCATGAGGTAAGCCATCTGGGAAGTTGTGTTCAAGCTTGCTCCCAGGAATACAATGTTGGCAGGGTACTAGATGAGATTTCTTTTCGTTTATTGTGTACCCCAGTGAGATTAGAAGTTTCTTGACAAATGCCAGAGGATTTAGCAGCATGTCCTGGCTTTCTGACTGAATTACACAATCGTCCAGGTATGGATATATTTGAATATTTCTTTGCCTGCAAAATGCAATGACTGGAGCTAGGCACTTTGTGAATACCCTGGGCACAGTGGATAAGCCAAAGGGAAGTGCAGAGAACTGATGGTGCATGTAGCCTGCTCCAAAGCGTAGGTATTTCCTACAAGATTTCCTTATTGGAATGTGCAGGTAAGCTTCTTCAAATCTAAGGTTGCCAACCAGGCATCTTTGCCTAGCATAGGAAGCAGCTGATGAAGTGTTAGCATTTTGAATTTTGGGATTACCAAAAAGGTGTTTATAACAGAGAGGTCCAGGATAGGACGCCAGGAGCTGTCTTTTCTGGGTACCAGGAAATGTCACGTAAAAACCTTGTCCCCTTTCTTCTGCTGGGACAGGTTGAACAGCCCTGACACTTAGAAGAGAGAGAACCTGCTGTTGAGCCTCTGCCCACTGATTTGGGGGTAGGCCTGGCCAACCGTTTGGGGTTGGTAAGGTGTGGAAGTGGAATCTATATCCTTGGGAAACTATATTTAAAACCCATTTGTCTTGGATAATGAGTTCCCAGTTTTTTGGATGCAGTGCGATCTTTCCCCCTAAGGGAGCATGCTGTTGAGCAGGACTGGGAAGGTTTAAGGTTGTCATTGTGACAGTTTTCCATTGGAGGTGTCTTACTACTTCCAGCTTTGGAAGTGGAAGCCCCCCACTGCTTAGGCCTGTGAGCACCTTGAGACTGTACCTAGGTGGCCTGCAGTTCCTGGGTTTGGACTAAGAAGGCCTGGAAGAGGCAGGAAAGGACCAATTCTTAGAAGGCCAATGCCTACTGAATTTGGGAGGCTGTGCTTGTAGGAAATCTTTAATGGTTTGCATAGATTTAGCTTTTTCCTCCATCTTTTTAAGGACGACTTCTGCTTTGTTGCCAAACAGGCGATCTTGGTTTAAGGGAGCATCCAGTTATTTAGCTTTAACATGATCTGGAAAATTTTGCTCATTAAGCCAAGCATGCCTTCTAAGAACAGACCCAGTGACCCTGCAAGATGCTTCTAAAGAGTCAAAACCACATTACAAAATGTGTTTAACAACTTGTTCAGCAGAATGCACCCTGTAATTCTTTATTTTCAGCACAGTCAAGAATAAACATAATTTTCTGTTTTAGTCCCATAATACGTTGCTGAAACATATGAAGCTGGCAGTTTAAGGTCCTAATGGTCAAAACAGCAGAAGTGTATACCTTCTTACCCCATCTATCCAAGGCCCTGGAATCTCTATCAGAGGGGGTAGGGTTTTTGGTAGTAGTAGCCTTAATGCCTTTAGGCCCTGGGAAATGGTCTCTGGGTCCTCAGTAGGATTCTTGAAAAGGAGCTTGTGAGAGTCAGGTACTCTGTAATACCGGTCAGGTTTCCTGGGAGCCGGAGTTAAAGTGTCTGGGGCCAGGCTAGATTCCAAGAAGGCATCATCTATAATGTTCGGGACAGGAGGGATAGCTAAAGGCCTGTGTTGAGGAAGGAGTAAGAATTCCCTAAGCCTCTTTTTGGAGTCAGAGTAATCCTGGCTTTACCAGCAGAAATGCTCCCCAACAGTGTGCAAGGTTTCACCAAAAGAAAAATCTTCTGGAGGAGAAACAGAGGGAATGGAGTCCTCTGTATCAGAATCCTCATAGGTAGATAAGGGCAAATCCTGGGAATCAGGAGAAAGAGAAATTTCAGAATCCTGATCAGAAGAATCAGAAGGAAAATCAATTCTAAGTCTCTTAGAGGGAGAAGGCTGGCTTCCCTTAATTAAGGTAAATAAGGTCTTCAGCCATTCTTATCATTTGTTTTTAGGCATGTGGGCCTGACCATGCGGTTTGGACGCCGGTTTTTTAGGCACGGGTCGAGTTTTAGGCCTTGAAGAAGAAGAAGGCGTCGGTTTGAAATGCAAGTCTGTTGGCCTGAATACACCCTCAGAAGCCGGTGCCTGCACAGCAGCTCCGGACTCATCCAAGGTAGAGACATCCGCAGGTTCCATAGTCGAAGAAGCATCTCTCGCCATACCAGACTCTGAATGGGTGAGTTTCACAGGCACAAATCACTCAGGTGATGATAAACCAAAGGTGTATTTAATGATAAAAATTCACAAGAAAAGCAAATAAAATGTGAGCGCTTTCGTTAAACAAGTGTCAACTTCATCAGACACCACTAAAATGTAAGACAGCCATTTATATACATATAAAAAACACTCTGATTGGGTAAGCAAAGAGGAAGCTAGCTAAGCAACACTGAGACAGAACATTAATTAACCCCTTGATGACTGTGTTACAATTGAAACTTGCATCTTAAATACAACTAAAACTTGTAATTAAAAGATAAATGATTATTTTATTTTGTTTTTCTTGTGGATTTTTATCATTAAATACACCTTTGGTTTATCATCAGCTGAGTGATTTGTGCCTGTGAAACTCTGCCTGCCAGCATTTTTATTTATTTAGTTTGTTTTGCTGCTGCTTTTTTTTTTTTTTTTCCAGACTCCGAATGGGTCTCAGTAGAGGCCTGCGAATCTGAAGTAGCGGGTATCAGGGGCTGCGAAAGCGCCTCACTGAGTACCGGCGAACTGGCGACTAGCTTAACAGAAGCGTCTGCGGCAGCTTTGGACCTATGCGGTCTGTCTCTGTCTTTATCTTTACGTTTTTTCGGAATGTCGGTAGTCTGATGGCTTACCGAAGCCATTTCTGGATAATTAAACAGAGTACTGAAATAGTTTGATGCAAAAACGGACCGAAGATGAACAGTTTGAGGATTGAATAAGGCACAAAACTGACAGCGAGGGATGTCGTGGTCTGGGCCTAAGCAAGGAATGCAGTACGAATGAAAATCTTCATGAGGTATTTGCTTTCCACAGGTAATACAATTGTTAACTTTTACTGACATTGGTTTAGAGCAATAAAAAGGATCCCCAACGGGGTACTTAACTTTTTGAAAGACTTCGGTTCTGAAACTCGAAAACGAAATGTCAGGAGTCAGCCGACCGGCACTTGCGAACTGCTTCTGCTTCGGGCACCGCACAGCAAGAAAGACTGATGTAATGGCATTGGCTGCATGCTTTATACCCCTGACTACCTGACGTCATGGAAGAAGAGACAGCATCCGATGCAGGACCCAAGACTTTGATATTCAAGCTGGCTGAGGGCTACCTGCAGGCAGACAACCCAAATGTAATGACTGCAACAGTGAAACACAAAGATCATCAATATTTACCACTGTTCAGTGCACAAATGCTCCACAAAAGAGATGATAGAAGCAGGTGAGGAGTTTAGGCTGTTAAATTACAAATCAACTATAAGTGCAATTGTTTACCTGCTAGAGGTGCAATTTCTGTTTCAAAAAATATGTAAAATTTAAGAAACTGGCAAAGAGTGATAAGAGGTCAAAAAAGAACGGCTCAGGTAAGAGAAGGATCTGTCAGTGAATTAATGAAGACAAGTGAGAAGACTGAGATGTCCAAAGTGAGAGCACTGAAAATTGAAGGTCTGAGGGATAAGAAACACTATTTCATAAAGTAAGGCCTTACAGTAGTCCACAAACAAATGACTGGTGCCAGAAAACATGGCCTCAAACTGAATGTCAAAAAATGCATCATTCCTTTTGGGGAGAGTGACGTCCCCACAAGCTATCACATTGACAATAAGGTACTAAGCACGCAATCAGTTGTGAGGGATTTGGTTGATAGCAAACTGACTTTTGACCACCATATTGCCCGTTGTACAGGAAGCTTTATACATGGCCCACCTCTTTAGTAAAGGTATCTCATCCAGGGACAAGGTGATAACATCCCTGCATTCTTCCCTTATAAGACCCATTATTGAGTACAAAGCCCCTTTCTGCATGTACCTCGCAAAAGGACATGTAGCAATTGGAGAGACCACAGAGGTTCTTCACCTGGAGAATTCAGGGCCTCAAACATCTACCCTACACAGATAGGGTAAAAGCCCTGTCCCTGTACTCTCCGACAGACTCCTCAGAGGTGACCTCTGTCTGGCATACAAAGCAATATCAGACCCCGCCCAGATGGGACTGCTGCACATCCAAGTCAACTCCACTCGAGTAACCCGCACGCACAACCTCAACCTGGTCTGTGACATCAATAGGACTTGTTGGCAAGACAGATGTGTATCCAAGAGACTCCCCCTTTTGTGGAATAGACTTCCTCTCCATGACAAGCAGAGTACCTCATTAACCTTTTTAAGTGCAACCTGGATAACTGGATGGGGAATAGAAAATACACCCCTGGGATTCCACCTGTGTCTCTGCTGGACAGTGGCATAGGATGCAAACTTGTTGGAACATGGGCTAAATTCTTTGCTAGACTTGTAGCTTGTAAGGACCTCAGGCCAATAGCCTAGTAACTTCCTATGAACCCACAAAGAAGCTTATAACTTAAGAGTGACCACAAGAAATCTACATCTACAGTTAAGCAGAAGTGATCCTGTTTGACTACAAGTCAGTGATTAAGCTTCCTGCTTTAGATATACTGCTTGCTACTAAAATACACAAATTTTAAGTCACAGCAGTAACTGCCAGCTTATGCATCAATATCCTTCTCAATCTGCTCATCAGTAGTAAAGTACCTACTTATCATTACTTACTTTGTTAGATACCAGTTATTTCAGTAGTAGGGCTTGAAATAGGTCAGGTAAACAGGGATTTCTTACGCGTCAAATCAAAGCAGCCAAACAGTGGTTTGAAAGGTACAACAGGCGAACCCCACAAAGATGATCTTACACCTGAACACAAAAGCTCCTGTCTTCCTCCCTTGCCAATTCAGAATAATTACAATGCGCAGTAGCAGATAACTTCCAGCTATTGTCTTCCAGCATAAAACAGCACCAATAACTGCTCATTTTCTTCCGAAGAACATGAACATTGATCTGTGTACTGCTGTGGGGGGCCCATGCAAATCTCTTGAGAGCCTCTGCCCCTTCTGCAGAGGCGAGCAATTACTGCTCAGGGATTCTAATACAATAAAAATAATGACAAGTGCCATGACACACACTGGTGAACTGCAAAAAGGAAAATGAGAAGAATACATTTTGGAAGTTGAAATAGAGCACATCGCTTGATGCACCGCTCCCATTTACAGGTAACCTTCAATTAGCAATGCTAGAGAATAATGAGCCACTATCCAAGGCTCTCCTCATCAGTTCCAGGTAAAGTAGGTGAGCGAGTGTGTGCGAACACAAGCACAAAACATATGGAACTCCTGTCTTGTTCTCAGTGAACTCTGTAGTTTAATTCTTCCAGTATACATCAGTCATCAAAACGTGCAGCTTTTAAATGTCACAGTAATCTCATCCAAGCATTCCTAATCTTTACAAAAAGACGAGTTGCATTTCTCCTTCACTCAAATGGATCAGAGTGCACCAAAACAAAACTTGCTGTGAAGTCCAGGGACACAAAATTAAGGTCTAGAACTCTGTCCTCTCATGTGTTCAACTGAAGGAGTTAGAAAGGGTATTTTTTAACACAAATTCGACTTTTCTAGTTAACTGCAAACCAAAGGGTAAAAAGGTCACACAGACAAACTATTCAGCAAAAACTGCAAGAGACACTCAGCCAAGCTAGTGTCTTCATTGTGTAATACCTTAAACATCCTCTAGTGGAGACTGTGACGACCATGCCCTGGCCCAGCAATCAAGGAGCCTCAATCATCACCACTAACACCAGGGAGGTCGTCTCATAGAAGAGACGAAAGGATAACTGATACACACAGTAAAGTACAATTTCCCTTAAGTGCACACAGAGATCACAGTCAGTCTGGGGCTGGTTGCTAATTTGCTCACCAGGTCCCCAATAAGACTCCCCACTGGCACAGCTATAGGGTCCAGGTGTCAGCCTAGCTGGGCAAGCTAGAACCTCCAGTACTCTTTCTGTCCAACCAGTGCTTCGTGTCTCTGCCCAGGTAGCGGATACATATACACACACACACTGAAATAAGTATTTATACAACTTCACAGACACTCTTGGGAAAGACTGACACGGATTCTCCAGCTGTGCCCCTTTACCCAGACCATACGGTAGTAATCCCTGCCACCATCCAGCTAATAATATCAGCTACTAAAAGGCCCTTATAAAAGGGTGTCCAATTATTACTGTGCAATATTATTATCCAATAGTAATGTGACTATTCAGTCTAGGCTTATTGGAAGGGCTTAGACAGCCTTCTTCTTCTTTCGGCTTTTCCCGGTTAGGGGTCGCCACAGCGGATCACCTTGTCCGCACATTGAATGGCAGTGGAGTTTTACGGTGTCGAGTTGCCAGCACGGCGCCCAACCTT
Organism: Protopterus annectens; assembly: GCF_019279795.1. Lineage (NCBI taxonomy): Eukaryota > Metazoa > Chordata > Ceratodontiformes > Protopteridae > Protopterus > Protopterus annectens. Next base: position 1,085,949,052 of record NC_056739.1, on the reverse strand, counting down.
CCACAGAAGGCACACTCACACGCACACCTAGGGCCAATTTAGAGTGTCCAATCCACCTACAGCATGTCTTTGGGATGTGGGAGGAAACCGGAGCACCCGGAGGAAACCTACGCAACCACAGGGAGGACATGCAGACTCCGCACTGAAGGCACCCCAGCCGAGAATCGAACAGGAGAACCTCTTGCTGTGAGGCAGCAATGCTAACCACTGCACCACCGTGGCCGCCCTGAAGGGCTTAGACAGTAAACTTTATAAATATATAATGTACTCTAAAGCATAATTTATCTCTGCATAAACCAGCCACAGGTAGAAGGTTTTTAAAATATTTAATAATAAATAATTAAAACGCAAGACAATACTACTACACCACAGAGATAGCTAAGAGTTCAGAGATCACACAAACTCAAAATAATACAGTAGGACATGATTTCAAAGAAAGATATCTAATTAATCTTTACTAGCTTTAACTATTCCTGCAAGAAATCACAGTGCTAAAACTTACATGTGAGCATAAGGCAGAGTGCAGAGTTAGATATCCAAGATCAAAATGCTCCCAGTCTCTTGTGAGAAAATAGTACCTACGTTGAAGATTGTGCGTCAGGGCTGGCAACTCAGTACATAAAATTCAACTGCCAATCATTAGCGGACCGGAGTTCCGCTGTGGCGACCCCTAACTGGGAAAAGCCGAAAGATGCAACAACTAACAAACATGTCTGTTGGGTCCCTCCCAAATTACATCATGTTGACATTTAGGTTTTCCCAGGCAAACAAACTGCATTATTTAGCAATCTAACACCTGCTCAAAACTTGCAACAATACATGATATACAGAAACCAGAGCAGTAAAGCACCATCCACATGTAAATTCTGGTCATAAACTTTAGCCTTAAAACAATGGGCATAAAACCTTCATCCAGACGCACTGGAGCGGACTTGTAAAACGTGAAAGGGTCACAACATGATTCACTGGGCCAGTAGAGTGCAATGTTGTCACATATTTTGCAGTTCCACATTTCACAGTATTATTTTACATTTAAGAAAACATGCCTGTATTTTTACATTTATTTACAAATGCCAAAATTATATATTAAATTCTATTTGACTAGGCTGACAGCCTTCACCCATCTCTCCCCAATCGTCACAGAGACCAGTGGGATATGCATGACCAGTGGGATATGCATAAATGACCCCCTTGAAGACATAAGTGTTTCAAGTTCATGGCTTCTAAACACCCATGACTTTCTACTTTTTAAGTCTTTATGGGTAAATTCAGGCCAATAAAGCCTAACTCCACTAGTTGTAGACATGCATTCTGTTTTTTTTTTTTAAACCTCATCAGTAAAGCAGGAGTGCAATGTTTGCCTACACTTTAGAAAGATAATCAGACCTGATGTCTGTAAACATCAGGGTATCTGCAAATTATCCTAAATAACATCAAGCCACTCCATAAAAACATCAAAACAACAGACAAGCAAGAGTCATCACTGTGTAATAGACTTAAAAAGTAAGTAATGGGCATTCAGAAACATCTACATGTAAGGGGTTATCTGCAAACGTCCAATGGGCCTCCACCAAAGGAGGTTTAAGGTTAGCCAATTGTTTTATTAATTACTCTAATGAAGCCCAGGACGAGAAGGGCGAAAGCGCTTAGTCTGTGTATTTGCTGGTTTTGTGTTTCATGTTAACAAAGGAAGGTTCCGCTTGTGGCTGCTGCAGTGGTTATTTTTTATTTACTTTGAGGTTTAAGGTACTGTACAGTAAAGACTGGGCTGTCTTGGTCTTTCTTACAGTTTTTACTGAACTTACTAAACTTTTCTAATGAAGATAATCTTGCCAGTCTTTTTTCTAAAAAGATTTCAAGCTTGCATGAACTAAAGCACTGCTGGCGATTCCCTGCTGGGTGAGAAAAGTAAACCTGTATGTTCTTGTCCGAGTGAAACCCACTTTCTGTTTTAAGAAATCTGCTTGGCCTGGTGTTTTTGTTCTATGTGAGAGACTCACACAAATTAGGTAGGCTGCACATTTCACGTTTTTTCATAGGTTAAATTGTTTGAGTGATACTTAAACGCACAGTGGATTTCTGGGCCGTTGTCTTTTTCTGAAAAAGATTTCAAGCCTGCATAAACAAAAGCGCTGCTGGTGATTCCCTGTTAATTTTTCCCACCCAGCCTCCCCTTTGTTCATCTATTTTTTAAACCCGGTGATTTTTTAAGCTACCCACCCCTACTGTAAATTGAGCTTAAGCTCCTCCCTTTCTACACTGCCGTTGATATCTTGAATTATTTACTTGCCTTTCCTTGTGCTTATATTGAAAAAGCCAAAGTGCATTTTGCCTCTCACTGCCTGTTCTACTGATTTACTTGCTCTGAATCTATTATCTAGCTAACTGTTGGATAAAGTAGTGCATTTGTAAACTCTAGCAAGCACTTGTTTTTACAAAAAAGAGGTCAGTGGACTTTCCATCTAATGGACTGGGAAGTTAACCTGGTCTGTTTAGGTTAAGGAAACATTTGAGATTTCTGCATGTAGTTATAATGGCTGGAGAGCTTATTAACCAACCAGCTTATCATGGTTTTAGTGCCTTTATATATTCTGTACAACTGAGTGGCTCTTGGCTGATTTACACAAAGCAAAGACTTTATTGAATAATCACACTTTTATAAGGGACACTGCTGTATTACTGAATAATCACACTTTTATAAGGTACACTGCTGTATCCGTATCTTTAAGTTTGGTTATGGTAGCATTTCACTTCGGACACTCCTTTACTCTACTCTTACATTAGGAGGACTGGGGTTATTCATCTAGTGGCAGTAGATGTTTACTTGGGCTATCTTTTAGCACTTTTTTTTTCTCAAATAATTTTTTTTAGTTTCCAAATAATATAACGTTTGACAATACAATCATCAATGAAACAAGTATTATAAACCTTTATATACACTATGTACAACTGACCTGAACAAAAGGAAAAAAAAATAATAAAAAATATGAAATTAGTACTGTGACTATACTTTAGCAGTTTCCAAAAAAATTATTGTCTGCTGCTTTAAGTAGTTAATTGCAATGTATTACATTGTATCTGTTAGTTGTAGGGCTGTTGTAGATAGGTTGTGTGGTTTTGTTACACTTGGGCTCCAAACCAACTATTCTACATTAACCAGTTTTTTTTTACTGCACCCTTGTGGCAGAAGTATGCTGATCTAACCTGTTCGAGTTGGTAATTGTTGGTGGAAGGTTTACTGTGTGCTTTTCTGATTGGTAGTTAGCTTAAAACTTGTTTCTCTTTGCTTGTATTTAAGCCTTGTTTTCATTTCTTTGCTTATATTTAAGCCTTGTTTTTGTGTGGTCCTGCTCTTCGCACGATAAACTCTTCCAAGATTTTCTGCTGCTCTAGGAGTAAATCAGTTGCACACTGAGCAGCACTGCCTTATTTATCAACCTTAGCCTACACAAAAGTATAGGTCCCTCTTGTAGTATCAGTACTACCATCAGTCCTGTCAAATTAAAACGTTCCCTTTCCTAATAAAGCACACAGTAACAGTCTGCTATCATGAATCAGCAGTTTCCCTCATCTCTCCAGCCAGCCTGATAGACATGAGCATCCTGAGGCAATATGGCAATTGTCTCATGTTTACTGACAACCACTTACTCCTGAAACAAATAATTTGAGATGGAGTTACACTATGAAACTCAATGTAAGACTCTCGTATAAGGACAAAGTGAAAGCCAAACAGGTTGTCAAGCACACACACACTTCCCATCATGCCTCTCAACTGTACAGATTTTCGCAGAATCTCAAGATTCTTCCCTCATATTTTTGGTCCGTTTTTCATAAAATTGTGGTTTTCTAACAAATCACTTGCAAATCATTAAAGATTTAAATTTAAGTCAGAAAATGACAGATGTTTGAGTTTCAAGCTTCACACCCTTCAGAAAATTAATGCTAATGCAAAACCTATTATTCCATCTACGTTCTAAGCTTGTAAAAGCAATATTTAAAAATTGGGCCTTTGTACCCCAATTATTTATGGCTTTGTCCAGATTTCTTTTGCTCTAAGAGGTTGAGAGGTATGCTTCCCATACTAAATAAGGACCCAACACATAAACCCACATATGCAGAGGTACTCACTAGTAACATACCAAAAGATCAGAAGCCTCTCAAACAGAAACCACTTACACATACAACAAAGCAAAGAAAACACCGTAACACACCCACACACACATACCACTGTCTCAACAAATAAGCCCATATCGCATAACACCAAAAACCTAATGTAGTGATCACAGGTGACTCCATTATGAGACACAAGGGTGCTCCCCTCACCAGGCTGGACAAGGAGCAGGTTACGGTTAGCTGCCTGTCAGGTACCAGGATCTGTCAAGTCACTCAGGCATTCAAGTTATTTAACCACAAGTACCAGTATGACTGTCATAGTCCATGTGAACTTCTCAGATAGTGTGTCACAGGCAGCTAGAAGCCTAGCCTTAAGCAACATTCTACCTTTTCCACGGATGATACCACAATACAAACAAAAAATGATCGACTAACAATTGGCTTAGCTTCTGGTGTCAGTCCAAGGGGATCCAATATCTGTCAGTGGGGAAGATACAATCAGCATGTCATGCTGCTTTGCCAGAGCTGGTCTGCACCGGTCTCCTCTAGGCTTTGCGATACTGACACAGGCAATAGCCACCACTACTGTGCCTTTTTTAGGCAGTATCAAAATAACCAACCTTCCAACATAACAAAATCCTCTCTAGATAAACTCAAGGTACTGGTGTATGATGCTAGGAGTCTAAACAAATCTGCACTCCCTGGAAGCACTCCTCACTTTGGAAGATGCTGATGTCTGTGCAGTCAGGGAGACATGGTTCAAAGATGCAGAAAGCAGCCTGGCCATGCAGGGATACAATGCCCTCCATACATTCAGACCACAAACTGAGCATGAAAGAACCAAAGGAAGAGGTGTAACCATCTTCACAACGGATAAGTACACCTCCAGACTGGTCAAACAGTACGACTCTGAGCTACTCCATCTAAAATTAACTATAGGCAAAGCCCCCTACCACATCACAGCTAGCTATATGTCCCCCATCATGAAATACTGCATAGCTGGACTTAACTGGAGTCACTTGCCATGCAGCCCAGCACCTTTATTCATGGGTGATTTTAATTATCCTACCATCAACTGGAAAACACACACTACCACAAACATTCTGGCTCAGAGGTTTTTGGACTTTGGCAAAACTAGTCAGCACACCCACACGAGGCTCTCATGTCCTGGACACAGCAAACACTAACATGGGAGAGCATTTCACCCCCCCCCCCATGTGATGTCCTCCCTGGTAAGATCGGACCATGAATCAGTCTTTTTCGACATAATTATAAGACCAGATACTTCATCAAGCTCAAAAATGCTTAAGAATTTTTCTAAGACAAATTACTTCCTACTAAGTAATGATATAAGAAATTTCAAAGCCCCATTGAACGCAGATAACACGGACTCCTATGCAGAGGTATACACTAATGCCCTGTTTAACCACTTAAGCAGCTGTATATAATAGTCTGTACCTGACTGGATTAAAACCAGGTCTTACTGAAAAAACAGGCCACCCTAGATGACCTCTAGCATAAACAGGCTATACAACAAAAGAAAGAAACTCATGTCCAATAACAAGAGGGAAGTGGCTCAGCAGAGGAACAAAGCCCTCTCTAGCTTAAACAAACAAATCAGAGAGCTTGTCATGTCCTCCAAAGCTAATTGTAAAGCAAAAATAGCCTCCCTAGCTAAGCACAGTCACAAGGCATTCTTTAACTATGTCTGAAATCTAAAAGGGAATACCCAGCTATGCACTGAACTGGTTGCGGATGGCACCACCCATACTCACAGGAGGTAAAAACCTACCTGCTATCTGACAGTTTGGAGAAAACTTCGACCCCTGTTCCCTCCAGTCATCCCCCAAAGTATACCTGCCACCATTCCTCGGCCTATTATCTCAAGAGAACAGGTCGTCCCAGTGCCCTCCAAGCCAAAAACACAACATCAATGGGACCAGACATCTCAGGTTACCTTTTGAACAACTTAAAGCATGACCTGGCAGACCCCACTTGGACCCCTGTTTAACTACAGCCTAAGAAATGGCTATGTTCAAGTGGAATGGAGGACAGCAACAATATTCCCTATGCAAAATGGGGGACCATCAACCGACCCTGGGAATTCTAGGCCCATAAGCTTGACTAGCCTCAACTGCAAGGCCATGGAAAGAATCATTATGGACCTTATTAACAAGGACATAACTAATCTCCAAACTCTGAATCTAACCATGTTCAGATTTGTTAAAGGTAGATCATGACTGTTAAAAAATGGTTCGAATTCTTCAAGAAAGTCACCAAGGCCCTGGACGAGGGAAAAACAGTGCGCACCACCTATCTGACCTAGCCAAGGCATTTGATAATCCCCCACTCAGGTATTATATACAGAAACTCTCCCAACTGGGAATTAAGCCCTACACTACCAGACAGGTAGCCAACTGGTTCACCGACAGGACACATACTGTCAAAGTAGGTGACTTCACCTCTAGCACAAGACCAGTCACCAGTGACGTACCACAGCATTCTGTGCTGGGCCCCTTACTGTTCAAAATTTATTTCAGACATATGGGCAAACGTGGAGATCCTATGGCTGACCAAGTTCACTGATAATTGGAAATGGTGAGCAATCACGGAGTCACCTAACAATGTTAATATATTGCAGACAGGATTAATGCCAAAGCCACGGATTAAAGCAAATGCAAAAAAAATGCATTATTTCCTTTGGATAGCTGACATCCCAACTAATTACATTACAGACAGCACCCCCCTAAGTGTACCCAGCAGTACAAGAGCGTGGTACTCAGGCTGACAACAATCTGAACTTTGACCACCACGTATCCACAGTAGTAAGGCAATCCTATGTGGCACATCTTGTAAATAAAGGCATACCATCTAAATCTAAGGATGTTACAATTCCATTGTACTTGGCCCTCTTAAGACCAATGACTGAGTACAATGCTCCCTTTTGCATGTACCTCACCAAACACCTGCAAAGACTGGAAAGACCCCCGAGGTTTCTCACCAAGAAATTACAGGGTATACAAAAAGTACAGTTTTGTACCTACCATAAATGTAGATGTCCGAACTGGATAGCATCTGCAGTCATAACAAGTGGGTTGTCCTGTCGTCAGGCAGCCCTGCAGTCGGCCGGATTCCAAAGTCCGGGTCCGGCTTCGGCTGATGTCGCACTCCTCCCGACGTCATCTCTGTTGGTCTTCGGGTATAAAAGCATCAGCCGACGCCATTTTCCTCAGTGTTTCTTGCCCCAGATGCCAGTAGCCCTCTTGCAGGCTAAAAATTTGGATAGATGCCAATGTTTCCAAATAGATAGAGGTAAACACAGCAATAAGCATATATGTACATGTATACAAACAAATACACCATAAAAGACACCCCCCCAAAAGCTAGCTATTTGGAGGGTAAACACCTTAGGAGTACCACAGAGGGGAAGGAGGGAGGGTAATCCTGACTGCAGATGCTATCCAGTTCGGACATCTACATTTATGGTAGGTACAAAACTGTACTATGTCCTTCATGGATGCATCTGCAGTCATAACAAGTGGGTAGAATACCATAGCCAACTAGGGGAGGAGGATAAAAGTAGATTATGGTGTGTTTAGGATCCCTTGCAGTACAGCAGTGGCAAACCCTGCTCGGGATCTGGAATAAAGAGGCAAATTATAATGCTTGGCAAATGTATGCACGGAGGTCCAAGTAGCCGCCTCAATAATGTCTTTGGTTGCCACTCCTCGTAAGAAGGCTGTGGTAGTGGCTGTTGCCCTTGTAGAATGAGGTCTTATGTTCTGTGGAATTGGTTTTCCATGGAAGGAGTAACAGTATCGTATGCAATTTCCTATCCATTTGGAGATTGTCCATTTGGAAATAGCTTTTCCTTCCCTTCCTGTTGCATAGGCTACAAAGAGTTGGTCAGTCTTTCTGCTATTTTTTGTTCTGTCCAAGTAGTAGCGTAGCTGTCTATGTACATCCAAGGTATGCAGTATTCTTTCCCCTCTGTTTTGTGGGTTGGGAAAGAAGGTAGGTAGGTGGATTGCCTGGTTTAAAGACACTCTGGATACCACCTTGGGCATAAATGTTGGATTAGTCCTCAAGGACACTCTATCTTGGTGGAAGATTAGGAAGGGTTGCACTGCCATTAAGGCCTGTAGTTCTGAAACCCTCCTTGCTGAAGTAATTGCCAGTAGGAAAGCAGTTTTCCATGACAGGTGTTGTAGGTCTGCTGTTGCTGCTGGTTCAAAGGGTGATAGTGTCAACTTTTCTAGCACAAAGTTTAAATCCCAAGCTGGTAATGGTGGTTTCCTTGGAGGTTTTACATTCTTGATTCCTCTGAGGAACTGCCTGAGCAAAGGGTGCGAAAAAACAGGCGGATCAAAGCTGTATTCTGCTGAAATAGCTGATGCATGTATCTTGATGGAGGAGTAGGACAGGCCTGAATGAAGAAGTTCGGCCAGATACTCCAGAATGTTAGGTATATCTATGTTTGACACATCTTTTCCTCTTTCCGTACTCCAAATGACAAACCTTTTCCATTTTCCAGCATAGTTCCTTCTTGTTGAAGGTCTGCGTGCTTCAAGAATAATGTCTTTAACTCTTTGGGAAAGTTCTGGATTAGCTGCTGCTATGTGATGTTCCATGCAGTCAGTTGCAGCGTTTTTAGGTTTGGATGTATGATGCTGTAGTTGTTCTGAGTTAACATCAAAGGCATCAGTGGTATTGGCCACATATTGTTCGAGACATGCTCTTCAGTAGTGGGTACCAGTGTTGTCTTGGCCAGTTTGGAGCTATCAGGATTATCCTTGGACGTTCTTCCCTTATTTTTAGCAGTACCTTGTGTATCAAAGGAAGAGGTGGGAATGCATATGCTGTTAGGCCTTTCCAGTTGAAGGAGAGTGAGTCCACTTTCCATGCTAGTGGGTGGAATGTCCTTGTGCAGAATTTTTGAGCTGGTAATTGAGAGGTGATGCAAATAGGTCTATCTGTGGCATTCCCCATTTCTTGAGATGGTCTTGAAGATGTCCGGTGCAGCTTCCATTCTTGGGCATCCGAAGTGGTTCTGCTTAATATGTCTGCCAGAGTATTGTCTTTCCCTGGTACAAATATTGCCTGTAACTGAATGTTGTAGCTGAGTGCCAGGGTCCACAGCTCCAAGGTCATTCTGCATAGGGGTATGAATGAGTGCCTCCCTGTTTGTTGATGTACCACATGACTGTGGTGTTGTCTGTCCTTATCATCAACTGGCCCTCTTTGAGAAATGGTTTGAACTTTTGGATTGCCAGTTTTACTGCCAGCATTTCTTTTAGATTGATGTGCAGGTGAAGTTGATCCTGTGTCCACAATCCTTGCACGCATTTGTCCAGCATGTGGGCCCCCATCCTAGGTCTGAAGCGTCTGTTGTGATGGTCTGGCTTGGTTGACATCTGCGAAAGGGTAGGCCTGGGTTTGACTGGCATGCCTGAGCCCACCATAGGAACTCCTGTTTTAAGCATGGAATTAGTGGGATTTCTGTTTCTAGACTGTGTCTGTGTTGGGACCATAAATTCTTTAGGTACCACTGTAGTTTCCTCATATGTAGTCTGGCAAATGGGACCAAGATTATGCATGATGCCATGAAGCCCAAGGCCTGTAGAACTTTTCTTGCTGTTAACTTGTTCAGTTTTGTTAGTGCCAAAAGTAAAGAGGAAGTTCTTTTGTTTTTCTGTAGTCAGGAATGCCATTTGTTGTACTGTGTCCAATTCAGCCCAAGAAAGTCCTTGTTTGGGATGGTATCAGTCTTGACTTTTGTAAATTGACTGTGTATCCCAGTCCTTGTAGCAAGTAAATGACCCTTTGTAAATCTGTTGTCAGCTTGCTTTTGTTGTCCCCTTGTAGCAGGCAGTCGTCCAGGTATGGGTAAATTTGAATTCCTGTAGTCTGCAATGGGCGATTACTGATGCCAGGCATTTTGTGAATACTCTGGGCAGTAGATAAGCCAAAGGGCAATGCTGAGAATTGATAGTGCTCTGATCCTGCAAGAAATCTGAGGTATCTTCTGCAGATTGGTCGGATGGGGACGTGCAGGTATGCCTCCTTGAGATCTAGAGTTACCAGCCAAGACTCCTTGCCCAGCATGGGAAGAAGTTGCTGTAGGGTCAGCATTTTGAATTTTGGGACAATGATGTATGTATTTAAGGTGGACAGGTCGAGAATTGGTCTCCAACTTTTTCCTTTCTTGGAACTAGGAATAGTCTGGAGTAGAACCCCTTTCCTTGTTCTGCTGTTGGCACTCTTTCCACAGCTCTCATGTTTGCTAACTCCATTATCTGGCGTAGAGCCTCTGTTTTTGATTTGGAGGTAGATTTGGCATTCCTCTTTGACTGGTAAAGTGTGGAAGTGAAACCGGTAACCTTGATCTATGGTTTGTAAAATCCACTTGTCTTTTGTTATGTAGTGCCAGTTCTTTGAAAATAAGGTTAACTTTCCGCCTAGAGGGGCTGCTATTTGTTCCCTGGTAGGCGGATTTAGGATTAAGTCACTGCGGTTGTGCTGATGTAGTGGCAGTGGCTGTGTCTGTGCCTCTGTTGTTACCTTGCCACTGTCGTCCTCTGTAGGCACCTCCTCTGGATTGGTTTCTGCCTCTGGAGCGTCTATTTCTACCCCTTTGAAATTATGTGGAGTCAGGAAAGGATCAATTTTGGCAGGCCAGTTCCTGCTAAACCTTGGGGGTTGAACCTGCAAGAAATCTTTAACAGTTTGAACAGATTTTGCATTTTCTTCCATTTTCTTCATAACCTGCTGGGCAGGTGTACCAAACAAACTTGTCTTGTCCATAGGAGCATCTAGCAACTTAGCTTTAACATGATCCGGTAAAGCTTGTTCCTTTAGCCATGCATGCCTTCTTATCACTGTGCCTGTCATGGCTGATCTAAATGAAGCCTCCAGTGCATCATAGCCACATTTTAAGGAATGGTTGCTAACCTGTTGTGTTATTTACCATCTCTAATACATATTTCTTATCAAGAGATTCATCAGTGGTTAGTTTTTTAGTTAACTGATCAAGCATAAACTCTTGGTATTGTATCATGTGAAACTGACAGTTTAAAGCTCTAGCTGAGAGAGTAGCTGAAGTGTAGACCTTTTACCCCATCTGTCTAGTGACCTTGCTTCCCTTTCAGAAGGAATAGGGTTTTTAGCTGTGGTCGCGGCTACTGCCTTGGGACCCTGGGATATAGTTTCTGGGTCTGCAAGTGGGGCCTTGTAAAGGTGGTGATGAGTATCTGGCACCCTGTAAAATCTGTCTGGTTTGGCAGGGGCTGGGGTAAAGAATCTGGAGCGGAGCAAACATCATTGAAAGCATCATCCACCACAGAGAGAACAGGAGGTATAGCTAAGGGCCTGTGCTGTGGGAGGTGCAGAAAGGTCCTAAGTCTTTTCTGGAGTCTGAAAAATCCTGTTGCTGCCATTGGAACTGTTCTCGCATGGCATGCAAGGTTTCCCCAAAGGAGAATTCTTCTGGTGGGGAAGCAGCTGGAATGGATTCTTCAGCATCCGAATCTTCAAAATTGGAGAAGGGAGCCTCAGGCTGATCAGTTATGTCTGATTCATCAGCAGAATCATCAGTAGAAACTGGCTCAGGGGGCTCTGCCCTAGATCTCTTCTCAGGGGGCTGAGAGGCCCTATCTGGGTGAGGTTGAGATCCTCTAATTAAAGAAATTAAATCTTCTGCCAAAGAAAGCATTTGAGAACTAGAAGAGGGCCTGGATGAGGAGGGTTTAACAGGCACTGATTTAGTAGTCTTGGCTGCTTTAGCCCTGGCGAAGGCCTTAATGGACATGGCAGCTGGAGGCCTAGCAGCACCACGTGCTGGGGTAGAGACATCCAAGGGGATGGTGTCTGATAAGTCCACCACCGTAGTGGGTAAAATTTCTGAGGTCGATTCAAGAGTTGTAGCAGGGGCCTCAGTTGTTAGAATAGGTTCAGCTGTACTTTGAGCAGTTTTCTCGGTTTCGGCCGAAACCGAGACACTCATGTTTGCTTTACCGTGGTTTCGGCGAAACAGCGGACCGCGAGTGTCGGTCTTTATCTTTGCGTTTTTTGGGGGTAGTCGGAGGATCCGACGGCATAATGTACGCAAAATCAGTACCGAAAAACTGTTCTGCAAACTCCGACCGACGCCTAAGCGTTCGTCGGTTAAAGAAGCACAGGCGAACAGGCTGCTACGTTGTGGGCTGGGCCTAAACAAGGCAGACAGTATGAGTGGAAATCTTTATGAGGTATTTGTTTCCCACAGGTTAAACAATTGTTAACTTTTTCTGACATCGGCTGAGGCAAGAAAGAGTCCCCAACGGGGTACTTAGCTTTAGAAGTCTTCGAAGTAGTATTCGGTAGAAGTAATCTCTGGATCCGACCGACCGGCACTTGCGAACAGCTTCTGCTTCGGGCGCCACGCGGCAAGAAAGACTGGGGAAAATGGCGTCAGCTGATGCTTTTATACCCGAAGACCAACAGAGATGACGTCGGGAGGAGTGCGACATCAGCCGAAGCCGGACCCGGACTTTGGAATCCGGCCGACTGCAGGGCTGCCTGACGACAGGACAACCCACTTGTTATGACTGCAGATGCATCCATGAAGGACATCAAGTCTTACTCAGAAAGACTAAAGGGTCTGTCACTGTATACAGTCTCCTACAGGTTGCTAAGGGGTGACCTGTACTTGGGCTCACAGGGCAGTCTGACCCGGACCTGATGGAAATGCTACACATTTGTAAATCAAACTGCAGGAGGGTGACTTAGTCCAGGGATCTTAACCTAGCCTCTGACATGAGCAGATCATGCTGGACAGATAGATACATCTTCCAGAGACTGCCATTTCTCCGGAACAAGCTTAGAATTCATGTCAAACAGAGCCCCTCCTTGACCCTCTTCAAATACAACCTAGATCAATGGATGGGATACCACAAATTCACTCTTGGGGTGATGCTCATGTCCCTCTTGGACAGAGGAAGTTAGTATTAACTACCACAGACCTTTACCTTTGTGAACTCGCTCACCTAACCACTGATAATTGAGGCAACTCGGGATAAATATGGCTAGGCTTGTTAAAACTCTACGGCCTAGTAAACACCTATGAGCCTATGAACTACAGTTTCTATGGCATCTTCAGCTGTTATCCAAGTAAGTTAATCGGTCCTTTCTCAAACCCTATTCAGCTACAAGGACGAGGGAAATAACATTTTCAAGTATGTACCTTTTAAAACCAAACCCAACCCCACACACTTCTCCTAAGCCCACCTTCACTGAAACATAGAAGCAGTCAGTCGCTGTACTAAGCTTCAATAGATTACTAAAACTAATCAATATTACGCATGACCAACACAAATCACAACAGCTGTAAATACATCATCAAGCAGTAAGGCAAACTTAAATGCTAATGTATTGTCTTGACACCACTACGCACTTCTGGTGGCCCAATATATGGCACATGGAGAATGCTTCCTGTATAAACCTTGGGGGATTTGTAGAACAACTGTATGTTACATTCAGTGTCTCTCAGGCACACAGGCTTCACAACATAAAAACATGCTACTTCAGCAAACAAACCACCTGCTTTCCAGCATAATTCCTCTCAGACATCTTATATATATAACTTGCTTACAACCGTAATGGGTGGGCCATTGTGGTGCAGTTGTTAGCATTACTGCCTCACACAGCATTTGGTTCCCCCACTAGGATGCAGTGTGTGTGAATTCTACATATTTGTGTGCATTTTTCCCCAGGGTCTCAGGCTTCCCTTAACATTCCAAGGATATGCGGGGAAGATGAACAAGCTGTGCTTAACTGACTCAACCTTTGGGATAGATTTCTGCCCTCGATAAACTGCTTGCAGTAGTAATATACTGTCTCTTAAAACGTGAAATGGGTAAACTGGGCAGTGAAGATGGACAGACCTCACACACAGCAAGCAAGTGAAATTAACTCTGACATATCTTGAGTTCATTTGTGTCATTTCCTACCACTTCATTTCTTTTCAATTATACTTTTTTTTTAATACATATTTTGAGATGAGACACAGATTCTAATGGCTGAATGGAAAAACTCAGAGCTGGCCCATTACTTTGCAAACAAGCTGTATGTCCAAATTATCTGCAGAGTACTCGATCACCAACAAAGTTCTTATCAAGATGGTCTCCTAACTGGTCCATACACTCAGTATCTCAGTCTATAATTGCTTCGTGACAGCTGCTTTAACCACGACCCATTCTAACAAATAACACTTTGTCACATTCCCGCTGTGCAGCAAAGTTACAACCTCAAAGTGCCACCATTTCCCTCACCCTTTTTTCTTTTGAAAAATGGTATCCACTGCCTGCATGGATTCCTCTGAAATAATCAGAAGACCTGACTTGGAGACTTTCTGGTAGGTGAGCCCAATATCAGGACTTCTTTCAATGCTCAGCATTAATCTCTACCAAATACAATCGCATAACGAACTAGGACTGTCACATGATCTTGGTGCTTCTGTCCTATCCATGTCTAGTTAATTTACACTGCTCAGCAGAAAGTCAAATTTTGCATTGTTACTCCATGGTGGTGCAGCGGTGGCATTGTTGCCTCACAGCAAGAGGTTCCCCCGTTCGATTCTCGGCTGGAGTGCGGGGAATGCCTTCTGTGTGGAGTCTGCATGTCCACCCTGCGGTTGGGTGGGCGTTCGAAAGACATTCGTAAAAGGGTGTGCCTTCGTTGAAGGTTGAACATCGAGCTGGCACCTCAGTGTTCGTCAAAATCTGCCAATCATTAGCGGACCGGAGTTCCGCTATGGCGACCCCTAACCGGGAAAAGCCAAAAGACAACAACTCTCAAAGTAGTGGGCAATTTAAGGACTTATTTTCTTACATTTTTTACAACTTTTTTTCAGTGCTGGTTCATCAAAGTGTAGGTATGGCAAGCAAATTCCCATAATGCCAAATTAATGTTATTAACACAAGCAGCAAATACACATATCTTGTTACTATTTTAATGCTGTCATGATTTGCTGGAAAAAAATCCCTCACAATTTTAAATTTCCCACTGGCTCAATCAAATGAAAGGAGCACAAACTGAAAATTAAATTAAGCAATGTATTATAAGCATGCCAAAGCTAGTTACAAAAATAAAATTGCCAAAGATTCTAAAGACAACCACAAGGCATTCTATAGCTAGGTCAAGAATCTAAATGGCAATGCTCAGATCTGCTCTGAGCTACAGCAGAATGGCATTAAATATACTGATCCCAAGGATATTGCCAATATCCTTGCAGATCGATTCAGTGCCAACTTCACCCCCCTCTCACCCCCTAAAGGGCCAATCTCAATACCTAAAGATTGCCAAATTCCGGTAAGAATGGCCACACAGGTAAAAAACACACTCTCCAAAGTGAAGAATACAGCATCCATGGGACCAGATGACATCCCGGGCTGTGTACTACATGAACTACAAAATGAACTGGCACCTCACTTAAGTGTCATGTTTAATCATAGCCTCACCTCAGGCTTCGTGACCAGTGAATGGCACACAGCTACAGTTATCCCACTCCACAAGGTGGGATCCACCTTGGATCCTGGGAACTATTGCCCCATCAGTCTGACGACCCTGATCTGCAAGGCCATGGAACGTATTATCATGGAACCTCTAAACAAAGACATTGGCAACCTTCAAACACTGGACCCCACACAGTTTGGGTTCGTGAAGGGACGGATCTTGCCTCCTGAACCTGACTGACTTCTTTGAATCAGTCTCCAGAGCTGTGGACGAGGGTAAGGCGGTCCACACAGCCTATCTGGACCTTGCCAAGGCCTTCGACACCATCCCCCACTCGAATCATAGACAAACTTACTAAGCTAGGCATTAATCCCTATGTCACTCGATGGGTTACCAACTGGCTTACTGACAGAAACCACAATGTAAAAGTAGCTGACTCCAAATCCAGCTCCAGACAAGTGACAAGTAGAGTACCTCAGGGTTCAGTCCTGGGACCACTCTTGCTTGGCAGCTACTTCTCTGAAGTACAGACCAACACTAAGAGACTCAGGCTAACGCAGTTCGCAGATGACTGCAAACTAGGAGCCATTATTAAATCCCCAACTGATGTGGCTAGTCTACAAAAGGGCTTTACAGAAACAGATGCTTGGTGCCAGAGCAATGAGCTCAAGCTCAATGCCAAGAAATGTATAGTTATCCCCTTTGGGAAAAAACATGCACCCATGAATTACCACATAGGTGGCAGTACACTACATACCGAAAATGCGATGAGACTTAGGGACACAGGTGGAAAGTGGTCTCACCTTCGATAACCACATCACCACAACAGTCAGGAAATCCTTCTATGTGGCACACCTCATCACTAAGGGCTTTTCATCCAGAAAAAAGGAGGTCATTGTCCCACTGTACTCATCCCTCATTAGACCCACTATAGAATACAACACCCAGTTTGGTATGTACCTCTCAAGTCACCTGCAACACCTGGAAAGGCTGAAGAAATACCTCACTAAAAGAATCAAAGAACCTAAAGTAGATGCCCTATGCTGACCGTCTAAAAAAACTCCAGCTATACTCTGTCGCATATCGTCTAGTCAGAGGTGATCTCTGCTCAAATACAAGGCCATGTCAAACTCAAGAGCTGTTGAACATGCTACACTTAAAGAAATACCAATCCCTCAGAACTACATGCTCCAGGGATCTAAACCTTGTCATCACAATGAACAAAAAGTACAGTTTTGTTTCTTTGATGTACCACATGACTGTTGTGTTGTCTGTTAGAATTAGAATCAACACCTGCCCTGAAAGACGTGAAAAGAAGAAAGCCATTGCTAACTGACTGACTGCATCTCCCTATGCTATGTTGATATGTAGCTGCTCTGGTCTGGCAGGCCTGTCTCTTACTTCTTTTAGATGAGCTCCCCAATCAAGCAGCAAGGCATCTGCAGATGAAATCTAATAAATCTTCTGGCCGGGTCACAGGAATCAGAGAATTTAGTGACATTCCTGGACCAGCCCAAAAAAAAATTTTGAAGAAGCAAAGGTATTATTTGGAATGACCAAAAATCCTGGCAGTGCTGTGTCCATCCATACATTTGAGATATACCATTGTAGCTTCCTCATATGCAGTTTGGCATTGGGAAGCACCAGAATAAAGATGCCATGAACCCTAATGCTTGAAGGACTGTCCTTGCCAGACGCATCATGCTGGAGGGATAGGTTCCTGACCCAGAGACTCCCCAGACTCAGGAATAGACTGTACATACATGTCAAGCAGAGCACCTCTTTAGCCCTCTTCAAAAGGAACCTTGACAATTGGATGGGAGATAGGAAATTCACCCCGGGGATCACGTCAGTCGCCCTGCTAGACAGGGGCCCAGGGAAGTAAATATTGTGGAAAAAAATAGCCAGGGAATTGTTATGGCTAGGCTTGTAAAGGCCCTTTGGCTGATAGCCTAGTACCAACCTATGAACCTATAAGAAAGAGAAGCATCAGGACAGAAACACAAACACAAGAGAAGTCTGTTGTGGCCTCCACCTCTTCAGAGTACCTAAGCAAGCTTCAATGCTGTGGTAATGGAATCCCCTGTGCTAAAGTTTCCCCCTTCCCCACAATCCAAAGCTGTCTACATCTTGTGTGGCCTACAAACAATTGAGGGGATGCTCTCTCTTTTGTCTGCCAGTTCCTGGGGACAAAGGTCCCAGCCACTGTGGTTACATGAGGCATTTTGTCTACTTTCACTGAGCTAATGGTCATAACCATTTTTCAACTCTGGTCCCTTCCTCAGGGCCCGCCTCCTACAATAGACCCTTCAAAAATGTTATGCAGCCTTAACTAGCCTAGCAATCAGTTCTTCAACCTTGAGTTCAAACAAATTATAATATTTTGGCATCAGCATTCATTTCTATTCTTACCTCCCACAACAATCAGCAGAGAGACAGTCAGTAGGTAGGAAAAGCTTACTTTATGACTCGTGCTAGCCCATATGCCTTGAGCTTAAAGCTGATTCCTTCAGAGTATCCACTCTTGCTGCATAGAATATGCTTTCTTACATTAGGCTACCATGAGACTGGCTCAGTGCCCCCCCCCCCCCCCCCAGGTAATTCTGATAGTGAACTAAAGTACCAAAATATGAATGTGACAGCTAACTACAACCTCTCTGCACTGTGCTCTCATCAGTCACTAAAAAATGAGCATCCATAACACCTGACCTGCAGTACTCTGGATTAACCTCCCTGAATGATGCCTCCTCTAGGACACTTGCAACGATCTGCAAAATGCAATACAAGTTCATTCCGACATAACAAATGAGTTATTTATTTCCCATAAAGTTAGATTTGGTTGGGGAGTTCAGTCATCGTTAACCTTTACAACTTACTGTGCAATGCATGTTTAACTTGGCATTTAACAATTTTCCAGACTACACTTAAACCTCTCAGTTTTCATTACACCCTACATCTTCTTCCTCCACTTCTATTTTCTGACAAAACCATTGCAAAGACTTCAGACGTATTCGGCCAGCAAGCATTCCTTACCCAAACAGTTGGACGGTGGGTGAGTTGTTTAATTAATAATGAGCTCTCAAAACAGATCTAGTGTTATGCTAAGTACCTAGCTTCAGTATCTGCTAAACAGACTTCAGACTTTGCTAATCTTTAGGAACAGAGTTGTCAGCCAATCCTCATGAGTAGGTGGCTTAAGGAAATACCCCTGAACATTGTAGTCCCAAATAAAGACCTAGACCTGGAGACAATGTCCATCTTGTAGCATCTTGTGAAGTTGTTCAGAGAGGACCAAGTTGCACTTGCGCAGATATTGTCCAAGGGCACACAAAGTAAAAAGGCAGCTCACGTAGCTATTTGCACTGGTGGAATTCGCTTTAAGCAAGCCTACCATTTCCCTCCCATATTTTTAGTGGATGACACAAAGTTTGACAAACCAACAGTCGGAGACAGCTTAGTTACTGTTTGCTCTACCTTCTGGGTGACAAATGAAACAAAACTGAGAATAGTTTCCAACATCTTTAGTTCTGTTCCTATAAAACCTCATTTGCCTTTCAATGCCTACATAATGCATCAGAAATTATTACTTGTCAGAACAGTTCCTGCACAATAAATGGAAATTAGAGACACTAACATTTGACTTTGAGACTTCAGACATATATGATGGGTTTGCCCTCAAGAAGCACCTTCCCCTGTGGAAAACCAGGTATGGAAAATTTGGCATACACCTGGAATGTAGAAATCCTTCGGGTGAAAGTCATGTCAATCAAAACAAGTGTTTACCATGTGACACATTTAATATCTGAGGAGGGTGCTGGCTCTAAAGGAACAAAGTTGAGAGATCTCATGGGGAACAAGCTTTGCAACAGGAAGACAGAGGTGAAATGTACCACCACCCTTGAAGGCTTTTAAGACTAAGACGAGCCAAAGAAGACAGTCTGCTCGGCATGCTAAGTATACACAGCAGCACAGTACCTTAACTGTGGAATAGCTGATCACAGAGTAAAAAAAGTTCTGGCAAATATTGGAGAACCAGAGAAACAAGAGGAGAGAAATATGAGCCACAATGAGAAACTTTTCCATTTATCCCTGCTTCTTCTAAGTGAAAGACTTCCAAGATAACAGAATATCCATCAGCCTGCAAGAAAATCCCTGGTTTCTAGTGATTAGCCTAAGTAGAACGTACAGTTGTGTACACTTACTATAAATGTATATGTTCGTGTGTATTCACTGTTGCAGTCATCACATTTGGGTTATCTGCTTGCAGTTGCCCCCAGTCGGCCTGATTATCAAAGTCTTGGGTCCTGCGTCAGTTGCTGTCTCATCTTCCGTGACGTCAGATATTCAGGGGTATAAAGCATGCAGCAGACACCATTACATCAGTTTTTCTTGCCCCAGATGTCAGGTGCCCACCAATGGGAAGCAATTAAACATATACACACACACACATATATATATATATATATATATATATATACATATACATATATATATATATATATATATATATATATATATATATATATATATATATATATATATATATATATATATATACATATACATATATACATATATATATATATATATATATATATATATATATATACATATACATATATATATACATATACATATATACATATATACATATATACATATACATATATACACATATATACATATATATATATATATATAGATGCATATATATATATATATATATATAGATATATATATATATATATACATATATATACATATATATATATATATATATATATATATACATATATATATATATATATATATATATATATATATATATATATATATATATATATATACACATATATACACACACACACACACACACACACACACACACACACACAAAGGTATACCTCCAACAAAAAAGCAAATACACAAAAAAAGCATTTAAGCATAGTAAAGGAAAGTAGAGGTATAGTCAAAAGAAGTCTGGGGGCTGGAGGGAGGGTAACCAGGACTGCAACAGTGAATACACTCGGACATCTACATTTATGATAAGTGTACACAACTGTACTATGTTCTTCATGTTTCACTGTTGCAGTAATCACATTTGGGTAGATTCCCCAAGCTAAGGATTGGAGGTGGAATTTAGATAGCATTAGGACCAGCTACAAGGCCCTGCAAGACTGCAGTGGCAAAGCCAGCTCTGGATTTAGAGAAAATTGGCAAATGGTAATGCTTGGTGAAAGTATGTACAGAACTCCAGGTAGCAGCTTCTAGGATGTCCCTGGTAGGGACACCTCTGAGAAAGGCTGTAGAGGTAGATGCAGCCCTGGTTGAATGGGTTCTAATCCCCTGTGGGATAGGTTTTCCATGGTGCTTACAGCAGAAATGAATGTAATGGCCTATCCATTTAGAAATGGTTTGCTTTGAAATAGCCTTCCCCTCTGCCCTTGCAGCAAATGCCACCAGCAGTTGTTCAGATTTCCTTTGAGGTTTAGTCCTGTCCAAGTAAAATCTAAGTTGTCTGTGCACATCTAAGGAGTGCAGTATCCATTCCCCTTTGTTCTATGGATTAGAAAAGAAGGTTGGCAAATGAATGGACTGATTAAGAGCCACACTGGATACCACGTTGGGCATGAAGGAGGGATTGGTCCTGAGGGACACCCTGTCCGCATGAGAGATGATGAAAGGCTCCACTGCCATAAGGGCCTGTAATTCAGATACCCTTCTTGCTGAAGTGATTGCTAAAAGGAAGGTTGTTTTCCAAGAAAGGAATTTTAAGTCTGCACTTGCAGCTGACTCAAAAGGAGGAAGAGTGAGTTTTTCCAATACAAAGTTAAGGTCCCAGGCTAGAGTTGGGGCTCTCCTGGGTGGTCTTAAGTTTCTTGCCCCTCTGAGGAGCTGCTTGAGCAGTGGATGAGAGAAGAGGGGTGGTTCTGTGTTGTAACGAGCTGAAATGGCGGAGGTGTGAATTTTGGAGGAGGAAAAAGAAAGGCCCTTGTGAAGCATCTCAGTTAAGTATTGAAGAATCTGAGGTAAGCTGGGCGCTGCTGTGCCCATCCCTTGAGTTTGGTTCCAGACACAGAATCTTTTTAGAATCAGAATAATCCTGGCTTTCCCAGCGGAAATGCTCCCTTAAGAGTATGCAAGGTTTCACCAAGAGAGAAATCCTCTGGGGGGGGGAACAGAGGGAATAGAGTCCTCTGCATCAGAATCCTCATAGGTAGATAAGGGTAAATCCTGGTCATCAGAGGAAACAGAAATTTCAGAATCCTGGTCAAAAGTATCATAAGCAAATTCAGTCCTAGGTCTCTTAGAAGGGAAAGGTTGGCTTCCCCTGATTAAAGTAACATAACAGTTTTGTCTTTTTTCGTTGTTGTTTCTTTACTTCAGTTTTGCCTTTTTTCGTTGTTGGTTCCCCTGATTAAAGCAATAAGGTCTTCAGCCATTTTTATCATTTATTTTTTAGGCATAGACCCCTGACCATGCGGTCTGGGCATCGGTTTTCTAGGCATCGTTCGAGTTTTAGGCCTTGAAGAAAAAGATGGTGTCAGTTTAATATGCAAGTCCGTAGGCCTGAATACACCCTCAGAAGCCACTGCCTGCACAGGGGCTCCGGACCCATCCAAGGTAGAGACATCCGCAGGTTCCACAGTTGAAGTATCTCGTGGCATACCGGACTCCGAATGGGTCTCAGTAGAGGCCTGCAAATCTGAAGAAGTGGGTATCAGGGGCTGTGAAAGCACCTCACTGTGTACCAGCAAATTCTCATTGCCCCCTGAAACAGGGGGTAGGACGTCTTTATGCCTTGTAGTTGAAATACCAGACTACAGCATGCTGTCTGATGAGCAAACAGCTAGAACCCCAGGGGGGAATGACATTTCAGAACCTGGACGGCAAGCAAGATCATCCTCACCACCAACAAAAATAAACTGCACGGAAAGGATGATTCCTAGAAAGGCCATGTCCCTTGAACTGTCTGACCTCTGAAATACCCCACCACCTCGAGCAAGGGCATCCATAGCGAATGTGGCCAAAAAGCACGGGCAAAATAAGGGGTTGTCCTGAAGAAGGATGCTCAACTGCAGCCACCAAAGCACACTGCTGTAAAAGCCCCTGAAATCACACTGAGGTGCTCCAGGGTGTCCTGGTCCTGGGACCACTGGGGCTAGAGTATTCACTGTAAGACTACTATGCGTAATCTGAAGTAGGGTATCAACCAATGCATGAAGGAAAATGCCTGCTCATACTTCATGCTTCAAACAGACTGACTGGGGTCCCCAGGCCAGGGAAATAATCAGAGCAGAATATCACTGTACTGGATTAGCTTGGTCCCTGGTATGTGACATGAGAATCCTGTCATCCACGTATGGGAAAATACTGATGTCCTGCAGGGAGAACAAGTGGCCACAATTGCCATGAACTGGGTAAAAACATACTGGGGGCCAAAGTTAGATCAAATGGCAGGGACCAGATCTGGCAGTGACTGCCTTGTATTCTGAAGCTGTTGAATTTCATGGTTCTTCTGGCGATCCCTATATGGAGAATAGCCAGCATATCTAGTCTCTAGTCAGAAACATGGAAGGAATTATTTCAGCATGACCATGTGAAACAACTTTGGAATGACGTTGGACAGGCTGCTGAGATCCAATATGTTCTGAGGGGTGTGGGTCTCCCCTGGGCAGAATTTGGAATAATAGGTTGTTCTTACATAACCAATGACATGCTTGAATTGGCTCTGTTAATGTAAAAGATAAAATCCTGACTATGATCCAGATAACACGGGCTTTAAAGAACATGTTGGATATGAGATGGCAGGAGGTAATAGAGAAGAGAGGCAGCTTGGCTGGTTCAGCTCCCTTGGCATACAGAGCTCCCAGTCCTGTGATACAGTAACTGGTAGAGACTGGAGACCATGGAGAAGTACTGGCTTGTAAATAGGGGGGGCAGGACAGTCACTAAGTGCTATGTCACTTGTGAAAGCGACTCACGCGGATGTCCACTGGGTGCCAAATCCTAGGACTGCTTATTGTGCATTCATAGGGGGCTAGAGCTAAAAAGAGTAAAACTTCCACCACTGCAGATGATGACACTGATCTCCAGACTTGGCTGTCATCCCAACAGAAATTAATGGATCGCAAGGCCCTTGCCTCTTGGAAAACAAATGAGCTTGTACAGCCGGTGAAGGATACTTGTCATGTGAGGAGGTGAAAAAAAGTGTTCTTAAAATTAAAGTTGCTTCATAAATTTCAGTCATAAAATCTATAAGGACCTCTGCTAAGAATGATCTTCTGATACAATATTTTGGTATAGTACATCAAAATCTTTTTTCCTGTTGATCACTACTGAAATTAGTGGTGTCTTACAATGACCAAACAACACATCAGAAGTTCTTCAAAACAGCTTACATACAGTGGTGTGTGTGTGTGTATGTATGTGTGCGCACACAAACATGTACATGCAGGCACGGGAAACAAGACTTATAACTGTCCTTTAATGACCTGCCTGAAAATGGAAACAGCACTACTTTCCTTGACTTCCGACATGGTAACATATTATATGTTCTATCCAATACACTGTATAAAAAAAAAGGGCATGTTGCCCAGTCACTCTGTCACACATCAAGAAGTGTACATTAGTTATGCAGGCTAGCATTCTGGTCAAATAGGGAGAGGCTTTTGGTAGCCCGGGAAAGTTTTAGATGCCCAGAACATTCTGACCGTTTTTGTGTTTGAGGAGATCAAGCTAAAACCACCAATCTCAGATCATATTTTACTTGTGCAAACAAACATATGTACATCTGACATTGTCTTGTATCCTTGCCACTTGCATAATTACTTTGTGCAATGCACTGCAAAAGGCGAAGTACCTCGGTATACTCCTCTAAAAAAGCTAAATACTGTGCATCAAAAAGGACATAACTCCTCCCCATTAAAATTCACAGTGTAGCTGCTCACAAAATGAAGATGTTGGAGAGAAAGTACAGTTGTGTACACTTACCATACATGTAGATGTTCGAGTGTATTCACTGTTGCAGTCATTACATTTGGGTTATCTGCTTGCAGAAGCCCTCAGTCGGCCTAATTAACAAAGTCTTGGGTCCTGCATCGGTTGCTGTCCCTTCTTCCATGACGTCAGGTCATCAAGGGTACAAAACATGCAGCCGATGCCATTATATCAGTTTTTCTTGCCCCAGATGTCAGATGCCCCCCTAATGGGAAGCAATTAAATCTATAAATACAAGGATATACCTCCAACAAAAAAGCAAATAAATACACCAAAAAGCTTTTAGAGCAAAGTAAGTGAGAGTAGAGGTATAGCCAAAAGAAGAAAGGAGGCTGGAGGGAGGTTAACCAGGACTGCAACAGTGAATACACTTGAACATCTACATTTATGGTAAGTGTACACAACTGTACCAAGTTCTTCGTGTTTCACTGTTGCAGTCATTACATTTGGGTAGATCCCCAAAGCTAAGGTTGGGAGGAGGAATTTAAATAGAATTAGGACCAGCTATAAGGCCCTGCAAGACTACAGTGGCAAAACCAGCTCTGGATTTAGAGAAAATTGGTAAATGATAATGCTTGGTGAAAGTATGAACAGAACTCCAGGTAGCAGCTTCTAGGATGTCCCTAGTAAGGACGCCACTGTGAAAAGCTGTAGAGGTAGATGCAGCCCTGGTTGAATGGGATCAGATGCCCTGTGGGATAGGTTTTCCATGGTGCGTATAGCAGAAATGAATGCAGTGGCCTATCCATTTTGAAATGGTTTGTTTTGAAATAGCTTTCCCCTCTGTCCCTGCAGCAAATGCCACCAGCAGTTCATATTTCCTTTGAGGTTTAGTCCTGTCCAAGTAGAATCTAAGCTGTCTGGGTACATCTAAGGAGTGCAGTATGCGTTCCCCTTTGTTCTGTGGATTAGAAAAGAAGGTTGGCAAATGAATGGACTGATTAAGAGCCACACTGGATACCACCTTGGGCATGAAGGAGGGATTCGTTCTGAGGGACACCCTGTCCACATGAAAGATGATGAAAGGTTCCACTGACATAAGGGCCTGTAATTCAGATACCCTTCTTGAGAATGATTGCTAAAAGGAAAGCTGTTTTCCAGGAAAGAAATTTTAAATCTGCAGTAGCAGCTGGATTGAAAGGAGGAAGAGTGAGTTTCTCCAATACAAAGTTAAGATCCCAGGCTGGAGTTGGAGCTCTCCTGGGTGGCCTTAAATTTTTTGCCCCTCTGAGGAACTGCTTGAGCAGTGGGTGAGAGAAGAGGGGAGGCTCTGTGCTATAATGAGCTGAAATGGCTGAGGCATGAATTTTAATGGAGGAAAAAGGCAAGCCCTTATGAAGCATCTCAGTCAAGTATTGTAGAATCTGAGGTAAATTGGGCACTGTTGCATTCATTCCTTGAGATTGGTTCCAGGCACAGAATCTTTTCCATTTTGCAGCATAACATTTTCTAGTACTAGGCCTCCTTGCCACTAAAATGATATCCATCACTGATTTGTGAAGGAGAGATTAGGTAATTAGCCAGGCTGCTAGGTTCAGGGTTTGCAGCAGAGGATGCAGAATCTAGTTCTCCTGCTGAGACAACAGGGAAGGAATCTGAGGCAGGTGCCATGGAGCCAGGCGTGACACACTGAGCAAGAGTGGGTACCAGTGTTGGCGAGGCCAGTCTGGTGCAATTAAAATCGTCCTTGGCTTGTCCTGTTTGATCTTTAGTAGTACCTTGGAGAGCAGAAGCAGAAGAGGAAAGGCATAAACTGATAGTTTTTTCCAGCTGAAGGATACAGCATCCACTTTCCAAGCTAGCTTGTGGGGAATCCTTGTGTAAAATTTGTCCAGTTGATGGCTCTGGGGGGAGGCAAACAGGTCTATATCTGGGGTCCCCCATTTGCTTGTCAACATGCTGAAAATCCTTGGTTCCAGTTTCCACTCGTGTGGGTCCCATCAGGTTTCTGCTTAGACTGTCTGCCAGTGTATTTATTTTTCCCTGGCAGGAATTGAGCTTGTAGATTCACTCGACAACTCAAGGCTGTGCTCCACAATGCCATGGCTAGTCTGCAGAGGGGGTAAGAATGTGTACCCCCCTGCTTGTTTATGTACCACGACAGTGCTGTTGTCCGTCTTTACAATTAGTTGTCCTGGAAGAATGTGGTCCTTGAAGGCTGTCAGAGTATTCTGTACAGCTAACATTTCCTATTGATTAATGTGCAGGTGCATTTGACTTGGGTTCCATTTGCCCTGAACGCATTTCCCCGCCAGGTGAGCCCCCCATGCATAGTCTGATGAATCTGTTCGGATTTGGGCGGCAGGGGCTAATGTGAATGGTAGTCCCCTGTTTTGGTGGCAGGCCTCTGCCCACCAAAGGAACTCTAGGCGTAGGCAAGGTATGATAGGACTCCTTGCTTCTAGATCCTGTGAATGTTGACACCATAGGCTTTTGAGATACCATTGTAGTTTCCTCATATGCATCCTTGCATATGGAATTAGAAGAATGCAGGAGCCCATGAACCTCAAGGCTTGCACTATTTACCTTGCAGATAGCTGGGTTTTTGTGGCCACTTGCTTGAAGTAAGTTGTCAAATGAATCTGTTTCTCTGGTGTGAGGAAAGCCATCTGGAAAGTTGTATTCAAGCTTGCTCCCAGGAATATAATTTGTTGGCAGGGTGCCAGGTGGGATTTCTTTTCGTTTATGGTGAACCCCAGACAAGTCAGTACCCTTTGAACAAAGGCCAGATGATTCAAAAGAATGCCCTTGCTTTCTGCCTGAATTAGACAATCGTCCAGGTATGGGTATATTTGAATATTTCTTTGCCTGCAATATGCAATGACTGGATCTAGGTACTTTGTGAATACCCTGGGCACAGTAGATAAGCCAAAGGGCAGTGCAGAGAACTGATCGTGCTTGTAGCCTGCTTTGAAGCGTAGGTATCTCCTGCAAGACTCCCTGATAGGGATGTGCAGGTATGCTTCTTTCAAGTCTAGTGTTGCCAACCATGCATCCTTGCCTAGCACAGGAAGCAGCTGGTGAAGAGTCAGCATTTTGAATTTTGGAATCACCAGAAAGGTGTTTAGAATAGAAAGGTCCAGGATAGGACGCCATCTATTGCCTTTTCTGGGTACCAGGAAAGGTCTCGAATAGAAACCTTGATCCTTTTCCTCTTCTGGTACCAACTGAATAGCTCCCATGTTTAAGAGAGAGAGATTATTTGATTTTGGGCCTCTGCCCACTGACTTGGGGGTAGATCTGGCCACCTGCTTGGTGTTGGTAAACTGTGTGGAAATTAAATCTGTATCCTTGAGACACTATATTTAAAACCCATTTGTCCTGGGTAATGAGTTACCAGTTTTTGGCCTGCAGACCAATCTTTCCGCCTAAAGGAGCATTCAGTTGGGAAGTGCTTGGAAGTTTTAAAAGCAAGCCATTGAGACAGTTTTCCACAGGGGGGTCTCTTACTGCTGCCAGGTTTGGGTGCGGAAACCCCCCACTTCTTAGTCTTGTGTGTCCCTTGGGACTGAAACCTGGGGTTTCTGCTGTGTCTGGGTTTGGCTTGAGAAGACCTGGAAGGGGATGGAAAGGACCAATTTTTAGACGGCCACTGCCTACTAAATCTAGGAGGCTGAACTTGTAAGAAATCTTTAACAGTTTGCATAGATTTAGGTTTATCTTCCATCTTTTTAAGAACTTCCTCAGCCTTGTTGCCAAACAGGAGGTCCTGATTTAAAGGAGCATCCAACAATTTAGCTTTAACATGATCAGGCAAACCTTGCTCCTTAAGCCAAGCATGCCTTCTGAGCACAGACCCAGTAACCCAGTAACAGCAGCCCTGCAAGAGGACTCTAATGAATCAAATCCACATTGCAAAATATGTTTTCCAACCTGTTCAACACAATGCATTAAATCCTGTAATTCTTTATTTTCAGCACAGTCAGGAATTAACAACTTTCTGTTTAAGCAATCCAATAACATGTTGTTGATACTTTAATATATGAAACTGGCAGTTTCAAGTCCTAATGGCCAAGGTTGCAGAAGTGTAAACTTTCTTACCCCATTAAATCCAGCAACCTGGAGTCTCTATCAGAGGGGGTAGGATTTTTTGCAGAAGACTTAAAGCCCTTGGGTCCCTATGAAAGAGTCTCTGGATCCGCAATAGGTTTTTTAAAAAGGAACTTGTGAGAATCAGGAACCCTATAACATCTGTCCAGTTTTCTGGGAGCAGGAGGCAAAGAATCAGGGGCCAAACTAGATTCTGAAAAGGCATCATCAACAACGTCTAGTACAGGAGTTATAGCTAAAGGCCTATGCTGAGGCAGGAGTAAGAAATCCCTAAGCCTCTTTTTTGAATCAGAAAAATCCTGGCTTTTCCAGTGGAAATGTTTCCTTAGAGTATGCAAGGTCTCACCAAAAGATAAATCCTCTGGAGGGGAAGCAGAGGAAATAGAGTCCTCTGTATCAGAATCCTCATAAGTAGATAAGGGCAAATCCAGATCATCAGAAGAATCAGAAAAATCAGAATCCTGTTCAGAAGAATCAAACAACTTCAGTCCTAGGTCTCTTAGAAGGGGGAGGTTGGCTTCCCCCGATTAGAGTTAAGATCTTCAGCCATTCTTATTTGTTTTTTAGGCATAGAGGCCTGAGCATGCGGCCTGGGCATTGGTATTTTAGGCATGGTTCGAGATTTTGACCTAAATGAAGGAGGAGGCATCTGTTTAATATGAAAGTCCAGAGACCTGAATACACCTTCAGAATCTGGTGCCTGCACAGCGGCTCCAGACCCATCCAAGGTAGAGACATCCGCAGGTTCCACAGTTGAAGCATCTCGCGGCATACCAGACTCCGAATGGGACTCAGTAGAGGCCTCCGCGTAAGAAGTAGCGGGTATTAGGGGCTGCGAAAGCGCCTCACTGAGAGAGGCCTGCGAGTCAGAAGTAGCGGGTATCAGGGGCTGCGAAAGCGCCTCACTGAGTACCAGTGAACTAGCGACTGGCTTAGGAGAAACGTCGTTGACAGCTTTGGAACTCGGCGGCCTGTCTCTGCCTTTATCTTTGCGTTTTTTTGAAATCTCGGTAGTTGAATGGGTAACCGACATTTCTGGATAATTAAACAGAGAACCGAAATATTTAGAAGTGAAAAAATACTGACAATGGATAGTGCGCTGATTAAATAAAGAACAAAACCGACAGCAAGGTACGTCGTGGTCAGGGCCTAGGCAAGGAATACAGTACAAATGAAAATCTTTGAGGGGTATTTGCATTCCACAAGTAATGCAATTATTAACTTTTACTGACATCGGAAGGAGAAAGAAAAAGTTTCCCCAACAGGGTACTTAGCTTTAGTTGAAGACTTCGGTTCTGAAATTTGAAAATGAAAATTTCAGGAGTCGGACGACCGGCACTTGCGAACTGCTTCTGCTTCGGGCACCGCACAGCAAGAAAGACTGATATAATGGCGTCGGCTGCATGTTTTATACCCCTGATGACCTGACGTCATGGAAGAAGGGACAGTAACCGACGCAGGACCCAAGACTTTGTTAATCAGGCCAACTGATGGCTACTGCAAGCAGATAACTCAAATGTAATGACTGCAACAGTGAAACACGAAGAACATCAGCTCCAACATCACTCTTACAACTTCAGCAGGCTATGGTAAACCATTTGGGAGAAGGAATGCAGCTAGAAAGACAATAAAATAACCCAAAAGAGTGGTTTGGGGAAAGCCCTCTTGAAAGTGGTCAGTAATGAAAGGGTTAAGGCACCCCAAGGCTTCAGCAGAAGCTAACAGTTCAGGTTTTGCTCAAATGGGCTCTGGTAGCCAAAGATGCCTTTGCTGTTGATACAGTCAGTCCTTAGTACGGCAGACTGATGAAAATGAATTACTATTGTTAGTTTTGGGAAAGGACAGAACAGGAAATTTGAGAATGAGGGGAGGAAACCAGCAGCACTAAAGGATTTTTAAGTGTTTTTACAGCTGACCGAACATTTCAGAGTTCATTTCTAAGTGCTGTTCCTCTAAGGAGAAACAGATGGAAGCTGTATTAGGAAGAATTTTTACACAACTCGTATGACAAGAAAGCTGCAGCATCTAACATTAGTTCTGTTAGCTCATCAATTATGCCATATGGAAACTCCCATATCAAAAGTGGTCAAATTAAATTATTTCAGTTGCGTCAAGACACAGCTTCCTGGCCAAAACAAACCTTACAGAACTTCCAATCGTTCACTGAAGTATCAAGAATATCAATCTTGCTCACATACCTGCACATAAAATGGGCAAAACACTCCGAAAACTTTTTTTTTTTTAAACTTTAGCATTTCCCATCTAATCTTATCTAATTAAAAAACATAAGACTGTCTTTTTAATTAGCAAGACATGCAAGTGCACACTACAACCAAAATCAATCCAGTGCTGCCAAGGGGTTTGAAAGCACTGCTCTCAAGACCTCCTTAAACGCACACATTCCCAAGGTTTTCAGAGAGAGAACTTCCATTTCCTTTCCTTCCTTCATCATCTGTAGTCCACATGCAATGCAAGGAGCAGCCTCTTACAAAATATCTGATGGACTGAAACATTTTGCAAATTGTATTACGAAGAAGCATTAAAGCCTCACCCTTAACCAGGAAAACAAAAGTGAGTATGCACATATAAATGAGACTGCATGTTTTTGTGCTAAACCAACTCCTCACGCATGTATAAAAACCACAGTACTACCCCAGAACCTCTAGTTCGCCTAATAACTATTTATTCAACATCTGCTATCGGTTGTTCATTGCCTGGTCTGTATGTAACTTTAAGGTTGCACTTTTGTAGATTAAAGTGACACTACCCTAGGCAGCATTTTTGGTACCAAATACAAAGACTTTCTGAGCATACTTTGTAAGAGTCTTTGGTCTGTTTTTACCTGAACTTCTTTGTCAGAGATGTTCATAAATGTCGCACCTTCTCACATCCATACACTAATGACAACAGTTCTTCTATTATGGCACTTCTTTTTGCAAATCTAAAAATGTGAAGACAGGAAACCAATACAGCGTTTTGTAGGATTACAGCTTTTGTATCACTGTGACTATGTACTTGTGACACAAAAAAATTTGTTCACATTACAGAGTTTTAACACTGAAGCACCTGTATCTAATTTTATTAGCAACTAAGCATTTCAAAATAATTTTCCTGATCACAACTTCATTGCCAGGCTACAACCTTTCTTTTTTGCACTTTCTATAGGTTCCCCATTGGCATACTTGCTGCACAGGGGGAAGATGGAGTCATCCTGCAACCACGTCATCTGACTTAATGCCCTCAGAACAAGGAAGACATGGAAACCAAAGTTGTGCTGCAGATCAGGGAGCCACCAGTCATCAATCCTCCACAACGGTAAGCCTGTATCATGCTCGAGGAGCCCCCCGGCCATCATTCCTTCACAATGGTAAGCCTGTATCTTGCTCAGGGAGCCCCCAGCCTTCGTTCCTCCACAATGGTAAGCCGGTATCGTGCTCAGGGAGCCCCTAGCCATTGTTCCTCCACCATGGTAAGCTTGTATCATGCTCAGGGAGCCCCCAGCCATCGTTCGTTCAATATGGTAAGCCTGTATCATGCTCAGGAAACCCCAGTCATCGTTCCTCCACAATGGTAAGCCTGTATCATGCCAAGAATCCGAAGAATTTTTTTTTTTTAGCCCTAGCTGATATCCCATGAGACTGAGCAGACAATGGGGAGTAACCTTGAGTATGTGCTCCACCCCTGTTCTACACAGCACTCGTGCCTTCGCCAGCATTTCACCTACAGCTTGGTGTCCTCTCTCCCAGCTCTGGCCTGCACCACAGGCCCAGCACCCTCCTCTACAGGATAGGCATATGAGGGCCCAGCACACTCACCCCCCCAAGAATAGGCATATACCCATCCTCCCTGTCACTCCATCAAGGTCTCAAGCAGCTAACCTAACTCTGGTCACTTGAGACTCTAGGCTTTATTTCACACCACTGGCATGGCATTCCCAAAACTACCTGCTGCAACAACTTTCTAAGAGGCATGGTTGTCTCATACACATTAAGTACATATTTTGCAAGACAACGGCTGTTTCCTGGCTTTCTTCACTTAGAAACATCAAAACATTCCATTCTCTTCAGCTCCTGAGTAACTTTACTTATGAGCACTGCTGGTACTTTTCTAGAGGCATGTACTATTGTCAGTCACCAGGCTTTACTTGTAGGGGATGCTCTCCAGGTTACCTTCCTAAAGTACAGTT
Organism: Protopterus annectens; assembly: GCF_019279795.1. NCBI lineage: Eukaryota > Metazoa > Chordata > Ceratodontiformes > Protopteridae > Protopterus > Protopterus annectens. Next base: position 1,085,916,213 of record NC_056739.1, on the reverse strand, counting down.
GTGTACCTACCATAAATGTAGATGTTAGAGTGTATTCACTGTTGCAGTCATTACTCGGTTTATCCTGCTGGCAGGCTACCCCGCAGTCGGCCTGTATTCCAGAGTCTTGGTCCGGCATCGGTTGCTGTCGCCTCTTCCCTGACGTCAGTGCGCCAGAGGTATAAAAGATGCAGCCGATGCCATTTTCTTCAGTTTTTCCTGCCCCAGATATCAGGTGCCCCCAAAAGGGTAGGCTAACATTTATGCCAACAAACATGCATGCACCAAGGTAATCATTTCCTTCATCTACAAGCAAATACACCACATAGGTTGTATAGAATAGAGAAGTACAGATAAGACCCAGCAAAAGAAAGGGGGATGGTGGGTGGGTAACCTGGACTGCAACAGTGAATACACTCGAACATTTACATTTATGGAAGGTACACAACTGTACTATGTTCATAGTGTTTCACTGTTGCAGTCATTTCTCTTGCGTTGAATCCCAAAGCTGAGGATGGGTGGCTGGGGCTAAATAGGATTAGGAGAAGCTATGAGGTCCTGCAGAACTGCAGTGGCAAAGCTTGCTCTGGATTTAGAGTAGAGAGGTAAGTGGTAGTGCTTTGTAAAAGTGTGCACTGAACTCCAAGTTGCAACCTCTAAGATGTCTTTGGTTGGTACTCCTCTGAGGAAGGCTGCTGAAGTGGCTGCTGCTCTGGTTGAATGTGGCCTAATGCCCTTAGGCACTGATTTGCCATGTTGTGAATAGCAGAAACAAATGCAATAGCCTATCCATTTTGAAATAGTCTGTTTTGAGATAGCCTTTCCTTGTAATCCTGCGGCATATGTCACTAAAAGTTGCTCAGTCTTTCTGAGAGCTTTAGTTCTGTCCAAGTAGAAACGTAGCTGTCTGTGCATGTCCAAAGAATGCAGAAGTCTCTCACCTTGTTCTGTGTGTTTGGATAAAAGGTAGGCAAGTGAATGGTTTGGTTAAGGGCCACACTGGACACCACCTTAGGCATAAATGTCGGGTTTGTCCTCAGAGAAACCCTGTCTGGATGGAAAATGACACAAGGTTCCACAGCCATGAGTGCCTGTAACTCCGAGACTCGTCTTGCAGAGGTTATTGCTAGGAGCCGAGCTGTTTTCCAGGACAAGAATTTTATATCAGCTGTTGAGACTGGCTCAAAAGGAGGCAGTGTGAGTTTTTCCAAGACATAATTGCGGTCCCATGCAGGTAATTGTGCTCTCCTTGGAGGTCTTATGTTTTTGACCCCTCTGAGGTACTGCCTTATTAAAGGATGAGAAAAGATAGATGGTTCCGTATTGTAATGGGCTGAAAAGGCAGAGGCATAGATCTTAATTGATGGAAAGGATAGGCCTTTGTCCAGCATCTCAGTTAAGTATTGTAAAATCCGAGGAATATTTGGTACAAACGTGTCAATTCCTTGTGCATGGTTCCAAGCACAGAATCTCTTCCATTTTTCTGCATAAGATTTTCTGGTACTGGGCCTCCTGGCCTCCAAAATAACACCCATCACAGCTTTGGAGAGAGGAGTGTTCTGAATGGCTACATTATTTGCCATGCCAGACTTAAGGTCCTGAGTTGGCTGTGCAGGATCTGATTGTTTTGTTGCGTCAGTAAGTGAGGAATTTGAGGCAATGTCCAGGCTGGACCTTGAGACAAGTTCTTTAGGATTGGGTACCAGTGCTGGCGTGGCCAGTCTGGGGCATCAGTATAATTTTTGGCTTCTCTTGTCTGACCTTTAGGAGTATCTTAGGGAGGAGACGCAGTGGAGGAAAGGCATATACTGCTATGTTTTTCAAGCTGAAGGATAAGGCATCCACCTTCCATGCTTGCTTGTGATAAGTCCTTGTGCAGAATCTCTGTAGTTGGCAGTTGTGAGGGGAGGCAAACAGATCTATGTCTGGGCATCCCCATTTCCTTGTTATCATGCTGAAGACTTGTGGATCCAGTTTCCAGTCGTGGGGATCCATGAGGTTTCTGCTTAGTTCGTCTGCCAGAGTATTTATCTTTCCTGGCAGGAATTGTGCTTGCAGGTGAACTTGATAAGTCAATGCTGTGTTCCACAAAGTCATGGCTTGTTTGCAGAGGGGGTAGGAATGTGTGCCTCCCTGCTTGTTTATGTACCACATGACTGTAGTATTGTCAGTCTTTATCAGTAGTTGTCCTGGATGAAGTAGATCCTTGAAAGCCGTCAGGGCATTCTGAACAGCTAGCATCTCTTTTTGATTGATATGAAGATGCATCTGGCTTGCGGGCCATGTGCCCTGAATACATTTTCCTGCCATGTGGGCCCCCCAGGCATAATCTGATGCATCTGTTGTCAGTGTCTGCCTGGCTGTGGGTAAAATGAATAGCTGTCCCTTATTGTGGTGACAGGCCTGTGCCCACCATCGAAACTCCTGTTGCAGGCAGGGAATGAGGGTAATTAATGTTTCCTGGCTGTGGCAATGTTGAGTCCAAACACTTTTTAGATACCACTGTAGTTTCCTCATATGCAGTCTGGTATATGGAATTAGCAGAATGCAGGATGCCATGAAGCCCAAAGCCTGCAGAATTTTTCTTCTTGCAGATAACTGGGTCTTTGTTACCAACATTTTGAAGTAAGAAGTCAGTTGCCTTTGTTTGTTTGGCGTGAGATAAGCCATCTGGGCAGTTGTATTTAAGCTTTCACCCAGGAATATTATCTCGAGAGGGTACTAATTTTGATTTCTTTTTGTTTACTGTGTACCCTAGGCAAATTAGTAATCTTTTTACAAACGCCAGATGCTTTAGTAGAATGTCCTTGTTCTCTGCTTGAATAAGGCAGTCGTCCAAGTAAGGATATATTTGAATTCCTCTTTGTCTGCAAAATGCAATTACTGGTGCCAGGCATTTTGTGAAGACCCTGGGCGCAGTAGATAAGCCAAAGGGCAGTGCAGAGAACTGGTAGTGCATTGAGCCAGCTATGAATCTGAGGTATCTTCTGCAAGATTGTCTGATTGGGACATGCAGGTATGCCTCTTTTAGGTCCAAAGTTACAAGCCAAGCCTTCTTGCCCAGCATGGGCAGAAGCTGTTACAAAGTCAACATTTTGAATTTTGGAACATCCAGAAATGTGTTTAGAATAGACGGGTCCAGTATTGGTCTCCAGGCTTCGTCCTTTCTGGGTACCAAAAAAAGTCTCAAGTAAAATCCTTATCCCTGCTCTTGCTGTGGTACTCGCTGAATGTCCATGAGGGATGAAACTTGCTTTTGTGCCTCTGCCCATTGACTGTGTGGCAGGTCTGGCATACCTTTTACCCTTATCCAACACAAAGCTTTCGGGAAAACTCCCTTTTTCAATGTTAATCATTGAAAAAGGGAGTTGTCCCGAAAGCTTTGTGTTGGATAAAGGTGTTCTGTTTTTACTCAACTGTGTTCGTGTGTTTTGATCTTCAGTAAACTTGTCAGCAGTGATTACGTTTGTATACCTTTTACCCTTGGCAGGGTGTGAAAGTGGAATCTGTAGCCCTGAGACACTATATTCAAGACCCATTTGTCCTGGGTGATCATGTGCCAATTTTGTGGAAAAAGTGCTAGTTTTCCCCCTAAGGAGGCTGCCAAAAGAAGTGCTTGGTGCTGGCAGAGGAAAGTCATTGGGACTGTTTCCTGTATGGTTGTGATTTGTCTTCGCCGCTTTTGGAGGTTGAAGCACCCCATTGTTTAGGCCTGTATGAGCCTTGGGACTGGGATCTGCCTCTGGGGCGTCTGTATCTGCCTCTTTGTGGGCTGTCTGACACTGGAAAGGACCAATTCTTTGTAAGCCAGTTCCTGCTAAATCTGGGTGGCTGCACCTGTAAGAAATCTTTAACTGTCTGCAAAGATTTCGCTTTGTCCTCCATTTTCTTCAACACCTCTTCTGCTTTAACACCAAACAAAGTATCATGCTGTAATGGAGCATCTAATAATTTTGCTTGAACATGATCAGGCAGATTCTGTTCCTTTAACCAAGCATGCCTCCTAATGACAGAACCCGTAACAGCGGCCCTGCAAGAGGCCTCCAGAGAATCAAAACCACATTGCAAAGTATGCTTTCCCACTTGTTCAGTTGCATGCAATAAATCCTGCATTTCCTTTTCTGCACATTCAGAATTTGTTAACATTTTCTGTTTAAGCAGTGACATTAAGTATTGCTGATATTTAAGCATATGAAATTGACAATTTAAAGCCCTCACAGCCAAGGTAGCAGCAGTGTAAACATATTTCCCCCATCTGTCCAGTGCCCTTGAATCCCTATCAAGAGGGGATAGGGTTTTTCTGCAGTGGAAGCCTTGACCCCTTTGGGACCCTGAGAAATAGTTTCTGGGTCAGCAGCAGGGTTTTTATAAATACATTTATGTGAATCTGGAACCCTGTATTATCTGTCTGGCTTAACAGGTGCAGGGGGAAAAGAGTCAGGAGACAGGCTGGACTCTGAAAATACATCTACAATGTCTAAAACAGGGGGGATAGCAAGAGGCCTGTGCTGAGGTAGTAAAAGAAAGTCTCTGAGCCTTTTCTTAGATTCTGAGTAGTCTTGGCTCTCCCAGTGGAAGTGCTCCCTCATGGTATGCAGGGTTTCCCCAAAAGAATAATCCTCAGGAGGAGAGGCTGAAGGGATAGATTCTTCAGCATCAGAATCCTCATAGGGAGGAAGAGTACTCCTGTTCAGAAGAGGAGTCAGAGGAAATGGAAACCTGGTCTGAAGATTCATATTCTGTTTCTTGCCTAGGCCTCTTATCAGGAGGGGATGGGAACTCCTGATCAAAGTAATTAGGTCTTCGGCCATTTTGAGCTTCTGTTTTTTAGGCATGGAGGCCTGTCCATGGGCTTGCTGCACTTGTTTCTTTGTCTTTGGTGGTGCTTTAGTCTTTGCCTTTGAAGCTGTAGTCGGTTTTACATACAACCGTGTAGGCCTGAAAACACCTTCAGAAGCCGATGCCTGCTCAGCGGCTCCGGACCCATCTGAGGGAATATTTTCCAAGTGTCCAATACCTTGAGTTTCCAGTGGCCTAGTCTGCTCCACGTGGGATTTGGAAGCGGCCTGCGGCTCTGAGGTAGCGGGCGTCAGGGGCTGCGAAAGCGCCTCACTGAGAACCAGCAAACTGACGACTGGCTTAGAAGAAACCTAGTCAGTTTTGGACCTCTGATGCCTGTCCTTTTCCTTGCGTTTCTTGTGAATTGCGGTAGTCGGATGGCTATCAGACATCGTGTAATTAAATCTTCGGCCAAAGTAATGAAATGCAAAATTGTACCGACACTTAATAGTGCGTTGGTTAAATCTAGCACAAAACCTGCAATTAGCAACGTCGTGATCAGGGCCTAGGCAAGGAATATAATAAGAATAGAAGTCCTTATGAGGTATTTGCTTCCCACAAGAAATACAATTATTAACTTTTTCTGACATCGGTCTGGAGCAAGAAAAAAGTTTCCCCAATGGGGTACTTGGCTTTAAATGAAGACTTCGGATCTGAAATTCGGATCTGAAATTCGAACACGAAAATCTCAGGAGTCGGCCGACCGGCACTTGCGAACTGCTTCTGCTTCGGGCACCGCGCGGCAAGAAAGACTGGAGAAAATGGCATCGGCTGCATCTTTTATACCCCTGGCGCACTGACGTCAGGGAAGAGGCGACAGCAACCAACGCCGGACCAAGACTTTGGAATTCAGGTCGACTGCGGGTAGCCTGCCAGCAGGATAACCTAAGAGTAATGACTGCAACAGTGAAACACTATGAACATCCTGTGAACTAGTCCCTAAAGTTATGTAGGCTATCATTACTGTGGCTCTTCACAGAATCAGAAATGTCTTCAAATGCATTAATGTGCCAGAGAATATGCATTTTTTTTTTTTGCTTTAGCACTGTGAATTATTTTACTATTCTTTGCTTCTCCAACAAATACTAGAAAAAATACGTCTTTAAATGTTGCTATTTGAATAGTAGTCTACATTTCAGATTTTTGTACTCAAATCAGCAGTTTAGACCCAACAGTGCTTCCAAGTGGCCAAAAAAAGATTAACATTTACAGACCGCTCTTCATTATTTTGCAGACCAAAAGTTTTAGGATTTCTTTTTTTTTTTAAACACCTTTACTGAATTATCTCACACCTGTGACACGGGCAAACTTAGATTTAACAAGAAATGTAGCCAAATTAACATTCATATTTACAAACATTGTACATCACATATATTGTTATACATCATCCCAACTTTACATAAACTTTCAGTTCTTGCTTTCTCTTAAACATAGGTCCTCCTCCAAAACATTTTTCTCCAATGTATTGTTCCCACAATGCCCATTTTATAATGTAATTTACTACTATCCTTTCCGAAGGATCTCAATTCCAGTTGTTTTATATTTATGTCTAGGTAATTTAGATCCTGTATCCCACTAAAAGAAAAATCCTTAGTTACTGTGATTTGCTCACCCAATATTCCTGACAGAGTACTCTGTAGGGATTTTTTAAAGTTTTAAAGTCTGTCAACTCAGTGCACTCAGAGAACATATGCACCCCTGCATATTTTTCTTCCCCATTACACTTCTAACATTTACTATCTACTCAAGGAAAAATTCTCTGAAGACCACTTGGGGTATAAAAGTATCTTTGCAAACACTTCCAGGCAAAAATCCTAAACCTTCTAGACTTTGTTGCATACTTGGAAGATGTACATACGTCATCCCATTGTTTCTTTGTGAGCTGCATACCTTCTCTCTCTTCCCAACCTCTACTGATTGATTCCTATAGTTATCTTGCATTATTTTTATGCACTTCTACTTATTCCCTTTTTTTAACAGCAGCTTATATTCTAGATTCAATTGAAAACCCAACAAGTGCAGGTATTTCATTTAGGATTCCCCTTTCCCTTTGTCTATGCTTTGATATCAATCACTGATAGGAAGGCAATCACTAGCCTGCAATCCAAATGGCTTCTTGGCCTCTTCCCATTCTATTGCCTTTCCCTTTGTAATTACTGGTTACAAATACCTTGGGTTCCTTTGCCAGTTTCCTCTAGCACATTTGAGCCTCCTCTTGCCTATTCTTTGCACTCCTAAATGTAGTCATCCACATCATCAGAATCTCCCTTCTCCATTCCTATGTTGGCTTAGTTCTTAGTATACTTTTTAGTAATTTCTGAATATAATATTCTGTATTACTACCTTTATTTGCCTTAAGGATCTGCATGAAAAATACCAATCTTTCCTTATTGCTTGAATTAACCCCCCCCCCCCCGCTTCATCCCTTTCCACTTTGAACTGTAGCTTTCTGCTTGTTTTATGTATAACCGCCTCAACTGAGTACTTCTAAAATACCCTTTCAAATCAGGTAGTCCTAAACCTCCTTGCTTTATTGTTTTTATGGGAGGTTTCATCTCACATTTGGGGTGAACAGGTGCTTGTCCCCTAAAAAAAAAAAAAAACTTATCCCACGTGACTCTTGCCATCTTCCCTCCCAAATAAATTAATTCAGCTTTATGAATTACTATCCACAACTACACTGTTTGATAAAAATATGCCTGACCTGCGTATAAAATGAAGGAACTAAAAAACATTTTACCACTTGTATCTGGCTACCTATATTCATAGACAAGAGCTTCCAGTTCCTCAGTTTTTGTATTATCTGCTTTGTCTTCTCCATTTATCATTGGCTGTCATAATATCCTTTTTAATTCATACTCCTAAATACTTCATTTTATCATTTCCCCATAAATATGGGTATTGCTGAACCAATTCATGTGTATGTACACAGTTTATAACTACAGCCTTTGTTTTATCTTCATTAAATTTATACCCTAAAAGGAGAAAAAAAAAAGAGAGAGAGAAACGAACAAAAAGACATGGAGCAAATAGCCGACTAAAATAAAAACAAGTAAAACCAAACTCCAAAGTCAGCATGCGCGGAAAAGACTTTAATAAAAATAAAAAATATAAACAGAAATTTTTATTGCAGTGTTCTCTCTCTATTTTTGTACATTGTTTACCTAAACAAATACAATTTTGCCTGAAAATACCATCCTGATGTGGCTTATTCTTTTCTAGATATTTCAAAAAAATTTAGTAAGGTCCTTGCATTACGTATATAACAGTAGCATAAAAACGGACAGCAAATTGAAAATAAATACATAAAATATGCATACAAAAATACATCGATATGAAATGGAATAAATATTTATACTGCACTGTCAAAAGCCTTGCCTTCAGATTTTATTGTTGGAAATTACTAGAGTAGAAATAATTTCATATCATTATTCATTAATAATATTGACCAGCTGTACAAACGTATTATGGTGAAACTTTTGGCTAAGACTGGGGGGGGGGGTCTTTCCTGGCTGGTAAACCTGAAATTTCCTGAACACGCTAATTTAAGTGATTTTACTGCCTTGTATGAAATACACCAGAACATCACATTAAAAGTTATTAATCAATGCCTCCTCTACACCATACTAAAAAACAGAACTGTCTCAGAATGTTCCATAACACTGAGATGTCCTTTTCTAGTTCCATCAAGTACAAAATATCATCAAGTGCAAACAAAGCCAACTTTTTTTGAACACCATACCAATTACATCCTTGAATTTCACAGTCCCTTATTTTCTTTGCTAATGGTTTTAAACATAACGTAAACAAAGGGGAAAGAGGACACCCCTGTCTGGCTCCTCTGTTCATACACAGAGAAGAACCATCCCACTTTGATTTTTGACCCTCCTATATCCTTCTAATTAACATTATTTTATCAGGAAACACAAATGCTTCCACTGCCCTGCTCATAAAATCCTGGCTTACTCAGTTGAATGCTTTCTCTGCTTCAGGACCAACTAACAGCACTATTTTCTTGCATTCTCCTTCCTTCTGGATCATCATTGATCTACTAATGTTGTCAAATGGTTGCCTCCCCTCCACAAAACCACAATGGTCCATGTCCATCAATTTTGGCATCACATTTGCCGTTCTTTTAACCATTACAAATACCTTAATATCATGGCTTAAAACTGAAATGGGCCTACATGAAGTTAGATTAGATGGGTCTTCACCGTCTTTAGTTATTGCAACTACCACAGCTTTTTTCCAATAAGTTGGTGACTCCCCTGTTTTTAAAATAAAATACTGTTAAACAAAAGTTAAACAAAACTTTCTAGATTTTTTCACTTTTCACTTTCTTCTCTCCTAGCTTCCAAACTTCTACCAGTATACCATCTACTCTTAAAGATTTTCCTGCAAATTGGAAATACAGCACCATTTTTATCTCATCTCCTCCTATCTTAACTGCTAGCTGTGGAGCCTCATCTACCTCTAACCTTGGCGTGTTAAATTTCCATCTGTGCTTTTTCTTGATTTTCCCACTTCTCTGTTTTATACAAACCTTCATACAATTTGCAAAATATCAAATACCTCTACAGGACCTCTGGTTATTTTCCTTGTTGCAGGTAACTTAAGTTTGTCCCGCGGTGGTGGTGCTGCGGTAGTGTTGTCGCCTCACAGTAAGACGCTGTCCAGTTCGATTCTCAGCTACAGCGTCTTCTGTGTGGAAGACATGCGTGAATGGGCGTACCTTCGTTGAAGGTTGTACATCAGGGCTGGTAACTCGGCACGTAAAAATCAACTACCAATCATTAGCGGACCGGAGTTCCGCTGTGGCGACCCCTAACCGGGAAAAGCCGAAAGACGCAACAACAGGTAACCTAAGTTTGGCAACAACCCTTTCTACTTTCTGTTGCCCAAGTCATTGTGCAAAAACTGTGTGCGAGCTGGAGTTATTACCAAAAACAGTTGCTTAACAGCAATCTTTCTAAACTCATGGAAATTATCCAGGTACTCCCTTACATTCTTGTTTAAGCAGTCTGCAATTGCTCCTCTTTTTGTTCTGTGAGATTCCCCTTATTTGGTAATACTTTGACCTTTGTCAATCCCACTAAATAATTCTTTCTACTGCTCAACTAGATGGCCTCTTATTTCTACCGTATTTTTAAACTTCACTTTCACTTTATCACTAGCGATAACATCTATTTCCCCTAATAACTCCTATAAAATTTCCATTGCCCATTCTATAGATTCCTCTCTTTTTAAAAGGTAGGTGGTGAAGCGCAAGTGTCTCATCTTTACTTTATTACCCTGCATTTTCATCTTGGTCATTACTGGTGCATGATCTGAAACCATCACACACATCCAATAGCCAAGTTGTCAATTAAATGCACGTTTTCCTGTGCAATACAACTTCCATCTAGTCTAGCCCAGTTAAGGTACCTTGGGGAATAATACGCACATTCTCTGAGTTACTACTACTGAATTCACATCTTCCCTACCAAATATTGTCATGCATTTCTTCAGCAGTCTACCCTCTTTTGTTATATGTTCATTTCTAGATCCCCCAAATACATCCTCATTGTTCATCAAATTCCAGACTCCACCAGAAAGTAATACTCCCTACTAACAGCAGATTCTCTTTCCCAGTTTTTTAAGCTCCATACTACTACATACATTACTACCACAAATCTACCATTATTTTTTCTTCTCTTCTGTCACTAGTGGAGCTCCTCTTGCAAATAATGTGAGTACTCCTAAAAGCTTTAGGAATCTTGAGAGAAATGCAACATACTGCATCCAACTGCAGTTTATTTCAACATTCTGCCCATTAATTCTTAGCATTTCTTTCCAACAGTTATCTTTGTCTTTTTGGATGTCAAATTACATCTTTTCACATCACAACCACCAACAAACAGTTCATTTTATTTCTGTACAACAAACATTTTAGAAAAATGCCCATTCTAGCAGAGATTCTTCAGGACTGATTAAATGCAAGACCATGTTTTCTCTCATGCTTACAGTCACACACCTTCCTGACTTCTTTTCACTATGCATGCAACCTAGCCTCTTAGATCCTCAACTTGGCGCTCTTTCATACCCATTACTTTTACAAAGTGCCCTGCCTTTATTTCACATTTCTGCCTTATTATCTGACTCACTTTGCATCTCATATCAGTTTCCTTAGTCAATATATTAAACTGCTTACCTGGAACTTCATCTGGCACACACCCACAGCTTCCTGTGTCAAGCCTGTTTCTCAACAGCCTGCCCCTTGTTTCTTCATTCCTTATACCACAAATTATTACTTTATAAAATAACTCACACAATACACCAAAATCAGTCTTTGCCTCTGTGCCTTACCTCAGTAATACAAGCAATTATTTCTTTAGAACAGTGTACTTTTGTAAAGATGAAATGTTTAACTGCCAAGTTATTTCTGGATTGATAACTACTGATGGTTTTCTCCAAGTGCTGCTAATTTCTCCTTCTCTTCCAGATCATCAAAAGTGAAATACCTTCACAGCTAAGTTATTAGGCATACAGGAATGCTGAACACTGCAGAGCCTAGACCAGCTTCCAGATTGTCCCAGAACACTGTCTGATTTAGTAACTTACTCAGTCGCACATTAGGCAAACTGAGGCTGAAGGAATCAAACTCCAGAGTACAGGAAGCCGCAAATAAACAGTTCATAGCCTTAATCCTCTGTGCTGCCATTAATATGCAGGAAAACAAAGACTGAATTTTTTAGACTTTCAGCTAATCCATACATATTAAGATTTTTTTTTTATTCTAAGCTTCCAGTTTCTAATTTCCTTGCAGTGAAGGAATGTGAGGAAGGTGCAAGTGAAGATACATTTACACTAAACTGTATTAGCGCAGTTCCAAACACAAACTCATGAAAGCAATTACATTTTTTTTTTTACTTCTGCAGCCAACTGCCTTTGGTTCTAGAAGATATTTCAACAGCTCAAACATTGTGTTATATCAGGAAGTTTATTATACAACAACCCCCCATTAATATTCTAAAACGTGCATGCTGACTGGTCAGCGCGCACGTTGTAAATCAGAGTTATACTAATGGAAAAAGGTCCGGTTGCCCAGACTTTTTCCATTAGTATAACTTTTTTTTTTTTTTTTTTACAGCAACGGAGAACGCAAGATCTCCATTGCTTTTTACAACCTGCCTCGCTATGTTAAACGAGTTTAACATAGCGAGACAGCTTTAAAACAAACGGAGCATCTCCGTTGCTTTTTTTTAAAGCTGTCTCGCTATGTTAAACCTGTTTAACATAGCGAGACACTTTAAAAAGCAACGAAGATCTTGCTTCGCTGTTGCTTTTTTCAAAACTCTCCCGCTCCGTTGCTTTTTTCAAAACTGTCTAGCTATGTTAAATGGGTTTAACATAGCGAGACAGCTTTAAAAAAAGCAGCGGAGATTCTCTGTTGCTTTTTTTAAAGCTGTCTCGCTATGTTAAGCTCGTTTAACATAGCGAGACAGGTTTTAAAAAGCAACGGAGATGTTGCTTTTTCAGTTGCTTTTGCCCACAGCTCTGATGTACTGCGTAAGTGTACGCATGCGCAGTACATCAGAACTGCCGCAGAATACCAGACAGCTGCGGAAGGGCAGCAAGGAGGCATTATACAATGCCATTATTTAAGAAAAGTAATTATTTTTTTTCTTAAATAATGTCATTGTATAACAGCAATAACCCACTTCTGGGTGTGGTTAATACTGGATTTAGCCATGGTTGTCTTTGTTTGGCCACTCTGGCTTCGCCCTCGTGACCAAAACACACCAACCGTGGGTAAATCTAGCATTACCCACACCCAGGCGTGGGTTATTGCTATAGTAACACACACACAGCCGGATCCAGCACTAGGTAACTGCCCAGGGCTCTGCTGGCTTGAGGTGCCCCCACCCACAACATTAAATTAAAAAAAATAAATAAATAAAACTTCTCTCTGCTGTAGCGTTTCCTGCCTCCATAGCTTTGAGTCTGCATACATCCAGCCAATGCAGACACACAGAACAACACACACGTGACAAATTAACAGAAGAGCAAGCATTCGGACTTATTGCAGTAAAGGTAGGAATACAAAGCAGCATACTGCTGCAATGAACTTGCATTATGGACAATTCAGACACGGAACTCAGGTAGTTTGATTTCCGACCTGTAGTGGTAGCTGTGTGTGTGTTTGTAAAAGGCCCTAGTTAGAGAGGGATGGTATGTTAATTAACTTGTTCAGGCTCAAACTCTGTCCTTGATTATAACGAGATTGTCATTAGAGCTGGTTGAAATGGGTCTGTCATTTATTGGTTCATACACACTGTTTTACTGCAATGGCAAAAAAAAAATCATAACTACAAATTTAAAATGCACTCTAATAAATGTTGCTTATTTAACAATAAATAAATTAAATCAGGAAGGTGAATCAAATAAAACATGCATTTCTGCATGGTGCTAAAACTTTAAGTAGGCATGGCTTAAAAACAATCCCGGGACCAATACACAGAATCCACCACTGGCCAGATGCATTTTCAAAGAATGAGAATTTTGATGATTTTCAATGAATGTGAGTTTCAAAGTAAAATAAGTTAACTGCTGCTCATTCTAAATCGGTTTTCAATGTGCAACTGTTTTGTTTACGAAACGGCCATCAGTGTTTGTGCTATGCAATTTGAAAGCAGTGTAGGTAGCACAACAGGTAACATACTTGACTATGGTGCAGAAATCTATGGGTTCTACTCCCACACCATTTAGACGGATTGCTGACACTGGGAGTGTGCTGCACAACCGATTAAGTCACCCTTTAGAAGACATGTTAAGCTGAGGCCCCAATCTGCCTATGTTGATGGTAGGTGCTTCGAAATCTTTTACATCCACCTGAGCTGTCAAAAAGAGTAGGGATAAGTTCCCTGATGTCCTGGCCAAATTTCCTGCTGTATAAATACCACCAAGGGCCTTGCCTGTAAAGAGGCTACTAGCCTTGTAGGACTAATCTGGTCAAAAGAAAATAAATTAAAAAATTTAAATTCATATCTGTCTTCACTTCAATGTAAAGAAGAAAATTGTATGCACGCTGACTGTTTTGAACAGTTTTATGGTGATTAGGGGTGACAGAGAAAGACAAGTAATAGGACATCAGAATGGCTACAGGGTGATGTTGGGGGGCTGGTCCATTACCCTGGCTAGGCCCTAATCTGACCACAATCCAGATCTGTGCATATGCGCGTGCACACACACACATCAGATGGGGACCGTGAGCTCTACATTCAAATGGAATTCCCTGGAACAACATTATGCCCTGGGAGTCTGGGACATGCAAGCAGCCATCTTACCCATTTATAACATACGTACTGCTAACAATGCAACAGCGATCTCCACATTCCAAACCCCCACACATCTTAAGACTGAAGTGAACCGTGTACTATTATTCTATGATCCAGCGATGACCGCAAAGTCATTTTCTTTGAAGGTGGGCAGAACTTGCTTTGCTTCATTATGAACTCTTCCAGAGTTACTGTATCTCAGCAGCAAAAGTATTTCACACTTTGTGAAACTCAAGGCACAAATCAAATACTTCAGTCCTTAGTCAAACTACACTGTTAAAATGTTAACATCTCCATAACAAGGTTCTCTCTTTATTTGAAAAGACAATTGCCAAACATGTTCAAAAATATAATAGTTCTGAGAGACTGGCTTGCACCAGTTTTGCATTGGATTGTAACAAATTTAAAGATGAATTCCAGAGAGGCAACTCATTTTTATAGCTACTCTCTTCAAATCGGCTGATGTTCAGCAGGTAGCTATGGTAACACTGCACTAATGCTGAGGCAGAGGGTCATGCTCCCATTATGAAGAAATTGTACTTAATTAATAACTATTTCAGAAGCAGCTAATTAAGAGCAGAAGCAGAAATGATTATGCTGCAAGCGACACAACTGTAATAAATCTGCAATCTTCCCTGTTAGAATGACGAATAATAAAGGATATTTTAATCATTGTCCTGAGTCTGAGCAAATAAGGTTAATCTGAGACTTGTGTTTTTCACAGACACTATCACATTCTCACAGAACACACAAGGGCAAAATGCATGAGACAACTATTTTCCTCTTGCATTCCCATAAGCAAAGAAATTCTCAGAAACTGAGCTAAAAGTTAGCAATCAAGTTTCTACTATAGGTTTACAGAAATAACTGCTGCAACTGGGAACAAATAGTACAACAGCTTGTATATGGGTTGCTTCAAAAAAGAGACATTTCTCAAAAGCTGCACATACAAAGCAGATGGATACCAGATTCTAATCCCATTGTAATCATACTGCAGACCTATAATCATCCCACTGTCAAAGCAGAAGCCAAACTTGGCTGAGTGCAGAACGGAATTCAACCTATATGATATTCTCCATTCCTAACACATGGCTTACCACAGGCAACAGCCATGCCCATATCCTGAGAGATGCACTAAACATAACTCTTATGGAGAAGTGGAACCTCAATAAATTATCATTCTGTGCTGTCCTTTGCAAAAAAAGTAAGTAAAACAGGTGCATTAGAAATGCAGAAATAAACCTTTACATGCTGTGCAAAAATCAACCTGCAGTGCGAGGAGCTGTCTAACAGCTAGGACAGATTGCAGAGAGTGAGGTAAGCAAGAAGGGGCACATTGTAACAGTCTTCTCAGACTGTTACAATCTGTCCTGACTTGCAGGAGAGGACACAGTGAACCAAATGACTGCATGTAGGTGCCAACATAGAACACATTTTGTAAACGGCACTGTTTCAACATTACATAATGGTATCATTACACTGTATTAATACAACATCCAATTTATCCAACTGGTTTATTCCTACTGCTTTATTTTTTTGTTTGTTTATTTTTCAGTGCATTATGCCACAAGACTGTCAACTGTTTTTCATACAGACCATCAACCATCTTAAAGTGCCTTTGATTATAACCCAAACTGTATGAGGCACACGGCTGAAACTCTATATAAAAAAAAAAAAAAAGACCACTGTCAACAAAGCACAGAGATTGCCAACCCTTCACACTTCTCTGAATATCCAAGAATGACATACATATCAAGTATTAATAACCCTCCTCATACAGAAAATTAATTACATTTCAACTAGAACTTGTAATCCTGTACCCTGCAATCTTCTTCCCAGATCAAATTATAAATGTTGATCATCAGGGAACTTTGCAACTGCTGCTTTTTCTATAGGATGTCACATAAATTAACTGCTGATGAAAAGGTTAGTCCGTCCCAACAGGTACTTTTTTGTGACTTGCACAGGTCAGCTAGTCCAAGGTACTCCTTACAAACAAGGCACCACAGTGGTTGCATGAACTTCAATGCAAAGCAAATCTTTAGCACAAACTGTTTACATAAATGGTTAAGTAAATGTGGCTGTGGAGAAAAATGAAACATCAAGAAAGTACAACTCTGTGATAAAAACTTCTCATACTAGCATATGTTTGAATAAAGGAGTCACTGCTGCAGTTTAACTTATCACAGCTAGGAATTCAGCCATAAGTGGACATCCACCCATTTACCCCGACGACTTCCACAGCTTTGGTTATCCCTAAAGTGGACTAGTGTCTCCATGCATGAAACATTAGTAGGACAAAGGGCAAAAAGCAGCGCACACCATCTTCCATTCTTTTTCCGTGTGGAAGGGTACTGAAAACTCTCCAACTACTATGCTTGCTATTGTACGCTTACACAGAGAAGCTTGGCCAGGCACTGTAGTTAGCAATGATAGCACTCCTATTACTAAAGAATTAAGGAAAAGGTATTATTGACAACCTAGGAGAACCAGGGAACACAGGAAGAGGAAGGCTGGAGGGTGGGAGTCTATACTAAAGCAATTACCTGTGTTCAACAGCACTGCTACAGTAAATTGATTACAAAGCTACACAATGCGTAATGTAGGAGAAATGCCACAGTACAACACACACAGGACAGGACCTGTACTGAAGCAGTAGTTATCTTGAACACAGACTTAAGGTGCAGAAGTTAGCATAATCTGGAAGAATGCAATGGCAAAACCTGTTCTACTCCTGAAAAACGAATCCAGATTATAATGCTTGGAAAACGTAAGAATAGAGGTCCAAGTAGCTGCCTCAAATATGCCACGAGTTGATGTATTTTTGCAGAAGGCTGCAATGTTGGCAGCTGTTTTAGAAAAACTTGAATTCTCACTTGTCCTTGTAATGGCTTTTCATATTAGTCATCAATCTGCCAACCATCTGATGAGGGTTTGTTCTGACATTCCTTTGTCTTCTTTCCCTAATTTAAAGGTGCAGGGAGCTGTGTCTGACTTCCTAAAGTATCTGGTTCTGGCAAAAAATAACCAAGGTACATGTGCAAATCCAGCAAATGCACAGCTCACTCTACTTTGTTCAGTGGTTTTGGAAAGAATACTGCTAAATGGATAGTTTGGTTTAAAGCTATTTCACAGACCAATGTGGCCAGAGTAGGGATTAGTAACAGGGCCATAGCAACAAAGAACGTGGCCCCCTCTGAACATATGTCCGGGGCCCTTTACACTATCCTCCTGAAATTAACATTTTATTGGCCACACTGTCCACACACATCAACAAATGCCTTAAGACCAAGCTAAAAATAATGCTAAACTACTAGAGCTTAGTGCTTACTACAGTGCAACTATAATAAAAAATCCAGTCTTTCAATTGCGTAAATATGCACGTCAAAAGACTGCTTTCACCCAATCAACTCGCGTATGCTGTATTCATCATTAATGAAATACATTAAATGTAATTCTAAAAGTTGCATTGCAATGCAGTTGGTCCATGACTGTTCAGTTAGCATAATGTGCACAAAATTGCATACAAATTATTAACAAAACATGTCTGGAACAGAACAGGGTGACAAATGTCTGCTTAGCATGTTAACATATACACAGGGTTCGTATTATGTATACATTGGCCTACAGTGTACATGTACTCCGTACACAGTTAGCATATTTACGCAAAGCGCTTCTTACGAGGCTTGTTTTCCGCAAATCGGTTAATCAGTGCATCATAGTCCAGAGATTTGGCAATCTAGTTTTCGACTGAGATAACTGCAAGCACAGAAAAACTGTCATCTGTCATGGCTGAGCACAAGATATTCTTGATCAGTTTCATCCTGCTGAAGCTCCTTTCAGCACCAGCGACAGTAAGTGGTGTGGTCAGAAGAAATCTGATGCAAATGCAAAGATTCGGATATACCCCCTGAAAGCTGTTCTTGTATATGTATGTTAAAAAAAATTGTTTGCCGTGACAAGTCCTGTCTCTTTCTCGATGACATAAATAAAATGATTCAATACCATTATGAGTTCGTTGGCATCAATGTCTCCCATTTTTCTTTCAAAATTTTTGCAGTGATTCTCCAGTTCATTTTCTCTGTGATACTGCTTCAGCCTGTTAACGTTGTACAGAAATCAAAAAAACTTATACCACTCCACAAGTTGGTCAAATCACGACGAAACAGAAGATATGGTCTGATCAGTGAGAACAAGAAAGAATTTGATTGTGTCCTAATCCGACAGCATCTGCAGTCATCAAGTGTGGGGTTGTCCTGTCGTCAGGCAGCCTGGCTTTTCCTTCCTTGTCAAGTAGTGGCTACAAAAGTCTTTGTTCTTTTTGAATTGCTTTGTTAAGTCCCTAAGCGTAGCTGTCTATGTATATATCAGGGTATATCTGTTTTACTTCTGGTGGAAAGAAGGGTTTGGGAATTTAGGGGGGTAGAAAGTAGGATGCCTGGTCCAAGCCCCACTCTACCTTGGGTGGAAGTGGTAAAAGGGTTGCACTGTGGATGGAACCTCAGAAGTTTAGGAACCCTCATGAAGGCTGGTGGGCCTGGAACCCTCTAGTTCTGAAACCCTCCTTGCTGGAGTTGTGGAAAGCAGTTTTCCATTGTGGTTGTAGGGCTTCTGCTGCTGCTGCTCTAGGTCAAAGTTTCTTAGTGTCAGCTTTTCTGACAAAAAGTGCTTGGTTTTTTTTGGAGGTGTGGTTTCCTTGGAGGTTTTTCCTTGGAGGTGCCTGAGCTGAGGCCTCTTGAAAAAAAAAGGTGTGGATCAAAAAGCTCAATTCTGCTGAAATAGCTGTATGCTGCTGAAATATGGGAGGTAAGTAGGACAGGGGAGGCCTGAATGAAGTTGATGAAGGCTCCCAGAATATTAGGAATGTTCTGCATACACATTTTATTTCCTCTCCTCTTTCCTCAAACACCAAACCTTTTCCTTTTTTCATAGTTCCTTCCTTCTTCTTGTTTGAAGGTCTTTGCTTCAAAAGAATAATGTCTTTAACTCTTTTGGGAAAGTTCTGATGCTGCTATGCTGTGTGATGTTCCAGCACAGTCAGTTGCAGGTTTTTTTTTTTGGATGTATGATGTAGTTTGTTCTGAGTTAACATCAAAGGCATCAGGGGGGATGGTATCCTGCCCTTTTTAAACTGACTGTGTATCCCAGTCCTTGTAGCAAGTAAAATGACCCTTTGTAAATCTGTTTGTCAGCTTGCTTTTGTGGAGGTATAGCTAAGCTGCCTGGGGGAGGAAAGAGGAAGGTCCTTTTTCCTTTTTCTGAAGTCTGAAAAATTGCCACTGCAACTGACTGGCCTGCATGGCATGCAAGGTTTCCCCAAAGGAGAATTCTTTCTGGTGGGAAGCAGCTGGAATGGATTCAAAGGGTCAGTTGGCGGCCCATGTGTCATCAATCATCAGATCAATCCAGCAGACTGCAGGCTCAGGGCCTCTCTCTCTCTTCTCTGGGGGCTGGGAGGAGCTCTCCTGGGTGAGATTGAGATCCTCTAATTAGAGATTTTAAATCTTCTGCAAAAAAGCATTTGAGAACCAGCGAGAAGGAAGTGGGGGTTGGGGTTAACAGGCACTGTTGTTCTTGTGCTTTAGGCTAGCGAAGGCCTGGCGAAGGCCTTGCTGGTTAATGGACATGGCTGCTGATAGCAGCGGGCAAACGACCAGTAGGAGAGAGGTGTCTGAGGGGTCAACCACCAGTCACCACGTAGTGGGTAAAATTTCTGAGGTCGATTCAGGAGTTGTGCAGGGCCCTCAGTTGTAAGAATAGGTTCAGCTGTACTTTGATCAGTTTTCGGTTAAAATGTGGCTGATGCTTCTATATACCGAGACCAACAGAGATGACGTCAGGTGGAGTGCGACATCAGCGGCCGGACCCCCGGACTTTGGAATCGCCGACTGCAGGGCTGCCTGGCGACCTGCAATTTGAATTTTTCTACGGCAGAAAGACGACTCGAATCAGCAGCACATTTAGTAATCAGGAACACCCTGCCCTGATGAAATCAATGCACTAATGGCATGAAGGCTGGCAATCCAGAGATTGTGTGTGCAAACTATGCAGATGAAGTAACCACCAAGTAAAAGGCATTTATTTCCAAGACAAAAGCATTAAGGTATAGTTGCCGAGTGGCTGAGAGATGGGGATGGTTTATTTTTAACAAAGTTAAGGTCTGGGGTTGTGTATTGGTTTTCTATGGACTGCAGAGCATGTGGAAGGATACACGAGTAAAACAGGCAGAAAGCTGAAATGTGCTCTTTTTCAGAGGTGTTCTCTAGACCTATATTAAACAAAGAAGTAAACTAGTTGATGACATGGTAAACTGTACAGGAATGATATAAAAAGATTATCAGGTGGATAAACCTGGTTCAATTTTCCCAGAATGGAATTTTTTTGTGGTTTTCCTGTGCCACCTGCAGAATGGGCACTATGTCTACTCTAGACAGTGGTCCCAACGAAAGTTCGCAGACTTAAGTCTCCCAGCAGTCAACCTGACACTGCGGAGACAGGGATTCAGTAAGGTGTCCCTTTGTTGTGTCAACTGATTTAAAGACAAAAGAATTATGGAGGAGCTACCTTTTCTGCTCTTATAGAACAAAGCAGAAAGTACAGTTGTGTACACTTAACATAAATGTAGATGTCCAAGTGCATTCACTGTTGCAGTCATTACATTCAGGTAATCTGATGGCAGGTTGCCCTCAGTCGGCCTGAATTCCAAAGTCTTGGGTCCTGCGTCGGTTGCTGTCTTCTCTTCCATGACGTCATGTTGTCAGGGGGTATAAAACATGCAGCCAACACCATTTTCTTTAGTTTTTCTTGCCCCCGATATCAGGTGCCCCCCAAAAGGTAGCAATATTATATATATAAATATAAATATACATGCATCAATATAAACTTTACCTTCATCTACAAGCAAATACACCACATAGGTTGTAGAAGATAGAGAAGGAAAGATAAACTTTAGAATGACAGGGGGATGGGAGGGAGGGTAACCTGGACTGCAACAGTGAAGACACTCTGACATCTACATTTATGGTAAGTGTACACAACTGTACTATGTTCTTCGTGTTTCACTGTTGCAGTCATTACATTTGGGTAGAATTCCAAAGCTATGGTGGGAGGCTGGAGCTACACAGCATTAAGTGCGGCTTATAAGGCCCTGCATCACTGCAGTGGCAAAGCCTGCCCTGGACTTAGAGTAGAGAGTCAAATGGTAATGCTTTGTAAAGGTGTGAACACAACTCCAAGTAGCAGCCTCTAGAATGTCTTTGGTTGGTACTCCTCTGAGAAAGGCTGCTGAAGCAGCTGCAGCTCTGGTGGAATGAGACCTAATGCCCTTGGGCACAGGTTTACCATGGCCTAAGTAGCAGAAACGGATGCAGTGGCTTATCCACTTTGAAATTGTCTGCTTTGAAATTGCCTTTCCTTCTGATCTTGCAGCATACGATACTAATAATTGATCAGTTTTTCTTATACCTGTAGTCCTGCTCAAGTAGAATCTTAGCTGTCTGTGTACGTCCAAGGAATGCAGAAATCTCTCCCCTTTGTTCTGCGGATTTGGATAAAAAGTTGGCAGATTAATTGTTTGGTTAAGAGCCACACTGGAAACCACCTTAGGCATAAAAGTAGGATTTGTCCTCAGAGACACCCTGTCTGGGTGAAATATGATAAAAGACTCTACAGCCATGAGGGCCTGTAGCTCTGAAACTCTTCTTGCTGAAGTAATTGCTAATAGCAGAGCTGTATTCCATGATGAGAACTTTATGTTAGCGGTAGCAACTGGTTCAAATGGAGGCAGGGTGAGCTTTTCCAACACATAATTGAGTTCCCATGCAGGTAGTGGTGATCTTCTAGGAGGTCTTAAATTTTTGGCTCCTCTAAGATACTGCTTTAGTAAAGGATGAGAAAAGATTGGTGGCTCTGTATTGTAATGAGCCGAAATGGCAGAGGCATGGATTTTGATTGATGAGAAAGATAGGCCTTTGTCAAGCATCTCAGTTAAGTATTGTAGTAT
Source organism: Protopterus annectens (assembly GCF_019279795.1). Classification (NCBI taxonomy): domain Eukaryota; kingdom Metazoa; phylum Chordata; order Ceratodontiformes; family Protopteridae; genus Protopterus; species Protopterus annectens. Next base: position 1,085,894,076 of record NC_056739.1, on the reverse strand, counting down.
CTGAGGAATATATGGTTCTGCTGTATCAGTTCCTTGTGCTTGATTCCAAGCACAGAATCTCTTCCATTTGTCAGCATAAGATGTTCTAGTACTAGGCCTTCTGGCTTCCAAAATGACATCCATCACAGCTTTACTGAGATGTGTCGTTTGTATGATTACATGATTAGCCATGCTGCCAGGTTCAGAGTCTGTAGTTGATTGTGCAGGATCTGATTGTTTTTCTGGGACAGTAGTTGTACTCTTTGAGGCAAGGTCCAAGCTGGGTATTGAGACAAGTTCCTTAGGACTGGGTATCAGTATTGGAAAGGCCAGTCCGGGGCAATTAATATCATCTTTGGCTTCTCGTCTGACTTTTAGGAGGATCTTGGGTAGAAGAGGCAGAGGAGAAAATGTGCAAACTAATACGTTTTTCCAAATGAAGGACAGGGCATCCACTTTCCATGCTTGTCTGTGATAAGTCCTTGTGCAGAATCTTTTCAATTGATATGAGGAGAGGCAAATAGATCTATGTCTGGGCTCCCCCATTTCTCTGTTATCATGCTGAAGACTTGTGGATTTAGTTTCCACTCGTGAGGATCCATAAGGTTTCTGCTTAAATCGTCTGCCAGAGTGTTTTGTTTTCCTGGCAGGAATTGAGCTTGAAGATGTATTTGGTAGGTCAAAGCTGTGTCCCACAGTGCCATGACTAATCTGCAAAGGGGTATAAGTGTGTGCCCCCTTGCTTGTTTATATACCACAGGACTGTGGCATTGTCCGTCTTTATCAGTAGTTGTCCTGAATGAAGTAAGTCCTTGAAAGCTGTTATGGCATTTTGAACAGCTAGCATCTCTTTCTGGTTGATATGTAGATGCATTTGCTTTGGTGCCCATATGCCCTGAATGCATCTTCCTGCCATGTGGGCCCCCCAGGCATAATCTGGTGCATCTGTTAAGGTTTGGCTGGCAGGGGGTAGAGTGACGGGCCATCCCATGATTTGGTGACAGGCCCTTGCCCACACCACAGAAACTCCTGTTGCAGGCAGGGAATGAGAGGAATCATTCTTTCCAGACTGTGTGAATGTTGACTCCATAAACTTTTAAGGTACCACTGAAGTTTCCTCATATGCAGTCTTGCATATGGAATTAGCAGGATGCAGGATGCCATGAAGCCCAGAGCCTGCAGAATTTGTCTTGCAAAAGACTGGGTTTTTGTTGCCATCAGTTTGAAGTAAGTAGTCATTTGCCTTTGTTTGTCTGGCGTGAGGTAAGCTATCTGGGCAGTTGTATTCAAGCTTGCACCCAGGAATGTTATCTTTTGAGAGGGTACCAGTTGTGATCTCTTTTCGTTTACTGCGTACCCTAGGCATGTTAGAAGCCTTTTCACAAATGCCAGGTGTCAAAGAAGAGTGTCCTTATTCTCTGTTTGAATGAGACAGTCGTCCAAGTAAGGATATATTTGTATACTTCTTTGTCTGCAAAAGGCAGTTACTGGTGCCAGGCACTTTGTAAAGACCCTGGGCACAGTAGATAAGCCAAAGGGCAGTGCAGAGAATTGGTAATGCATTAAGCCAGCCTTGGTATCTTCTGCACGACTGACTTATTGGGACATGTAGGTATGCCTCTTTTAGGTCTAAAGTCACCAGCCAAGCTTTCTTGCCCAGCATGGGCAGAAGTTGCTGCAAAGTCAGCATTTTGAATTTTGGAATGTCCAGGTATGTGTTCAAAATCGATAAATTCAGTATTGGCCACCAGGCCTTGTCCTTTCTGGGCACCAAGAACAGTCGAGTAAAAAACTTGTCCTTTTTCCTGTTCTGGTACTGTCTGAATGGCCCTCATATCCATGAGGGACGTAACCGGTTTCTGTGCCTCTGCCCATTGATTTTTTGGCAGATCTGGCCAACCATTTGCCATTGGCAGAGTGTGGAAATGGAATCTGTATCCCTGTGATACGATGTTTAGTACCCACTTGTCCTGGGTTATTAACTGCCAATTTTGAGCAAAAGGTGCTAATTTTCTCCCTATGGGTGCTGCCAAAAGATAAGGGCTTGGTGTAGGCAGAGGGAAGTCATTGGGATTGCTTCTGTAAGTTTAAGCTTTATCTCCTCCAGATTTGGAGGTGGATGCGCCCCATTGCTTTGACCTGTAGGAGTCTTGCGCCTGGTATCTGGAACCTTAGGCCGTCTGGATTTGCCCCTTTGAGCTCTGTCTGACACAGGAAAGGACCAATTTTTTGTAGGCCAGTGTCTACTGAATCTTGGTAGCTGCACTTGTAAGAAGTCTTTAACAGTTTGCATAGACTTAGCTTTGTCTTCCATTTTCTTCAAAACCTCTTCTGCCTTAATACCAGAGAGTCATGCTGTAAAGGTGCATCTAGCAATTTAGCTTTAACATGATCAGGCAAATTTTGTTCCTTTAACCAGGCATGCCTCCTAATCACAGATCCAGTAACTGCGGCCCTGCAGGAGGCCTCTAAAGAATCAAAACCCAATTGCAAAGTATGCTTTCCAACTTGTACAGCTGCATGCAATACTTCCTGCAATTCTTTATTTTCTGCACATTCTGAAATCAACATCATTTTCTGTTTCAGCAATCCCATAACATGTTGTTGGTACTTAAGCATATGGAATTGACAGTTTAAGGCCCTGATTGCTAAGGCTGCAAATGTATAAACCTTTTTTCCCCATCTTTCCAGTGCCCTTGAATCTCTGTCAGAGGGGGTAGGATTTTTTGCTGTTGAGGCCTTAACTCCCTTTGGACCCTGTGAAATAGTTTCAGGATCAGCAGCAGGGTTTCTAAATAAAAATTTGTGAGTCAGGGACCCTGTAATATCTGTCAGGCTTACTGGGAGCCGGAGGTAAGGAGTCAGGGGTCAGGCTTGACTCCGAAAACACATCATCCACAATGTCTAAAACAGGGGGAATGGCTAAAGGCTTGTGCTGAGGGAGAAGAAGAAAATCCCTGAGCCTCTTTTTTGAATCTGAGAAGTCTCGACTCTCCCAGTGAAAATGCTCCCTCAAAGTATGCAAGGTTTCTCCAAATGAATAATCCTCAGGAGGAGATGCAGATGGAATAGACTCCTCAGCATCAGAATCCTCATAGGGAGGTAAAGATAATTCCTGATCAGAAGAGGAATCAGAAGAAATAGAAACCTGATCTGAAGATTCATAATCAGTGTCTTGTCTAGGCCTCTTATCTGGAGGGGAATGGGTACCCCTGATCAAGGTAATAAGGTTTTCAGCCATTTTGATCATCTGTTTTTTAGGCATAGGGGCCTGTGCACGTGGCTCAGGCGTCAGTTTTTTAGTTTTAGAAGTTGCTTTTGTCTTTGATTTTGCAGCTGTCGGTTTGATATACAAATGTTGAGGTCTAAATACACCCTCAGATGCCGGTGCCTGCTCAGCATCTCCGGACCCATCCGAGGGAGATGCATCAGTCGGTCCAAAACCTTGAGAATCTTGCAGCATGCCGGGCTCCACATGGGTGTCGGTAGAGGCCTGCGACTCGAAGGTAGCGGGTATCAGGTGCTGCGAAAGCACTTCACTGAGTACCGGCGACTGGCTTAGGAGAAGCTTCGTCGTCTGTTTTGGATCTCGACTGCCTTTCTCTGTCCTTTTCTTTGCGTTTTTATGTACTCCAGTAGTTGGATTGCTATCCGACATTTCTGGGTAGTTAAATCTGTTTCCAAAATACTTTGATGCAAAAATATACAGACGCTTAATAGTGCGTTGGTTAAATCTAGCACAAAACCGACAGCCAGGCACGTTGTGATCAGGGCCTAGGCAAGGAATACAGTATAAATGGAAATCCTTATGAGGTATTTGCTTCCCACAAGTAATACAATTATTAACTTTTTCTGACATCGGTAAAAAGCAAGAAAAAAATTTCCTCAATGGGGTACTTGGATTTAGTGAAGACTTCAGTTCTGAATATTTCAGTAGTCGGCCGACCGGCACTTGCGAAATGCTTCTGCTTCGGGCACCGCGTGGCAAGAAAGACTAAAGAAAATGGCGTTGGCTGCATGTTTTATACCCCTGACGACATGGAAGAGAAGACAGCAACCGATGCAGGACCCAAGACTTTGGAATTCAGGCTGACTGAGGGCAACCTGCCAGCAGATTACCCGAATGTAATGACTGCAACAGTGAAACAAGAAGAACATCAGTGGTTGTCATGACCAGAAGGGGGCTATTAATATCAGATGTGCCCCATCTTCCATCGCTTATTCCAAAGTATGGGAATAGTGGAACAGGGAAGGAGGCACATGTCAGCTCCTCCCCAACAAGGAAAAAATTACTATCCAGGCTTGTTCATATGACTATCTTGCACAAATTTCTTAGTCTGGTAATCAGGATACGTGTGCAAACAAGTGAATTCACACCGTCACTGAAGTCAGTCTTTGCAAATGCAAATCAAAATTGCTGAGAAATACTTTGGATGAAAATTTTTTTTCTTTTTTTTTTTTTTAGGGGCATGCACCTATTCACCCAAATGCGAGAGGAAACCTCCCCATTTATATTAACTCCATTGTGGCACAACAGTGGGGGAACTTCAGGGATCACTGAAAGTGGTTTTCAGCTATTCTCACTCTTGCAAACTCCACTCACAATGATTGCCACTGGCAAATCAAATTACTCTAAGAGATTTTCCTCTAGGACCCCCCCCCCCAAAAGCCATGACAGGATTAAAAATCCTGTGAGTCCAATCTTCGGTCAGGGGATCAATGATAATATGCTTAAAGTGATTTACCTTGAAGGGATGAATAATGTCTGCAGTAAAATATTTTTTCTGGATACCTACATTCCAAACCATTATGGGTAGTATTTTTTTCCCTAGCACATCAGGCACATCCCCCCCCCCCCCCGACACCCAGGTCTTAAAAAGGACTACTGTTTCCTTTCCACCATGCCTCATCTAATACATTCAATGGTTACCCGACGACAGCACAAAATGCAGTCCAGGGTCCAAAACCACTTGGTCAGTCAATGCTTGAATTTTTTCTGAAGATCTTATTTGGGCAGTTCTACCTAGTCTAAGATGGTTGCTGTTGCCATATGTTTCTTGGGTATTACTGGATTTTCTTTGTATCCAACTTTATCAGGGAAGCCTTACGAAATGAAAAAGGCAAGCACCTCACAGCTCTTAATATCTCCATTTATCATGCATTTTTTTCCTGCAATAGTTGGAAAAAGGCACTGAGGATAAGCTTATCAAAGCAGCGAGACCTTTGCTGTGTTTGACCATCACTGTTCCTAGAACATCCTCCTGATGGATGGATAGTAATAAGACTTTAAAAAATTGGAAGAAATGCCCAGGCTGATTATCTTGGTCTGGCTTAATGCTTTTGTTCATTCCTCTTGTGAAAGCTCATAAAACAATAACCCTTGAAAGATGGAGATGAAGAGAAGACATACCCTGTTAACAGAGGTGGATAAGGAATGGAGATAAAGTGAAAACCAATTTACAGCCCCAAGGATAAAGGGGTCAGCTTGGAGTTCAGGCATCCTGCTAGGAATCACACATTTTCTGTGGTGCTAAAGATGGAGATATGTACATCCTTCATGTCGATTCTGACCGTTAGCACTTCTGGCAGCAAGAGCGAGAGCAGGAAATGAGTGAGCTGCATGAATTTTTTTTTTAAATTAAAGTTACTAGAAATGTGTTTAGCTTTAAAAAGTCCAAAGATTGGCATCAAAGTCAGTAAAACTGTTCCTTCCACTTCTATGGTAGTATGTACTTAATTTTTCAACATCACCTGATACAGAGATATTAACGGCATTCCGACAAAAGGTGGGAAGGTCGTGAACTTGATTTTGTGTTCCAAAACAAATCAGAGCCCCTCCCCTCTTCAATGCGACTGTCAGGGTTAACCACTCATCTCTGAAAATGGGGAAAAAAATAGTCTTCCTCATAGCATGAGGGAGTATTGGAGGAAAGGGAGAGGAGTCACAGTCACACTAGGGGGCGCTGTCACAACAAGGTGGGGCTCATTGCCATTTCCTTTTTGCTGATGCTTAATGCAGCCTATTCAACTGCCTCAAATGCATCTTCTGAAGGTTGTCTTCCACTTAAGGTCTGCAGATCACGTCTGTTTAGTACAACAGGACCAATGGTGGCAAAATTTCTCTCCAGTCCAACAAT